>NC_141151.1:118850675-119220870 GCF_053477565.2 Lygodium microphyllum | reverse complement strand
ACGGCTGCGCTTTAAAGTCAAATATTTTGAGCCTCCTAAAGAGCCAATACTCAATCATGACTTCTTCAGAAACTTCACTATTCTGACACTTCTAGGGTCACCTTTGTAATGCACTAGGAGTGCGTAGAGTACTTTTCCCAACTTTGCATTCGTCACCCATGGTTGGCATTGTGATCCCCGGCAATCCAAACCACCACCTTTTCTTGCAAGAAGGCACTTTGCTAGAAAAGAGAATAGAAAGCAAGAGAGCTTTGAGAATGAAAGAGAGTAGTTGTATTATGTTGGCACAAGGCCCGAGCGGAGGAAGGATCACCCAAACGTTTGCAAAATGATAAGTTGTTACAATGCTTGTTGTGCACTTGACCTCCCTCATACACTCCCCCCTACGAGAAAGCTCGATGCCCTCAATTGAGTGGGAGTGGGATTAGTTGACGCAAAAAACCACGGGTCTTAATTCACTCCTAGAGAGCAGATCATTGTCTTGCCCCGCTAAGATGTCTACCTAGTATAAGTGCCTTATCCACCACTGACTTGATACGTGTGAGATAAGGACTTCTTATTGAAAAAGTACGATTAAGAATTGAAGTAGAATGCCTTGCCCACTGACTTGATTACAAGTGTGGATGCAAGGACTTAGCCAAGATACAACAATTGGTCAGCCCACTACTCATCACTGGCAACGTGTGAGGCAGATGATCACTCATGAGGTAAGGGAGAATGATATAAGTTGGGATTCTCTTGCTCATTGTAGAATTGGAGTAACAAGTCACGAGCATGTTCAATGACTAGAGGTTTGGCAACCCATGAAGCTTCTTTGATTGGTTGGTTCTTCCGTTTGATGTGGAACCCTGGATGTTTGCCAATGAATCGAGTTTCCAAGATGAGTTCAGGCTCAAACATAAGTTGAGAGAGTTGAGTTGGAAGAGGTCGCGAACTTGGTACATGCATGAAAGCACCACAACAATTGCACATGGAATGCATCATGGATTAACACATTTGACAACAACTGTATCTTGTAGGTCATGTCATCGAACCTGGTCACCACTTTGTATGGACCATAGTACCTATTGTTGAACTTGGGATTAAGGTTTTTGGGCAAGTCAATGTTTTTGGAGATGACAAGTACCAAATCACATGGGAAGAACTCCACATGTTTACGCCGTTTGGCATTGTATCTCTTTGCAATGAGAACCTTGTTATGTTTGAGACTTTCTTGGGCCACCTGCATTCATCATTTCCATTTGAGAAGGAATTCTTCTGTATCTAGATCATCCACATATTACTTACTCGTAGCTAAGGCCATGGGAGTAATAACTTCTTTTCCGATGGCCACTTCAAAGGATGTGAATCCTGTTGAACTATGTAATGTGGCATTGTAATGAAATTCTAGGATGTCAAGATATTGTGCCCAATACTTCTGATCTGCTCAAACATAGATGCAGATATAATCCTCAATGCCTTAATTCAGCCTCTCAGTTTGACCATCTGTTTGGGGATGAAATGCAGACGAGAATTGAAGTTGAGTATCCATGAGTTTGAATAACTCTCGCCACATGTTGCTGAGAAACCAGGGATCCTTATTTGAAATGATTGCTAAAGGCACGCCATGATACTTGAACACCCTAGAAAAGAACAACTTTTCCACCTTCTAAGCTGAAATGGGAGGTTCTGGAGCAATAAAGTGAGCTTGTTTGGAAACATAATGAACCACCACAAAAATAGCTGTGCAGCCATGAGACTTCAACAAATTTGTTATGAAATCCATACTCACCACGTCCCATCGAAGGACAAGAAGGAATTGGCATCTCTTGAAGTTCCCTTGGCTGGCTTCATGCCCTGTGCTTTCACCATCTGACAAGTAGGGTAGGTACGTACATATTCTGTAATGTCCTCCCGCATTTTAGGCCAATAGAAAAATCTTTTAAGGTAGTCAAATGCTCGTCAAATGTTCACTTGACCAGAGTTACCATTATAGGGCTGTCATGACATTCCCAGAGTATCTGTTTGTGAATATCATCATTCTTGGGAGCATATAGGGCTCCTTGATAATAGATGAGGCTATTCCTTACTTCATACATTCTCCACGGGGTATTTCTTGCTTCTATGTCCTTTAGTAGTTGTTGTGTTTCCTCATTTCTATTCTGCTTTTTGCCACATTGTAACTCCACTTGTCTGCTTAGAGCATCCGACATCTTGTTGGAGGAACGTGGCTTATGGAGAATTTCGATGTCAAAACTCGGCTAGGAAATCCTGCCATCTAGCTTGCTCGGGAGACAATTTGGGCTGAGTTTGGAAATATTTGAGGGAGATGTTATTTGTATACACCTTAGTTGGTTTGTCTTGCACATAATGTCTCGACTTTCTTAAGCAGTATACCATTGCATACATCTTTTTTTCATGTGTAGCCCATCTCCTTTCTGTTGGATCCAATTTCTTTGACTCATAGCACACTGGATGGCCATCTTGCATGAGCACGCCTCCAATGGCATAACTTGAAGCATCTATATGGACCTCAAAAGGTCTAGAAAAATCTACCATCTTCAACATTGGGGCTTGAATCATCATACTCTTCAGCTGCTCAAAGGCTTGTTGTTCCTGCTTTGTCCATTGGAAAGTAGCTGAATTTGTTGTCAAATCTGTTAATGGGGCTGTGATTTTGCTATACCCTTGAATAAATCCGTGACAAAAGACTGTAGAGCCTAGAAACTCTTTAACTTGACCAACCTTGCGGGGAGCCTCCCAATTCTTCATTGCTCGCACTCTCTTGGGGCAGTGATTTTGCTATACCCTTGAATAAATCTGTGACAAAAGACTGTAAAGCCAGAAACTCTCTAACTTGACCAACCTTGCGGGGAGCCTCCCAATTTTTCATTGCTTGCACTCTCTTGGGGTCGATGGCAATGCCATTTTCTTTGACCAAGTGCCCTAGAAATTCTATCTCATGTACTGCAAACTCACACTTTTCAGGCTTGATATATAACTGATTGGCCCGAAGTTGGGGGAATACCTTCTCCAGGTGTTCCAAGTGCTCTTCCAAAGTTTTGCTATAAATCAAAATATCAGCAATGTATATGATTACAAGTCATCCAAACAATCAATGAACAGTTTATCCATGAGCTCACAAAAGGTAGTTGGTACATTAGTGAGCTCTTCTGGCATGACCAACCATTCATAGCTTCCATATTAGCTTTAGAATGCCGTCTTCTCTTCATTACCTTTTGCTATCTTGATTTGGTGATACCTTGACCTCAAGTCGATTCTACTGAAATAGCATGCCCCTTGTAGCTGATCCAATAATTCATCCACTATTGGCAGATGGTACCTATTCCTTATTGTTGATTTATTGAGAGCCCTATAGTTCGTACATAGTTGGAGAGACCGATCCTTCTTCTTGACAAAAAGCATTGGAGCACCATAGGGTGAGATCTAATAGGCCAAATGTGCACGGCGACTTCCATTTCTCCTAGCTATCTTTTGAGCTCCACTAGTTTCGTACTCATCATTTTGTAGGCTAGCCCACTTGCTGGTGGCTGAGAACTCTTGGCAAGAGATCAATCCTATGATCTATACTCCTACGGGGAGGCAACCGGTCTAGCATGACATCTTGGAACTTGTTTAGGACCTCCCGTACCTTCTCATCTTCTATGGTCCAGATGCTGTGTTGAGTTACTGGCTCTTCTTCAATAAGGCGCATCATATAGAGCCATAATTGGCCCCCATGTTTCAACTCTTTCTCTAATTGTTTGGTGGTGATCTCTATGGGACATTGGGCCTCTGCTTGTTCCTCTTGTTTCCCTTGAGTTGTCTCCATTGCTTCAGCTCCGGCTCTATCTCTTATATACCCTTAGCTTGTTTCTCATGTTGCTGATTTGCTGACCCCTTTGGCATCCATACTTGTGTGGCACTATCCTTAAGAGGGCTCCTTATGTCACTCACCTTCGTGACTACTAACTTAGCATCCACTGCATTGCCTGTTGGTGATGTGTTGTGGCCCTTACATTTTTTGCAAAAATACAGTACCCACACTACTGCTTGTGGGGTTTGTAAGTATATCTTATTCTTTCTCATACCCATTATTTGAACAGCATGGTTAACTATCCAATCCATGCCCATTATGACTTTGAAATCATCCATTAGGACCACTATGAAATTCAAGCTTGCTTGCCATTGCCCAATTTGAATTGGTACATCTTTTGCCAATTCACAATATCTGTATTTCCCCTAGACAAATGACACCTGCAGTCCTTCTTCCCTCGTAGGCCTCACACATAGTCGAGCAGCTACTTTAGGTGATAAAAATTTGTGTGTTGCACATGCGTATACCATAATTGCTTGTTTTCCCACCTTAGCTTGAACAAACATGTTGCTGATGCTTGGAATGAAAGTTGGCATGGTAGGTGAGGGTTTTGCCCCTACAACATCCACCTTGGCCTTTGCTTCCCACTCCTTGCCTTCATCTTCTATCTCCGTAATCTGTAATGTTGACTTAGGCTCCTCTGTGTCTGCTCGTGCATAAGCAAATATTGACCCACTTGTTGAGGCTGTTGTCCCCTCTTGGACAATCCCGTGCGAAGCGAGATCCCCCACATGTATTGCAAGACAATGGGCCTCCTCTACCTTGTCCAAATCTGTTTCCCCCTCCATAGCCACCTTTGTTTGTGTAGTTCCCTTGGCCGCTCCCGAGTTGGTAGTTCTGGAGCTAGCAGAACTGTTTGCTAGGGTTGACTCGGACCGAGTTCCCTCGTTGTACTCTAGTCTGAGGGGTTGTCTGTTATTCCATCCACTATTTCCAGGTGCATTACTTTGGAAAGATCCTTGACTCTATATGTTTTCCCATGTTGAGTTTGAAGGAGCGGTGTTGCCCCCTTGAGAGGTACCATGACCGGCCCCTCCTTGTCTGCCTTCAAAGTCTATTAGCCTTTGAGCCATGGTCATAGCTTCCATTACACTTCCTGGCTCTTGTTTTTCTATTTCCCTTCGAGACCAGGGTTGCATCCCATATAGAAAACCATGTAGCTTGGTAGTCACGTCCATGTCTGGGAGCTGTAGCATTAGAGATCTATACTTTTGCACATAGTCTCTCATTCTTCCAGCATTTTGCCTTAGATTTCTCCATTCATCTCTGATTTTGAATGGCTCATTCTTTGGCACAAAGTAATCTTTCATGTTTCTCTGTAACTCTTCCCATGAGAGTTTTCTCCCATGAGAGTTTTCTGCTATATTGTTCTTCTTCATACATCAGTCACTTTGAAGCGTCACCCTTCAACAGCTGGGCCGCTACCAATCATTTCCGTTTGAGTAGTCTCATGTAACCATCCACTTCACAAATCCATCTATTTAAACTCAAAGAGTCCCTTTCTCCTTTATACTTTTCTGGTGCTTGAGGTTTATATTTTTCCATCTCATCCGATGAGAAGTCATTCCGATCCTTCTTTTCTTTCTTTTAGTGTCTTCTGTGATGATTCCCAGCATTGTTGGAGCCTTTCCTAAAGCTTTGGGTAACATAGTAGCCAGCAAGTCCTTCATCATCTCCCGCATGGCATCCATCGGATCGGGCTTGCGCTGAGGTACCTCTTCATCATGCAATGCTGCATCTAACTCATTTTCATGTTCGATTACATACCCTTCTCCAATCTCCAGTTGAGGTCTACTTGCCCCGATTCCAAGGGCCATCGAGATCTCATCTCGGTCATCTCGAATTTCACCTTTGTTCTTGTTGTGTCCACCCATAGGGGTGCGTAGAGTACTTTTCCTAACTTTGCGTTCGTCACCTATGGTTGACACTGTGATCCCCCGCAGTTACAAACCACCACCTTTGCTTGCAAGAAGGCACTTTGCTAGAAAAGAGAATAAAAAACAAGAGAGCTTTAAGAATGAAAGAGAGTAGTTGTATTATATTGGCGCAAGGCCCGAGTAGAGAGAGGAACACCCTGACGTTTCCAAGATGATAACTTGTTACTCCCTCATACCTTTGACTCTAGAGATCTCAAAGCATGTCGAAGAGGAAAACCAATTGTGTTTGGTAAAACGTTTTTGTATCAGTAACATGTCCAGTCGTGCGATTAATAAAAGAAGTACATTCGTATGCGATGAAGAGCGTTGCGCGGTAGATCTTCGGCGTGGGCCATTTCTCAGCTCGGATCTCAAATCCTAAGGGTGTCTCTGCGTTCCGTCGTCGCCATGGCCGCCATTCAGGTCGGCCTCCTCGCCTTGCTGTTCGCCTTCCTGCCATGTGCTCTCGCACGTGATAGTCATCAATTTTCCAAAGGCGACGCTGTTCCCCTTTACGCCAACAAGGTCGGGCCTTACCAGAACCCTAGGTAAGGCCTGCTTCCCATCTGTCTCACTCTGAGCTTCTCTGATTCGGAAATGTGTTTGGTATGAATCAAAACAGATAACTATTGATGAGGTCGTCAATTCTGAGACGGGCCTAACAAATTGTCCCTCTCTTTATTCAGTGGTTGATCTAGCTCTTGTAGATTTGACTAGCATAGTTATTTTGTACATGATGATTTGTTTAAGGTTGTAGCATTTTGGTTTTCATTGGCACTTTCACCGTGTGTCTTCGCTCTACATAATCAGAGGGACGGTTAGTTGTTCTTTATAGAAATCTCTATTATTTTTAAAGTTAAACTTCACAATGGATC
This sequence comes from Lygodium microphyllum, assembly GCF_053477565.2. NCBI lineage: Eukaryota > Viridiplantae > Streptophyta > Polypodiopsida > Schizaeales > Lygodiaceae > Lygodium > Lygodium microphyllum. The sequence continues at coordinate 119,214,223 of NC_141151.1, read as the reverse complement.
CTCAAATACGAAGATCGGGAGAAAGCAGAAGATCAAGCAGCCAAAAGAATCCTATTGAAATGAGAATCAATGATTATGTGCTGCACAGGTGGGATTATATTGTACTGTGAGGTTTAAGGCAGAAAGAAATCTTTATTGTGCTATCAAGTCCTCTAAAGTGAGGCTCAAATTTGGAGGTGTATTATACATCCACTCTTCCAACATATTTTCACAGCTCCATGATAGTAACGTACTAGGAAATGAAACTTTTTGCTTCATCATCCAAATACATACTACGGCTCTACTCGAGCTCTGTGCATTTGATCCTTTTGCCTTGATTGTTGAAGCCTCATACATTTGCATGCAAAGGCAACCTCTTGGTTAGAGTCCTAGAGGGCAACCTATATTAATTTGAATAGTTGTGTCTTTCATATGCAGTGTCTACCTTGCCTTTTGCAATGTCTAGTACAAAGGCAAAGTATGTGGTTGCCCCACTGAGGCATTCAAAGAGGCCTTATGGCTGTCACATTTGGTTGCTGAGCTTGGGATTACCGAGGTTTCTATCCTCCATTGTGATAGTCAGAAGAGTGCTATCATGTTAGCACGAAACCTTGTCTTTCATGCAAAGACAAAACACATACATGTGAAGTATCATTTCATCAGAGAGGTACTTGACAGTAAGAGTATTGAGCTGGTCAAGGTGCACATTGATGATAACTCTACAGACCTTCTCACGAAAGGTCTTCCAGAGCAGAGAGGTTTGACCAGTCAGCAGTGTTGACCACTATATCTATCTAGGTTTGTTGAGGTAAATTCCTACTTGTAGATGGAAGTAATGTTATTGTTTCAAGGGCCTTAATCCGATTGGTTGGCTATTTCTCATAGAATCATTTCAACCTCCAATCAATGCAATAGTCATACACATATCCTTTCTATCCTAGAAAGAAAAGATATGAAATCAAGAGTGAGATAGATTGTTGGTCCCCCCAACAACTTAAGGGGAAAACTCGAAAAAGTGATGATATCACTTGAAATGGCCACAAGAAGCTCCCGCGTTGATTGAGGTAAATTCCTACTTGACAATCCAAAAACTTGGAGTTTAAATTCTCCCTAGCCTTTGAAAATTTGACTATCTTAGAGATAATTTGATGTGTTGTCCTTTCTAGATATTTACATGTCTAAGGAGAATACCTAATTGCTCATTGAGTTCGAGTAGCATCTAATGTCCATGAACAAAAAGTAGTGGATCAAACTATTGTAAGAAAATGTATCTCAAAATCAAGGCCCTAGGTAACATATGAAGTGTGAGTCCAAAATGTCCCAATTCCCCACCCAATCTATTATTTATCCAATATGTTTTTCGTAATGTATGCCAAATTCCAATTATATTGTATGTGGAAAATAAGGCTACCAAGAAGCAAGAATGAAGCTATTTCAACAACACAGAATTAAATGTGAAGTCAAGTGATTACATAGAAAAACATTTAATTATGTTTATGTTTGTTAGTCAATGTTTTCTTTTGGAACCCCTATAATTTCACTGTGTCAACCACAAATAAATTGAAATGGAGAATAGATGAGAAAGTTGTTTGATGATAGAGACAAGAACAAAGTGTCAACTGGGAAGGGCCAACCCCCTCATTGAAAAACGAAAATGTTGGTCTCTCAATTTTGAGATCACACTGAATGTTCAACAAAATTCTTAATAATTTTTTAAAACAAACCAAAGCAATTGAGTCTAATATAACGAATCATTTACTAGCTAGCCTTGTCTCCTAATGGATTTTCATCCATCCTCTTGACATCAATTATAGGCAAATCTTTGAATTGTATTATAACTTTTTGTCTTACAAGACCATTTCTTGTGGTTTGATTCTTGCAACACAAAATATGTTCTAGTTCAAAGAGTTGCAATGTTTCTTCTACTTTTGGTGGAACTTTGATAACGTGCTCTTTTGGTTTTCATTTTGGTTTCAAGTATGCCTTAGGCAAGCTCACATGGAAGACTTTAATGTATCTTCTAATGAGTAGGAAGTTCGATCACGTAAGAAATGTAAATGGAAAATCTTTGAATTGTAGGAGAAATTTTCATATCACAGGACCACCTCTTGTGGTTGGATCCTTGTGAAATAAGATTCATTTTAGCTCATAGAGTTATGTTTCTTTTCCTTTGGATGAATCTTTAATAGATTGTTTTAATTTTGGTTCCATGTAAGGCTTAAGCAAATTATATGGGAGGCATTAATGTATTTTCCAACGAGCATAAAGATCAAGCACGTATAAAACTTCATTTATTATACGAATTACCTATGAATCACATAGATGTGTCAATGAGAGACAAAGAACATAAAGGGAATGGACATCAGACTCGCTTTCCAATTATATAGCCCAGTGGGTCACGCTTGAGTCAAAGAGCTAGAAGCGTACAAGGCCACAACCATGTCCCAAGAGCTAGCACCCTATACCACCAGCCCATACCAACCCAATGTGCATTGGCACACAATCCTAGAGTTCAAGAGTGGTGGTGATCACACAATGATGCACCCAATAGTGTTATGGGTACGGCAATTGTTCTTTGAGGGTGAGGAGATTGCTCTCACAACTTACAAGAGAAGAACTTGAAGAGAAATTAAACTAGAACTTGATTGTGAGATAACTCCATTACAAGAGAACTTGATTACAAGAGTGCTCATCAAGAGTGTGGCTTGATTACAAGACAAGACTAAAACAAGGCAAGAACTGGAAGACTCATAAGTGGTGTTGGCAAGACTGAAGGGCTTGTAGTCTATGGTTCCTATTTATTGTATAGCCTAGGGAGGTTAAGGGGAACACATGTTGTTATAAGAGAATGCCATATAGCACGACATGCATATTGACACATGGCATGTTGACATTAACGATGACATAAGCAATGATGTTGTATCTTCTAGAATGTTCTAGAATGTTCTAGAATCTTCTAGAAATCTATGAAACCAGGGGTTGTTCCAACTTGCATACGAACCAAGGGTTGTCCTTGCTTAAGCGTTTGTTACATTAATTCCTCTTCTAGCACCAAATTCCATCAGGGGCGGTGTTGTGCTTTTGAATAGGCCTTGGCTTTATTGGGTGTTGAATATGAAATTCACGAACCTTAACAAGAGCTCTTTGAAGATGTCAAGCTGGTTCCCACGTTTGTTCACTTGCATCATAGCCCTTCTAATGGACAAGATACTGTAATTTGCCTCTTGAAATTCTCGAATCTAGGATTTTGTCTACTTCATAGTCTTGAAGATCTTCAATTATGATTGGAGGCGATGGCTTTGGTATTCTTCCAAGGATATTGTATGTATGACATGGCTCTAAGATTGAAACATGGAATACAAGATGGATTTTCATGGACTGGGGAAGTTGGAGATGATAGGTGATTGGATTTACTTGGCCAAGAATCTTGAAGGGCCCAATTTGTTAATAATCCAGTTTATGGGAGAGGCAAGAAGAACGTAGATCACATCGAAGAAGTCAAACTTGATCTCCAATCTTGTATGATGGATGTTGCATGCGAAGCTTATTTGCATTTCTCTTATATTTCTCTTGCGCTTGTTTGATCCGTGCTTGCAACTCTTTATGAATATTAAATAGGTGTTAAGCTAAGTTTGTAGAAGTTGGATTCTTCTCTTGTGATCTTATATGAGGTCTATCCTTGGGTGTTGATGATAATTAGCAAAGAATGGTGTGAATTAAGTGAAGGCGTGGGAGAAATTATTGTATGCAAACTTAGCAACGGATAATAGATCCATCCAATTGTCTTGATGATAGTTGATTGTGCATCTAAGGTATTGCTCCAAGACTTGATTTACTCTTTCTCTTTATCTATCACTCTGTGGGTGATTGGTTGAAGAAAGATTCACTTGTGCTTCCATAAGTTTCAATAGTATTCTCCAAAACCCAGACATAGATTGGAGGTCGCGATCACAAACAATATCATCAAGTAACTTGTGGTGTTGATATACCTGTTCAAGGAAGAGCTTTGCTGTTTCTTCTCCATTGATACTCTTGGTTGTTGGGATAAAAGTGTACCATTTTTGTGAATTGAACAATGATCACCAAGATAGAACCATACTATTTGGAAAATGATAGTTTTATAATGAAGTGCATGGATAAGGATGACCATGGTTTACTTGGAATAGGTAATGTTTGAAGAAGACCATGAAGTGGATAATGAGGGACTTTAGCTTGATTGCATGTGTCAGAAGAATGCACAAAGTCCTTGACTAGTTTCCACATCTGTAGCTACCAAAAATCCCTTGAAACTAGCTCGATTGTCTTGTCATAACAATTTTGCAAGATTGAAGGGCTTGTAGCCTATGACCCTTATGGAGAACCAATTTGGGTTCAAGTGGAATGTAACAAGCAATATCTTGGAGTTACGAAACTTCCTTGATTGTTGTTGGGTGTAAAGTCCCTTTAATCTCCGTGTGTACAAACTTACGGGTGTGAACACATCCTTATTTGTACCCTAACATATAAATACATTTTATTCTTTGTGTATCGTCACTCAACTGGTACACTCATCTTGGGATTCTCTCTCAGTAGTAGCAGTTGTCGTGACTCAACAGGCATGCATGGATACTAGTTGCGACTGCAGCAAGTGATAGGTTAGGTAGCTGCGATGGGAGGTGACAGGTCGGGGCTGTTGTGCAATAGGTCAGATGACAACTCGGGCTAGCAGTTGTCGTGACTCAACAGGCATGCATGGATACTAGTCGCGACTGCAGCAAGTGATAGGTTAGGTAGCTGCGATGGGAGGTGACAGGTCGGGGCTGTTGTGCAATAGGTTAGATGACAACTCGGGCTTGATGCAGCAGGTCTGTAGCTGATGGCGCAGATCTGAGGTGGCGTGACAGGGCAGCAGGCGTGACGTAGGTCAACGGGCACCATGCTTCGTCAGCTTCTTTTTCGTAAATAAAAAAGATAAATTTCTTGAAGACTATTGCCCTTCTCATTATGGGGGATTCACATGCATAAGCACAACTCCTAGATTTGTGCATATTTATGCCCGAAAATTTGGGGGTTTTCCTAGATTTGATGTTGTCATGCATAATATTAACATTGGACTCGGAAATTGTAGAAATTGTGTATATTAGCCTTGAAAATTTTGGGGCTTTTTATGTATTAGTGAAATTTTGCTCAACTGAGCCGAATTTATTGACATTGGTGCACTTTTGGACTCCAGAAATTTGGGGCTTTTGCAAAATTTTGAAGAATTTTGCAAAATTTACTTGTTTTATGCCTCTTGAGAACACATTTTAGTGCAATTGGGGCAGATTGATTAGTGAAATTTTGGGGCTTTTGCTGAAATTTGTGAATTTTGGTGAAATTGATGTGTAAAATGCACATTGGGCATATTGCTAAAGCAATCTTGGTGCTGTAAGCAGTGAAATCTGAGCTTATTATCTCCCACTTATGAGATTTTGAAGAATTTGTAAAGAATTCTGGTGTTTCTGTATATCAGAAGTGCTTTTGGGCACATTATGCAATACACATGTTTGGTAGCTCCCATTGAGTTGATATATTGCTGAATATTCATGGTGCAGCAGTCTTAGTGATCATTTCCAGATCTGGGATTGTTGCAAATGTATTTTTGGTGATATTGTTGAAGTGGGAGTCACTTTGTAGTGGTGTATGCATGGATTATATGCTGAAATCTTAGTTATATTGTTGAAAGTCATTCCTTCTATTGTTGTACATGAACTTGGATTAAATCTTGCCCTTACCTCTTAAAATTTTGGGCTGAAATTAGCGGAATATTCAGCCTAATATTTACTATCATAAAATACAGCATTGGTACTTGGCACTTTGCTGAATAATGGCCACTAATGCTTCTAGCAACACTGACACTAAATCTCTTTTTGAAATCAGGAGGTTTGATGGCATTGGCTTTGACTTGTAGAAGGACAGGATGCAAGGCATTTTGTTTCTCAAGGATTGTGATGATACTCTCTTGGAAATCAAGCTTGCAGCTATGATAGATGAGGATTGGGCTGGACTCAACAAGAAGGCCATTGCATATATTAAAATGGTTGTATTTGATCATGTACTAATAGGCATTAAGCGTCTTGATACGACTTATGTCATATGGAAAAAAGTTGATGGACACTTATGAAAATACAACTCTAGTAAATCAAGTGCATCTCATGCGCAAGCTTGTAAACATGGAGTTGGATGAGTCTAAGCCAGCATCAGAGCATTTGGGTGCTTTCACAAGGATTTTGAGTCAGTTTTGCAGGACTCTGGTTTGCAGCCTTTAATGATAAATTGAAGGCAATTTTCTTGTTGATGACTTTGCCTGATAGGTGCGAGTCTTTGGTTGTTTCACTAAGCAACAACCCTGCTTTAACCTTTAATGGTGTTAGGGGCTTTATTCTCAATGAGGAGATTAGAAGAAAATACAATGGAGAAAGCAGCAGTTTAGCCTATCATCTTAGAGGCAGGTCAGAAAAGAGGGGTAATGTTAGAAATAAAGGCAAAATCAAGAGTAAAAGCAAGGGCAAACAACAGGATGCTACTTGCTATCAATGTGGGTGTAAAGGGCATAAAAAGCCCAATTGTCGGTACTACAAGAAAGAGCAAGCAAGAAAGAAAGAAATAACAAGAAAAGAAAAAGAAGGATGACAAGAAAGATGATAAAAACTCTCCCTCACAAGAAGTCGCAAAGGCAAATGTTGCATTTGGTTTGGTCATTGAAGAGCTCTCTAACAATGGAGAGATACTTGTTGTGACCTCATGTAATGATGTAGATCTTATGGCAGTAGCAAGCGATGTGCACATCACCAAAAAGAAGGTGATTGGATTGATGCCTTTCTTTCAGCTCATGATAGGCTGTCCCAATCATGGATAGTGGATAACAGTGCATCTTTTCATGTTACTCCCTCTTTGGAGTCATTTTCTGAATACATTGCAGGTTGCCTAGGCAAGGTTTACTTGGACAACAATTATGCATGTGAAATAGAGGGTGTAGGTACCATTCACTTGGGACTTGAAAACGGCCAAGAGCTGATCTTGCAAGATGTCAGTATGTACTTGGCAAAAAGAAAAGTTTATTGTTAGTTGGGTAGCTTGATGTAAGAGGATATTTTACTACATTTGGTGGTGGATCTTGGAAGGTCCACAAGGGCACTATGCTGATTGTTAAAGGCAGTAAAAAGGGGACTTGGTATTATTTGCATTGTAAAGCATTACCTGGCAAGTTTTTGGCTGTGGCTGAAGTTCATTCACGGATGGAACTTTGGCATAAAAGACTTGGCCATATGAGCCAGAAAGGCCTTCTGGTTCTCTCCTCTTTAGGGAGATTTGATGTAAAAGGCTTTGGTCTCGACTTTTGTAATGATTGCATATATGAAAAACTTATGAAGTCTTCTTATTACTTTCGTGTCGTTAATAAGTCCAATGCTCTTGACTTAGTACACTCTGATGTATGCGCTACGATTGTTAATTCACATGGGGGTGCACATTACTTTCACTTTTATTGATGATTTTAGTAGAAAGTCATGGGTGTATGTGTTAAAGAGCAAAAAGGAAGTGTTGGATGCTTTTAAAAGGTTTCATGCCTTTGTTACCACTCAGAAGGGCTTAAGTTAAAAGCTATAAGAACGGATAATGGGGGCGAGTATGTTTATAATGAGTTTAAAAGGTTTTGTGAGATGTATGGCATTAAGAGGGAGTTAACAACCCCTCACAATCTTATATCAAATGGCATGGTTGAAAGATATAATCGCACACTTTGTGAGAGAGTCAGATGCATGCTATCCATAACTAATCTCTCACGGTAGTTCTGGGGAGAGGCTCTTAAAAGTGCAATTCATGTATGCAATTGCTCTCCCAATCGTGCATTGGAAAATGGCATTCCTGCTGGAAAACCTACTTCATATGACCATTTGTGTATCTTTGGTTGTGATGCCTTTGTGCATGTTCCTATAACTCAGAGGACTAAACTAGACATGAAATCCATCAAGGGCATCTCCGTGGGATATGGAGATGAGGGAGAGATGGGTTATAGAGTTTGGCTTCCTCAGGACAAGAAGATTGTATGCATTGAGACATAATATTTAACGAGGAAAAGTTGCTGAAAAATGCTACATATGGTGACCTTGACAAAAAGAAGTTCAAATTTCAGCATGAACAGCCAGCCATTCAGGAACCATTAGTTGAAGATTCTGTCCCTTTTGATGTTGAAAACGAGCAGCAACCTATTGTGCTACAGCCAAAAGATAATGGACAGCAAGTAGATGTACATGATGGAATAGGACAGCAAGAAGAACATGCTGAAAACAGGTTACAGCAGCAAGAAAATGCTGAAAATCAGCCACGAGTTGATGGTGTGCGCATACCTGAGGATGTAGGCCCATTGTCTAACAATACAGATCATTGGGTAAGAAAGTCTACATGTGTCAGAATGTAGCCACAGAGGTTTCAACCATCTTGGGATTGCATTTTATTGACTGATGAAGGCGAGCCTATGACATTTAGCGAGGCACTGTCATGTGAAAAGAAGAGAAAGTGGGAGCTTGCTATGTAGGAAGAGATGAAGTCTCTATATGTGAATAACACATGGGAGCTTGTACCTTTATCTAAGGATAGGAAAGCTATTCCTAATAAATGGCTCCTTTTGAGTTTACATACCATTTTTTCCTTCCCTTGTTCAACAAACCCTTCAGGCTGCTGCATATATATGTCTTCATGCAGATCACCATGTAAAAACACAGTCTTTACATCCATCTGTATGAGCTCCATATCCTCAACTGCAACCAAGTCCAAAATGGTTCCCAATGTAGTCATTTTGATTATAGGAGAGAAAATCTCATCAAAATCAATTCCATGCTTTTGCTTGTACCCTTTTGCAACCAATCTTGCTTTGTACTTTGGTGAGGAACCAGAAGTGACCTTCATCTTGTAAACCCATTTGCACGGAAGGGTTTTCTGCCCTTTAGGCAACTGCACCAAGTCCTAAGTGCTATTTTTTTCAAGAGATTCCATCTCTGACAATATGACTTTATACCATTTCTTACTGTCCTGTCTGTCCATTGCTTCCTTGAAGCAAGACGGTTCACCACAGTTTGTTAACATGACATAGTCAGCCACATTAAGTGCACTAGGAACAAACCTGTCAGGTTGTCTAGTAGCCCTAGACGATCTCCTAACCCAATGGTCATTGTTTGCTGGCTGTTTCTGCAAATTTTCATTTTCAGCATGCTGTCCTAGCATTTCAGCCTGCAAATTAGTATCACCAGCTTGCTGTCCTGGCTGTTCTTGCACATGTAATGCCTCATTTTCATGGGCAATAGCTGGCTGATCATTTCCAGCATCATTTCCTGCATTTACAAGTTCATTTACAGCAGGTATTTGCTGCTGTACAACGGGCACATTTTGCTGTCCAAAAGGTATTTCTTCCCGGAATACAACCCTACGGACCTCCTCAGTCTTTTCGGGTTGTTTGTGCATGTGATCTTCCCGGAAGATAACGTCATTGTTGCGTACTACTTTCCTTTTCTCGGGATCCCACAATTTATACCCCATTTCATCCTCGTCACTATATCCTAGGAAAATGCATTTACAGGACTTTGGCTTAAGTTTGTTGTGTTTTTCTTTACGAATGTGCACAAAAGCCTCGCAGCCAAACACTTTCAGATAAGCATATGAAGGTGGCTTGCTCAACCACGCTTCTTTGGGAACTCCTCCCCCCAAAGACCTGTTTGGTGACTGATTAGTGAACGACTGTTATAACAGCCTTTGCTCAAAAACCATGGGGTAATGTAGCATGAGACAATATCGTTCGGATCTTATCCTATTTGGTTCGATTCATACGCTCTGCAACTCCATTTTGGGGCGTATTATGAGGGGCAATGAGCTTCCTCTTTATGCTTTTGCTGTTACAAAATGCCTGAAAGGCCTTGGACACATATTTCCCACCATTGTCAGAGCAAAGACACTAAGTGTCTTATCTGTCTGATTTTCAGCCAATGCCAAGAATTTTTTAAACTTATCAAGCACTTCATCCTTGCTACGAATAGGGTAAACCCATACTTTCCGTGTAGCATCATCGACAAAGGTAGCAAAATATTTCTCTCTCTAAAGATAATCCTGGCATTTGACATATATTTGAATGTACTAACTCTAGAGGAGAAGATTTTAAAGAAAGAGACTTTTTATGTGATGTGTGTGCATGTTTGCCATAAATGCAATGATCACAATGCTCAAAATTAGCGTAATGAAGACAAGGCAAGTAACCCAAACAAGAAAGCACTTTCATTCTTGTTTGACTTATGTGTCCCAATCGGCCATGCCACAAAGAAACGCTTGGCTGCTCGGTCACGGCAACAACACGGTCACGCACACTAGATACATGAAGTGGATACAAAGTATCACTCTTGTAACCTCTGGCAATAACCCTAGATCCCTTACAGATCTTCCATTTTCCATCACCAAAGGTGGTATGAAAACCATCATCATCTAGTTGCCCTGTGCTAATCAAACTCTTCTTGAGCTAAGGTACATGGTGTATATGCTGAAGTGTAAAGACAGAGCCATGCTGAAACTGTAATTGCACACTGCCAATACTTGCAATCTCACATGCATAGTTGTCCCCAAGATGGACAACACCATGTTGACCCCCTGTATAGGCGGAGAACCACTCACGATGAGGGGTGATATGAAAAGAAGCGCCTGAATTGAGAATCCAGGTATGCATGTCATCATCTGTATCTGCAAGTAAAGCATGTGCACCAAAGTGTGAAGTGCACCAAAGTGTGAAATGTACCAAAGTGTGAAGAGACAAAGAGTACGTCACTTCCACTGTCACTGTCATGAGTGACTACATTCACCTCCTCAATTTTTACACTGCTCTTCTTAGGCTGATTGTCCTTCTTCTCTTCCTTGCTATTATCTGTCTTCTTGTATTTTCCTTTCTCTTTCTTCCATTTGTAGCAGTCACGTTTAAAGTGACCCTTCTTGCCACAATGATGGCATTCAACATCTTTACCACGTGATTTACTGCGTCCCTTGTTATCATATTTGCCCTTTTGCTGGTGTCATCTGCCCCTAGTATGCAAAGCACTGGAAGACTTACTGGATGCATTGTTCTGCCGATTCATCTCTTCCATAAGTAGAGCACTCTCTACATCAACATACAAAAGGATCACATTAGAATTGCTCATAGCAGTCCTGAATGTATCCCAACTCTCTGGTAGAGTGCAAAGCAAGAAAGTAGCCTTAAATTCCTCATCAATCATGAACTTCAAGGCAACCAACTGGCTGAAAATGGAGTTAAACTCACTCAAGTGAGTAGACATTGCTATACCTTCTTTCATATGCAAATCCATAAGCTTTTTCAGCCAATACACTTTGCTTGCAGCACTCTTCTGTGCGTATAGTTCTTCCAGTCTAGTCCATATAGCATATGCAGAATCCAAACCTTCAATGTTGAAGAGCAAGGCATCAGAAATCGATAGCTCTATGGTTGAGCGTGCAAGCTCATTCAACTCATCCCAATTGTCCTGATCCATGTCTGCAGGCTTTGCCTCTTTGGTTTTAATCGGCTTTGCTTGCTTCTTTTGTAATAGGATATTGTAGCACTGTTTTTGCCACACTGCAAAATTATGTTGCCTTCAAGCTTCTTTATGTGCATCAAATTACTGCTGTCATTGCTGCCAGCCATGATTTTCAGCCCTGCCAGCCATGATTTTCAGCCCAAATGTGACCAAAAAACCAACAAATGCAGGCCCAAACTATCACCCAAGTGACCAAGGTACAAACAAGTACCAATTAGCAATAAATGACCACGCAGAAGTATAGATTTCAGATCTGTAATTAAGTTTTCAGAAGCACCAAACCAAGTGCTATAGCATTATCCAACTGATTACAGCTGTTCCAAGGGCATGTGCATCACATTAAATGAGAAATCCCAAAATTTCAGCTGCAATTTCTGTTGTACATGTACCCACGGGCATAAAATTCGACACGAATGGTCAAAAGCCCCAAAATTTTGTGCTCAAAGCATCAAATACACATTTTCATTTTCTCTGTTATGCATAGGACAGGCCAGTTTTGCCAAAATGTAGCAATTTCAGCAAAATCCCCAAAATTTACTAAGTGTCGATGTCCAAATTGTGTGGAATTCAACCTGCATGAACATAAAATCACCAAATGCTGCACAAATTTTGCCCAAACTGCAAAAGCCCCATATTGCACGGGGTCCAATGTTTATCAATGTCAAGAAATTGGGTAAATTTCAGCCCAATTTGCGCATGTACATTAAAAGCCCCAAATCTTGGGGACAAAATGTCACAAATTCATGCAATTTTTGAGACAAATTTGTTTGTCTTGCATCACATTCCTCAAATTTGGGAAAATCCCCAAATTTTGTGGGTCAAATGTTGAGAAATTTCACTCAAATGAGCAAAATTTCAACAATTTTGGCGAAATCCCCAATTCAAATGCGCACAATGTCTGCAATTCTGACGGAGATGCCTCAATTTTTCACGAACAGTGCTCAGTTTGGCGAAGCCCCAACTTTTTGGGCCAAAATTGCACAAATTTGACCTTTTGTGCTTGCACGCGCAAACCACGGTTAGAGGAAGGAGTTTGAAAAAAGTTTTTTTTTGAAAAAAAGATTTTGGATGATGGGTCCATTGGCCCGTCAGGCCTGTCTCCCGTCCTCCTCATCGCGCGCTCGCCTCGTTGGTCCCGTCACCGTCGCGCGCTTGCCTCGCTGGTCCCGTCATCGTAGCGTACAAACAACAGTCACCCGTCACACGTTGGACCCTCTTGCATCGAATGCTGTTGCCTACTGCTGGTCATCATTACGTTGGTCAATCGTCAGCTGCAATCGCTATTAGCTGCCGCACCAGTCGACTGCCTCAGGTCTGCACTTGTCGGCTGTCTCTCCAGCACATAGCCCGCCTGCGACTCTCTTGTTCGCCTTTGAGCTGTCTCTTGTCATCTCTGGTCTTTTGCCTCAGCCTGGCGATCGTCTGCAGCACCTTACGCTCTGATACCAGTTTGTAGGGAATGATTAGGCATGGAGATTGAGGCAGACAGTCGTTACGCGCAGTGAGAGACAGAGGGAGTACAAGAGAGCAAAGTAGAGAGTGAGCAGGTTTTTAGGTACAATGACGAGTGTATCACTTTAGGTTTTTAGATAGATATATATATGAAAGTATAATGTGCTAAGGGTGTGTTCACACCTGTGCACATATAAAAGGCACGATGGCCCTTTATTCCCAACATATAAGTTAGTCCAAAATTATAGGTACTCCTTAATATCTTAATACACAAAGACAAGCAACCCAATGAGATATTCTAGGTGTATTAAAATACTAACTAAGCAAACTAACTGAGATTGCAAGTTCTGGCTTAATATGAATCAACCAAAGTAATTTCCCTGCAATAGAATGATAGGTATGAGCATGAAAAGGCTAACCCAAAGTATCCCTGTGTATATGGACAATGAGATCTAGAGGTGTGACCATTGGTCATGTCTGATCAATGTAATATTGTTCCTCCAAGTGTAGGGCGTAATTTTGTTATGACAAAAAGATACTTTCCTTGAATGTAACAATCTCCATCCCCAAGAAATAAGAAGACAATCCTAAGTCTGTTATCTCGAAGGTAGCGTAAAGATGTGCCTTAATTTCTACAAGAGTTGTAGAATCGAAGCCAGTGAGTAGGATATTATCAATATATAGTAGGAGATAGCTGACCTTTGCACTAGTGGTGTGCACATATAGATTTGGATCATAGGGGGTAGAATGGTATCCATGAGTCCGTAAGAACTCGTCCATCTGGTAGTACCAAGACCTCGGCACTTGCTTCAACCCATAAAGAGCTTTTTGTAAGCAAAATACCTTCTTAGTTCGGTCAGCGGAAGAAAAGCTAGGAGGTTGCTCCAGGTAGACTTCCTCCTTCAAATAACAATTTAGAAAGGCACTTTTAATGTCCATTTGATAGATCGGCCGATTGTAGTAAGTGGTGAGTGTAACCAATAGGCGAAATGATGTCAGCTGAGGAGTAGGTGCGAAGGTTTCTTTATAGTCAATGCCATGCTTTTGCTTGAAACCTTGCACTATGAGGCGAGCCTTGTATTTGTCTAAAGTACCAACAATCTTCAGCTTGGTCCTAAAGATTCACTTCGTCTTGATGACCTTCTTGTGACTAAGATGATCCACTAGGGTCCAAGTCTCATTTCAGTCAATACTGTCTAGTTTCTTTTCCATGGCCTCACGATATAGAGGGTCTTGGAGAGCCTTATGGCTGAGTATGTGCAATGTAATTAGCTGTGAACAACGATGCATATGAAGCATGAGGGGCGAGCTGAGTAGACCTTCTAGGGTGCTCCGGAGTGAGATCTGGTGGAAGGATCCTCGAATCCCTCATGGTTTGTTGGTACCAGCGATGTAATGGTTCTTGCGGAGGAGGCTTAGGAACTAAAGTATTTGCAGGATTGTAAGGAGCAGATAGTAGAGCTGGCTCAGTAGGCATGATCTTAAATGATGTGAGCGAAGGTGAGGATGAAGAGTCTGTTAGCAGTCATGTTTGTCATGCCTTGTCATCTCCTGCCTGTGAGCCTCAGTCTGAGTCAGACGAGGACATTAGGAGCTCTGACTTGTCTATCACTTGTTTTGACGGAGGAGGTAGCTCATTCTAGAGCACTCAGATGTGCATTTCCCGGGGCAGTTTCTGCATTCATCAGCTTGCCTCACCTGCCGGACATTGTCCACCCTTTCCGGGATTTTTCTGAGCATTCCTGGCATTTTTACCAGCATTAAATGCTGGTCAGATCAGCATTAAATGCTGGTCGGACATATTTATGGCCTCAAATTTCAGGTCGGCCAGTTTGTGGGTTTTTGGGCTATTTATAGCCATTTCCCACTTGGCAGTCAGTTGTATTATCAACTTCCCTCCTTCCTTGGCAGGTGCACACTCCGACTCCGTCATCTTCCTCCGTCTTTGGTGCTGCCATCGTCATCAGCCTGATCTGATTCCCTTACTGACGCTTCGGGCTGCGTGCAGGGACTGATCAGTCCATTTCAGTGTATTCAGCATTCATTTCAGTCAGTGCAGATTTTCTTCCTTCATTCTCTGCTTTCTCTCCTCTCCTCCGTGTTCGTATTTCCTCTTCCGTTGCGCACTCTCACATGGTATCATCGCCAAACTGAGAGTACATGGAGCTGAGTTTTACGCGGGAGAACACCCACAACTCTGCGTTTGCTGGTCAAGACGTCTCCAACAGCTGAGGCGTCATCCTCTGCACCATCTCCTTGATCAGGGCGGCCTGTTTTGGTGTCAACAAATTTGCGTTTGCTGCTGGTGCCTTCTCCAGTGGCTGCCACGTCATCACCACCCTCATCTTGCCTGCGTTTTCAGCCTCGGCGGCCTTCCTCCAGCTGGGCGACACCCTTCCAGCCTGCGCCTTGCTGTTTTGGCTGTTTTTTCCATCGTCCGGCAGCTCTTTTCCTGCTGGCGACTTCTTCCCAGGCTGCGTTTTCAGGCAGGCGGCTGTTTTTCAGTGGTGATTGCATCGTCAGCATTTGCGTTTGACATCATCCTTGCGTTCTGTGCAAGGCGGCCCGCTCAGGAGCTTCTGGTGTTTGTGTTTCGGCACCGGCAACCTTCCCTTGTTGTGTTTTGGTGTTTGCAGATTGGAAGATGTCTTATCATCAGTTTACAGGTTTTGATGACTCAGATGATGAGCTTTTGTCTCGACATTCATCTGAACGGAGGCGTGATTTCTATCACGAGGACCGTCGTCCGGAGTCTATTCCTCTTTCCCGTCCCCCTTCTATTCATGTATCTCGGCGATCCCCTTCCAGTGGGCCGAAGATGCAGCCTTTGGTACCCCCTGTACAGGTACCCGTACTTCCTCAGCTGCCCAAAGAGGACCGGTTGGATGGCTCCAACTTCTCTCTATGGTCCTGCAAGGTGGAGTGTATCTTGGACTCCTTCGATCTTTGGGAGCTTGTTTCTATTCCTATTCCCCGGCCTAAGGTGGATCCCGCAGATGGGACATCTATGGATCGTGCAGCCTTATGGGATCGGCTTAATTCTAGAGCCAGATCTTTCCTCTTTCTGAGTTTGCAGGATTCTGTCCTTGTTCATGTTCACAGGTTGAAGACTGCAGCGGACGTGTGGAGAAAGCTCGCGTCTCTCTATCAACAGAAGACGTTTGCCCACCGGATATCTCTTGAAAAGAAGTTGCGGATGCTCGCTATTGATGATAGTCCTTCCATGAAGGACCACATCAACAGATTACAGGATATGAGGGATGAGCTTGCATCCCTCGGTCGGACGATATCTTCTGAAGACATGGCTATGATTCTTTTGACTCAGCTACCATCGCCTCGGTTTGATGTCTTCTACACCAGCCTTCTTACATCGAGGACCCGTGAGAAGCTTCTATGGGAGGAGTTATCCCCGCTTGTCTTGGAGCATGACGAGCGACTCAGAGAGGTTAGTGCTAGTGGATCCGACTCCACTAGAGCCTTTGTTGCAGGTTCGGGAGGGCAGAAGAAGAAGAAGACGAAGTCAAAGGCTAAGAAGAAGGACAGTTCTTCAGGCTCTGACTCAGATTCAGAGAGACCGAAGTGCCCACACTGTGGGAAAGGGACACATCCAGAGGAGAAATGCTGGAAGAAGTACCCTCACCTTCGTCCGGGAGCGAAGGGTGGATCTACATCGGAGCCTTCTTCTACCTCTACACCAGCTGTTACCCATGAGTCCGTGTTCCTTCATATCCATGCTTTGGAGGAGGATCCTTCTTCCGTGGCTGCAGTGTCTTCTGCGCAGCCTTGGTTAGTGGACAGTGGTGCTTCGAGTCATATGACTCCCCGAGGTGATTTGTTACAGGATCTCCGTCCATCAGAGGGTTCAGTCACTGTTGGTGACATTTTATCGGTGCCTATTAGTGGTGTTGGTACATTGCCTTTGTTTACAGACCGACCTACGAGCTTCCTTTCACCAGCCCTACATGTTCCGGATTTGGGCCTTCCCCTCCTCTCAGTTTATGGCCTTACGAGGCTTGGCACACGAGTGATCTTCACCGAGCATGCCGTTGTTATTGAGGATTCTTTTACAGGAGCTGTCTTATCTACAGGTTGGCAGGAGAGCGGGCTTTACAGGCTCCATTCCCCTTCTTTGATGCAAGGTCCTCCGAGGCAGTCTATTGCTACACCCGTTCCCGCTTGTGCACCTACTATTCCACAGGTTCCTTCCCATCCCCCACCTTCTCCTCCGGTGGTTCCCTCGTACCCCCCATCCCTTTCAAAGGGGGACGATCTCGGTGATGCGGCTGTGGATTCCCTGGCCCCTAGTGTTTTAGAGGGGGATTCCCAGGATCGTGAGGAGCTCCTTCAGCGGCAATCTACATCGACGGACTTCATCGACCTTGGCATTCCTCTTGCCACCCCAGGATCCGTTTCTCCCTTGGCCTTCCGCCACATCCAGGATCTGAGAGGGGGTGTTAGCAGTCATGTTTGTCATGCCTTGTCATCTCCTGCCTGTGAGCCTCAGTCTGAGTCAGACGAGGACATTAGGAGCTCTGACTTGTCTATCACTTGTTTTGACGGAGGAGGTAGCTCATTCTAGAGCACTCAGATGTGCATTTCCCGGGGCAGTTTCTGCATTCATCAGCTTGCCTCACCTGCCGGACATTGTCCACCCTTTCCGGGATTTTTCTGAGCATTCCTGGCATTTTTACCAGCATTAAATGCTGGTCAGATCAGCATTAAATGCTGGTCGGACATATTTATGGCCTCAAATTTCAGGTCGGCCAGTTTGTGGGTTTTTGGGCTATTTATAGCCATTTCCCACTTGGCAGTCAGTTGTATTATCAACTTCCCTCCTTCCTTGGCAGGTGCACACTCCGACTCCGTCATCTTCCTCCGTCTTTGGTGCTGCCATCGTCATCAGCCTGATGTGATTCCCTTACTGACGCTTCGGGCTGCGTGCAGGGACTGATCAGTCCATTTCAGTGTATTCAGCATTCATTTCAGTCAGTGCAGATTTTCTTCCTTCATTCTCTGCTTTCTCTCCTCTCCTCCGTGTTCGTATTTCCTCTTCCGTTGCGCACTCTCACAGAGTCTAGTGCAAAGGATTGTACGATGTCCCTCTCATCAAAGATGACATCCCTTCTAACAATCACCTTGTTCGTTTGAGGATTGAACAAACGAAGAATAGCCCATAAAAATGAAGAAATTTGCTCAAGGAGTTGTAAAGAAAGTACCCTAACACAGAAGTGTAAACAGAAACCGTATGACAAAGCACAGACTGATAAAAGAACACAGTTAGGGTTAGGGTTAGGGTAACTCAAAGACAATGAGCATAGTGAATAAATGAAATGATATGACTACTAATAATATGATACTCATGCAGCAAACACACTATGCAGTGAATGAATACTGAACCTCGAACTCTTGTATCTCAAGGATCAGGGCAGGGGTAATGAGCTGGAGAGTGTGTTGTACTCCGAATGGATCCTGAATCGTAGCAAGGCAGTCTCCGGATGTCGAACACTAGCAAACACAGCAGTGAGAAGCTAGATCTGATGTAGACAGCAGTGAGGAGAGAGAAAGACTAAAACTCAGGCAGCAGGTGAGAGAAAGACTAAAAACGCAGGCATTACAGCCTGCAGGATAGAGAAAGACTAAAAACGCAGGCAGCACAGCCTGTAGGAGAGAGAAAAACTGCAATGACTGCAGCAGGAGAGAGAAAACTGTTAGGGCGGCAGCTGGGGCTTGCAAACGCAGCACTTTGCTGATGTGGCAGGCTGTACGACAGCAATGCAGATGATCAGTAGTCAGTCGCCAAGCAGAAACAGCAGCAATCAGCGTGTGGAGGGTTGGAAACAGGTGCCAGATTGTAGGGAACAGTGATGGACAGCAAGGGCTGAGATGTCCTCCGCGAATGGGGTATGGACAGCAAGCTGATAACACCTGAAACCTGTAAAAACAAGATTGGGGGAAGAGTGGAGGACTGGGTACCAATTTATAGAAAATTAGGGTTCTAGATCCTCTCCCACTTAACTCTCTCGATCCGCTCCCCGTTTTAGGGTTTTGGCTAAAATAAGCCTAAAATAAGCATGTTTTGGGGCTGTTTAAGTGGCTAAGAGCAATTCTTAGCACAATACCCCCTGGCAGGCCCAAAATAGGGTGAGAAAAGTAGGCCAGTCTAAATTTTGATTTACCCCAAGGCGTCCCACCTCAAAGTAGCCAGGGCATCGGACAAAGGGTGCACGTTGGCTGCCCAATGGCCTACCAAGACTACAGAGGCGATGGTTATCTTACCAAGGGAGCCCAAGTGATCACCCCAGAGAGGCCAGGGCATCGGACCAAGGGTGCTCGACGGCTGCCCAAGGGCCTACCAAGTCCTACAGAGGTGGATGGAATCAATGGATTTTTTTTTTTTTGAAATGTTTTGAAAATACATAAGTAATATAGGGGCAGTGGCCGATTAAGTGACAGATAGGAAAAGATAAAGAGAGTTTTAAACCCAAGTTAAGCACAAAACTAGCAGACGAATCCCTCAAACTGATTAGGATAAGTGCCTAAGGATGAGAATAAGTATGTGTATGTGCCAATCATGTTTGAATATGTGGAAAGGCAAAATAGAGAATGGTGGGCTTAGCAAGACAAGCAAAACAAGCAAGCAAGCAAGGGTAGGGAAACTCCCGTTAGGAGAATTGCCATGTGTTATGCTACGAATATGGTGGATCCTAGAGTTGACTACTCCAAAAGACCGAAAAGAGATAAATGCGCACAAATGTATGTTTATATGAACAGAATGCCAATGCATGGGGTAATGCAAAGGGAGATGCAAGGTGTCATGCTCATGCAATATGCTATGCAATGGTGCCATTGGGACAGTGCCCTCGCAGGGGAATTGTTCACTTGTCCAAGGGCCCTTTTACAATCAAGTTACAAATGCCCATAATACTTGGAATTGTTCACTTGTCCTGACAGTGCGGATGAAGTTACAAATGCCCATAATACAATACAAAAGAATAAGTGAATGTAATGTTTAAAAACTGTTAAGCATCATCACTATCACGATCAAGAGTAGAAGCCACCCCCTCTCAAAGTGGAAGGGAAAGCAAGAGGGAAGCACCCTCTCCTCGTCAAGCTGAAGAAGTAGGGGAGGGTGTACCCAAGCCGATCCTGGGTAGTAGGTATTGAAGAACCGGCCGGTTGACCGCTTTGGTCAAGATATTTGCAAAATTATCTGATGAAGGCACAAACTCTAGGCGAATAGTGCCTAGCTCAACCTGCTTTCCAAAAAAGTGGAAGTGGACTCCCATATGCCGTGTCCGTGGTGTGATGATCGGATTGCCCACAAGGGCAATGACACTCTGGTTGTTGCAGTAGACAACTGTGGGAAAGCCACATGGAAAATGAAGCGCCGCCTGTAAACTCCTCAGATAGATGGCCTCGGTGTTGCCATCGAAGAGAGCCCGGTACTCAGCCGCGGCCGTGGAAGCCGCCACCGTCTCTTGCTTACGGCTGGACCAAGAAATGGGAGTCGTGCCCAAGGTAAAGAGATAGCCGCTATGGAAACGCCGGGTGTCAGGATCTCTTGCCTAATCAAAATCAATGTATCCCTGCAAACATAAACCAGAACCATATGTCAAGCCATAAGAAAAAGTACACCGCAAATAACGCAACACATGAAGACATGCAATCCAATGTGACATCCTAGGTGCTGTGAAATACTGATCGAGTATGCTAACTGAGTAAGCTAAATCTAGCCTAGTGTGAATTAACCAAAGAAGTTTTCCTACAACGGAACGATAGGTGTGTGCATCGAAGGGCTGTCTTAGGGTATCCTTCGACAAGTGGATAATAGGATCAAGAGGCGTGGCCACTGACCGTGTGTGATCCGAAGTGGTAAGCTTACCTATCTTGTCATCAAGTGTGTGTGTATGTACGTACGACACCCGAAGACTTTGAAATGGAAAATAACAGTCCGAGAGCCAAAAAATGCCTTATATGGGGTCTTTTGAGGAAGAGCCGCAGTCCGGCACCGGTTGAGGATGTACACCGAAGTGTTAACAGCCTCTACCCAAAGGCGCTCATGAAGCTCCATTGCGAACAACATGAGCGTGCCATTTCCATGACTGCATGGTTCCTACGCTCTACGACTCCATTTTGAGAGGGGAAGTTGGTAGAGGTGAGCTGGCGAGAAATGCCATGCTTCTGTAGAAACTTGGAAAACTCGTGGGAGATAAACTTACCACCGCTATCACTCCTCATGCACCCGATATGACGACCAATCTGGTTATGAACTAGCAGCACCCAAGCAAAAAAATAAGTGAAAGCATCTGACTTATGCTTGAGGAAGTACACCCACATGTATCGAGAATGATCATCCACTATCAAAAAGAAGTACAACGCACCGTTCAAAGCGGCATTGGATGTTGGCCCGCAAAGATCAACGTGAATCAATCTAAGAGGCTCCTCAGCTCTATGTGTAGACTGCTGAGGAAATGGGGTATGGTGCTGCTTCCCGAGCTGACAGGCTTTACAAACATCTCGAGCTAGCTTCAGGCGTGGAAGGCCCTCAACCAGCTCACGGCGTGACAACTCATAAAGTGAGTCATAACCAAGATGCCCTAAGCGAAAATGCCAAAGATGCTCATTGTGCGTAGGCTTCCGAGATGTGGCTAAGGCCTGGAAGCTATGGAACATGCAGCCCTTGGCAATCGGCTCGGTGAGAAAATGAGTCATGTGGTATAGGCCATTAGCGTGTGCTTCACCGCGAGCAATCACTAAACCAGTATGAGAATCAAGGATCTCGACTGTGGTCGCTGTAAAGAAAACTGCTCGCCCCAACCGGCAAAGGTGTTGAACAGATAACAAGTTCATCCCAAGCTGAGAGACATGATATACATTGTCTAGCAAAGCCAGATCCGGATTCTTATCAGTGGTAAAACCGACGCAACCTTGACCCTGAATCTTGGTTGAGGAGTTGTTTTCTACATGGACCTACCCGGCTGCAGGAGCTCGGATACGGAAAATGTCCTTTATAGGAGTCATGTGATGTGTAGCTCCACTGTCCACAATCCAAATTGAAGTTGAAGTGCTCGGTTGTGACGAGTGGGCCTTTGCAGTAACCTCGTCAGGAGGCAACTCACAGAATGAGACTTGCATCGGATGTCTCTACGGAGACGATGTGGGCCTCTGCAGACCAGTCAGACAAGCCCTCTGGAGTTGAGAATATTGTCGACTGAGATGGCTGTTTGTTGGCAGTGTGAGTCTGACCTTTAAACTGCCCCTTGCCATCACCTTGCCTCCCCTGCTGAGGGTTGCTCGACTGAGGGGCGGGGGTTTGAGACTTAGGTTTTGGTGTTGTGCCTCGTGCCTTTGATCGACACTCATTGTCAAAATGGCCATCCTTTTGACAATGTTGACAATACCTATTCTTTTTAGGTACATTCTGCCACCTTGGTTTAAGTTGTGACTGGGAGTTTCCTTGAGAATTCCCAGATTGATTTAGCTTTTGAGTTTGATTTTGATTTTGAGTGGAGGTTTGGTTTGGTTCGCCCTTCCCTTGTTGCCCTTTTTGAGAATGAGCAAGAAGAGCCCCCTTTGAAGAGGAATTTATATGAAACCGATCGAACAATCGTGCGTAACGCAACAACTGACACTCGAATTCATAGAATGTAGGCATGGTAGGCTTTGAAACTATTCCTTCCATAAAATTGAAGTATTTCTTGGGGAGTTTATTTAGGAACAATGTGACCTGATCGTCAGAGGACTTGGGAGTCCCTGTAGTGGAAAATTCAGCGAGGAGACGCCGATACTCAGCCAACTTGACTTTCAAGTCATCCCCGTTAGTGATTTTGAAAAGCTGAAGCTCATGGTCAAGATTAATACGATAGATCCTATCCCGAGCCGCATAGCGGTCAGTCAAGTGTGCCCATTGCTCAGATGCTAAGTCAAAATGCTAAAGTTGAGAATGGAACTCAGGCAATAAGCCTTGCATCAGCTCGACAATAGCGGAGGCATTCCTAACCTTCCATGAGCGGACGACCGCGTATGAAACAAATGCGAGATCAGGTTGGGGTTCCAACCTCTGCACAAGATCCCATAGGTTCTGTGAGTCAAGGACATGTCTCATCAAATTCGACTAAGTAGTAAAGTTTGATCCGTTAAAATGAGTCTTGTCATTAAATGCATTCTTTGCAGAAGATGAGCTAGAACCATGAGGTGTCGGGTAGGTGGTGTAAGATGATGGTGGGAAAGATGATGGAGGTAGGTGTGTCTAATAAGAGAAAGAGGAAGGGGGAAGAGGTGGGTACGTAGGAGGCTGTGAGTGTCTAATGAGTGCCGATTGATACGAAGGCACTGGAACATGAATGTTTCCACAAGGTGCCGGTGTAGGTGGAGACACTGGGACATGGTAGTCTTGTCCAAAGTGAGATTGGGACACAACAGGATGACCAGAAGGTCCACTAGGCAATGCCATGGAGGCAAACTGTGGAGGCAACTGATCCATACTCGGGAGAGACTGAGTGGGATACCCAGGCTGCAATGATTCCGAAAGTGTGTATGAGGTAGGTGGAACACCACCCGGCTAAGGGAAGGATGAGGTCCTAAAGGATGTGCCTATGTTTCCATAACCCCCTGGTGTGATGTGTGGTGCGACATGAGGTGTCTGAAATGGAAATGTAAATGGTGTAAATGGAAATGGTGAAGCAGCAGAAGAATGTGGTGAGATGGGTGGGTTTTGAAAGTGATGTGTATGAGGTGCAGATTCTTTTTGTTCATTGTTATCATTTAAAGACTGAAAATGAAACTGTGAAGATGATGATGCACCATGTAATGAAGTGAAAGAAACACCAAATTCATTCTGATTATGTGAAGTAGACGGAAAAGAAGGAAGGGCAAAAGAAGAGGTACTTGACTTTTTTTTATAATCCCCGCGACGTGTGTTAACATACAAGAATTGGTTCTCAAGAGGAACTTTTCTGTAGTCAACAGACTGGACTCTTTCTTCCACATGATCTCTACCAGTATATTGCAAAACAGAAGAGGTAAAAGAAAAAGGCACAAAAGACGAATCAAAAGTACCTTGCACCGGAGAGAACGGAAGAGTCTGAAAAAATGGAAAATACTCTGGATCTTGCTCTCCAAGAGGGGGGCCCATCCCTGATGGAGTTCTCGACGGCCGTGTAACATCATCAGACTAACGCGCAACATGTGAAGAGTGAAAATCATGCATATCTTCATTCGGAAGCTTTTCTTGAAGGGCAATCCTTCGGTTGAGCTCCTTAATCTTCTTTCGTCGATAGGCTATGATCAGTTTATATTCTTCAGAGGTTAGCTTGCCTATCTTTTCTTCCATGTACTCAGATGTGTCTTCCACCATGTCGGAACTTTGTGAAGCAAGCTAATCGGCCCACTCTCACTAGGTTCTCGGCAGAGGCTGTTCTGGAGACAGAATTGGTGTTGATATGTTCGACGTCATTTGAACCTACTGTTGTTCTTGCTTCTTGCGAAGAGCTCTCAGATTAAAGGCCTAGGTTTCTCAGAGAGTATCAGGCTCTGATACCATGTGAAGAAAGTACCTTAACACAGAAGTATAAACAGAAACCGTACGACAAAGCACAGACTGATAAAAGAACATAGTTAGGGTTAGGGTTAGGGTTAGGGTAACTCAGAGACAATGAACACAGTGAATAAATGACATGATGCTTATGCAGCAAACACACTATGCAATAAATGAATACTGAACCTCGAACTCCTATATCTCAAGGATTAGGGCAGGAGTAATGAGCTGGAGAGTGTGTCGTACTCCGAACGGATCCTGAATCGCAGCAAGGTAGCCTCCGGATGTCGAACACCAACAAACGCAGTAATGAGAAGTTGGATTTGATGCAGACAGCAGTGAGGAGAGAGAAAGACTAAAACGCAGGTAGGACAGCTTGCAGGAGAGAGAAAAACTGCAGTGACTGCAGCAGGAGAGAGAGAACTGTCAAGGCGGCAGTTGGGGCCTGCAAATGCAGCAGTTTGCTGACATGGCAGGCTGTAAAACAGCAGTGCAGATGATCAGCAGCCAGTCGCTAGGCAAAAATAACAGCAATCAGTCTGTGGAGGGCTGGAAACAGGTGCCAGACTGTAGGGAACAGTGATGGACAGCAAGGGCTGAGATGTCCTCTGCAAACGGGGTGTGGGCAGCAAGCTGATAACACCTGAAACCTGTAAAAACGAGATTGGGGGAAGAGTGGAGGATTGGCTACCAATTTATAGAAAATTAGGGTTCTAGATCCTCTTCCACTTAACTCTCTCGATCCGCTCCCCATTTTAGGGTTTTGGCTAAAATAAGCCTAAAATAAGCATGTTTTGGGGTTGTTTAAGTGACTAAGAGCAATTCTTAGCACAATAGGGGTGAGCTTTCCTATCTTGTCATTAGGAGCGTGTATATATGCACAACTACCGAAATCTTTGAAGTGAGAAATAACATGCCGAGAGCCAAAAAATGTATCGTACGAAGTTTTTTTAGGGACCGTCACAGTCGAACATCGATAGAGGATGTACACTAAAGTGTTAACAGCCTTGATCCAAAGGCGCTAAGGGAGCACTGTTGTGAACAACACAGAGTGTGCCATATTTAGGACAATCTAGTTCCTACGCTCTACGACCCCGTTCTATGCAGGGGAGTTAGTAGAGGTGAGCTGGCTTGCAATGCCTTGCTCTTGTAGAAACTCAGAAAACTCGTGGGAGGTAAACTCGCCACTAGAATCACTCCTCGTAGTACCCATATGATGATTAGTTTGGTTATGGACCAGAAGCACTCAAGCATTGAAATAAGTGAAAGCATCGGACTTGTGCTTGACGAAGTATACCCACATGTATCTAGAGGAATCATCCACTATTAAAAAGAAGTATAGTGCATCATTTAGGTTGGTAGTGGATATGGGACCACAAAGATCTACATGAATAAGCCTGAGGGGTTCAACAACTAGAGTGATAGACTGCTGAGGAAAGGGTGTATGATGCTGATTACCTAGCTGACATGCTTTACAGACCTCTCAATATTGTTTTAGGCGTGGAAGGCCCTTAACCATCCCTTGACGCGTCAACTAATAGAGAGAGTTGTAGCCAAGATGTCCTAAGCGAAAATGCTGAAGATTCTCAAAGTCCATGGGTTGTCTTGTAATAGTGGCCAAAGCTTGGAAGCGATGGTACTCCAAATCATCGACAGTCGGCTTGGTAAGAAAGTAGGTCATGTGGTAAAGGCCGTTAGGTTGTGCCTTATTGCGAACAATCACGAAACTAGTGTGAGAGTCTAGGATCTTGACTGTGGTCACTGTGAGAAGAAGACTGCTCGTCCCAATTGGCAAAGCTATTGAATGGACAAAATTACCCTAAGGTGGGGGACATAATAGACATCATCCAGTGAAGTGAGATTTGTTTCCAAGTCAGTGGGAAAACTAATGTGACTTTGGGCTTGAATCGTGACCGAGGAGTTATTTCCTATGTGGACACTCCTGGTGCAGGGGCTTGGGGAATAAAATGTCTTCTCTAGGGGTCATGTGATGGGTAGCTCCACTATCCATAAGTCAAACAAATGCTGACATGCTTGACTATGACGAGTGGGCCTCTACAGGTACCTCATCAAGAGGCAACTCACAGATGTGAACGAGACTCGCATCCGATGTCTCTAAGGAGATGATGTGGGCCTCTATAGACTAATCGGACAAACTCTTTGGAGTTGAATAGTTTGATAATTGTGATGACAGATTGGTGGCAGTGTGGATTTGACCTCTCCATTGCCTTTGCTGAGGGTTCCATCACCCTACTTCCCTTGTTGGGGATTGCTCGATTGGGGTGTAGGGGTTTGATTCTTGGATTTGGGATGTGTGTCTCTTGTCTTAGAGCGACACTCGTCGTCATAATGGCCAACCTTTTGACAATGTTGACACTACCTATTTTTTTAAGGTACATTTTGCCATCCAGGTTTAAGTGTTGATTGATTGTTTCCTTGGGATTCACTAACCCTATTTTGATTTTGATTTTCATTTGAGTTTTGTGTGCCCTTGCTCTATTGCCTCCTCTGAGAAGATGCAACTAGAGCCCGCTCTATCGAGGACGTGTTATGAAATTGATCAAACAACCGTGCGTAATGCAATAGCTGACACCCAAACTCATAAAATGTGGGCATCTGAGGCTATGAAATCACCTGCTGCACAAAATGGAAATATGTTCTTGCCAACTTGTTAAGAAATAGGGTAACCTGATCATCAGAGGACTTAGGCGGTAAGGAGATGCTGATACTTGGCCAACTTGACTTTCAAGTCATCCTTGTTTGTGATTTTGAAGTTTTGGAGCTCATGATTCAAATTGATGCAACGGGTTCTACCGAGCCGCATAGCGGTTGATGGAAGGATCGAGGTGCAGCTGGGATTCAGTAGACAGTGTGAGAGTGAGAGACAGAGTGAAGCACGACACCCAAGAGAATAGACTGAAAAGAGTGTAACCTGAAAGTACAAAGTACAACCCTTAAACCTTAGGGTTGTAGGGGTGTTCACACCTGACACACACTAAGTGCCCATAAGTGTGTAACATAAGCACATAAGTACATACCCTTAAACCTTAGGGTTGTAGGGGGTGTTCACACCCGACACACACTAAGTGCCCATAAGTGTGTAACATAAACCTTAGGGTTGTAGGGGTGTTCACACCCGACACACACTAAGTGCCCATAAGTGTGTAACATAAGCACATAAGTACATACGACAATAAGACCATAAGTTTGGGGGAAAAAACCTCTCCTACTGAGAGTAAAAAGTGCCCTAGTGTCCTACTGATCACCGACACTCCCATATGAGCGTGTCAGAGTGCAGCGGTGCGGAAGCGTAGGTGTGACATTAATGTGACATTAAAAGTGATATTTAATGTCACATTAAGGTCATAAGTGTGGAATGTGACATTAAAAGGGATATTTAATGTTACATTAAGGTAAATTTAGGGGAACATGCACGAGAATGACCGTCCGGGCTCTTGGGCGCCCGAACGGGGTTAAGGGGAGCCTAGAGAGTAAGGGAGTCCAGGAATAGTAGGACTCCAGGAAGTTGACGGCTGGCAAAGAGATAAGCTTGAGGGCCAGTACTTATCTAGGCGTGGCTGGGAGGTTAGTCTGTCTCGTGCTTCCATCTTTTCAAGAAAACTGTCCCCGTAATCTAACAAACAAGAATCCGTCAGGTCGTCAGTTTTGGTCATATTGCGTGAGCAGCCGGAACCAGGAGCTGTGAAGACGTGACGTGACTCGTCACGAAAATAATCGCTGGAGTTGCTGGTCATTAAGACGTCGATAATAGTCGACGGGCCGTCAGTCAGAAAACGGGCCGTCAGTCAGAAGCGGGCCGTCAGTCAGAAGCGCCCCGTCCCGTCGCGTGAGAAAAAGGGCCGTCAAAGAAATTTTAAAAGAATTTCAGCGCCATGTCACATTAATGTGACCTTCAATGTCACGGCAGAAAAAGTTACGAGCAGAAACGTTTCGTGACGGGCAGGAAAAAAGAAAAAAAGAAAAAAAACGTGGAGCCGCCAGCATCCGCGAGGATCAGACGTGCAAGCTGCCAGCACCCGCGAGAACTAGATCAGAAGTGGAGCCGCCAGTATCAGATTGCTGAGACGAATAGGACTGCTCCTGAGAATGATAGGACTGCGATTGCTGTGAGACAGGCAGAAAACATCATATACAACTGAAGTCACAGTCTGCCATTAAAAATCAGGGAAGTATTTTATCTTGTATGCAAATTTCTTATTTTTGCTTTCCAATTCCAGTGTATTAATGGCAGAAAAGGGAAGAAAAAAGGTAATGCGGGTTTTCCGGGGATCAACCTATGGCAATCCCCATGAACCAGACATACAAGAAGAACAATGGAAAGAATTTTTTGCCACGAGAGAGCAATTTGATGATCTTTCTGCTCGTGTGCAAACTCAGGGGGTTCAAATGGAGTTTTTAACTCAAACACTTACTGAAATAAAATCTCAGCTAACTTTATTATTGGAAAAAGATAAAAATAAGATAGAAATCTCAGATGTCCCATCTTCATCCAAAGATTTAGATGTGACCATTCGAGATTCTAAAGAACCCCAAACCTATCATAAATTGAGGGATAATCTGGTTTTAAAGGATATGAAACCACCTCAATTTTACGGGGAGGAAAAAGATAGGAATAAAGATACAATCTTTAATTTCCTCCAAAAATGGGAAAGATTTACATAAATTCAAAAAATACCCCATCATATCTCCAAGCACTGGAGGCCAGTTTAACTTTGGGGCCCAAAGCATATAAGTGGTGGCGAACTTTAAAGGAGGCGAGTAAAATACCTGAAACTTTGGCTCAATTGAATCTGTCTTTTTAAAAGAATTTCTTTCTGAAAATGAAATGGAAAGAAATTGGGAAGATTGGGATTATGTCAGACAAAAGGGACGGCCACTGACATATCTGGAGGAATATCGTGAGATAATCCTCAAACTGGAAGGAATTGATGAATTCCAAAAAACAAGAGGATTCATTAGGGGACTGGATAAAGCCTGTAAAAGGAAGTAAAACGGAGTTTACCTAAGACACTTGAAGAGGCAATTAAATTTGCATTAATTTATGAAGATAGTACGCGTCCAGGTACACTCACCAGTCTCACTGATACGGAGCCCAAGTCTAAGGAATTAGAAACCTCAAAATTTGTGGGCAAATTTAAAAGAAAAATGCCATTTTTCAAGGCTAAAAAACAACCTTTTGAAAAGAAACCATATATGAGGCCAAAGCTAAGTCCTGATGACTTTGATAAGGCCAAAAAAGAAAAATTGTGTTTTAATTGCCTATCCCCTAATCATGCTGCTTGGAATTTCCCTCAAAAGAAAAAGGGGGAAGACAAAGGAAAGAACAAGGGCAAGGGAAAAGAAAAACAAATCCATGTAGTGCAGACCTTAGAATTAAAGGGCCATGAAAAGTATAAATCTTTAAAGGTCTTGCACATGGATGTACAACATAAGTGTTGTATGTCAACTTCTTTGTGGCAGCCTACTTTTGGGCCACATGATTTACTTAGAGTACATGGATTGATAGCTGGAAAACGGGTTAGAGTCATGATTGATGACTCTGCCACACATAATTTTATAAATTATGCACTTGTGAAAAAATTAAAACTTCCCCAACAAAACAGTGAGCATCAATACGTTGTGCGTATGATGCAAGGCCAAGACAATAAAATATGGGATACAATGGTATCCAATTTGGAAATCGAGATTCAAGGATATAAAGATAAGCTTGATTTCCAAATAATGAACATGGAAAGAGCTGATATTGCTCTAGGGAGGGAGTGGCTATGGGGATTGGAACCATCCTTAAAACGTAGCTATCACCATAATACACTGGAATTTGAAAGGGATGGTAAGACTTTTGTCATTCAAGGTGAACATGAAGTATCTGATAATCCTTTGCTGTGTTCTACTGAAGTTCAGAAGCTGATAAAGAAGGAAGTTTGTGAGGTATATATGTTATGGTCTCTTCCTATACAGAATACTTTTACTTTCTGTAATATAAAGCAACAATTTTCTTATGTTTGCGAATTGAATGTAAATAATGAATTGAACAGTTTGTTAGATGATTTTAAAGATGTGTTTCCTTCTGATTTACCAAGTGGCCTTCCACCAGATAGGGGTGAAATAAATCACCCAATTGATATAAATAAGGATACACACCCAATTTCAAAACCACCGTATAGGTTAAGTGAAACACAGCATCAAGAAGTTGAGAGACAAATTAAGGATTACCTGGATAAAGGATTTATTCAACCTAGTAATTCACCTTGGGCTTCACCAATTTTATTGGTAAAGAAAAAAGATGGTTCTATGCGACTTTGTGTTGACTATAGAGCACTTAATAAAATAACGGTGAAGAATAAATTTCCTATGTCCAGAATGGAAGATCTTTTTGATCAATTGCAAGGAGCAAAATTCTTCACAAAGATAGACTTAAGATCAGGTTATCACCAAATAAGAATTAAGGCACAAGATATTTCCAAAACGGCATTTCGTACTAGATACGGGCATTATGATTTTTTGGTGATGCCTTTTGGTCTCACTAATGCACCAACTACCTTTATGAAGCTGATGAATAGTGTTTTATGGCCCTATCTAGGACATTTTGTAGTAGTCTTTTTGGATGATATCTTGATCTTTAGTAAATCAAGAGAAGAACATTTGGAACACTTACAATTAGTATTCCAACTGTTAAGAACACATTCCCTTTATGCGAAGAAAACTAAATGTGAATTCTTTGCACAAGAGGTCAAATATTTAGGGCATATAATCTCGAAAGAGGGAATCAACATGGATCCAGAAAAAGTAAGGGCAATTATTGAATGGCCACCTCCACGGAACCTGGAAGAGCTGCAGATCTTCCTAGGTTTATCTGGATTTTATCGTAGATTCATTCGAGATTATGCCAAAATAGCTGTTCCAATGACAGACCAACTTAAAGGGAAAGGGAAAAGTTTTAATTGGGGAACAGACCAAAATGAAAGTTTTCAAAAACTTAAGGTAGCTATTGCTACAGCTCCAGTATTATTAATAGTGGATCCCAATAAACCATTTGTGGTTGAAGCTGATGCCAGTGACAAGGCAATAGGCGCGGTCTTATTACAAGAAGGTCGACCAGTTGCTTTTGAAAGCAATAAATTAGATCGTGCAAAACAGAATTATTCTGTTTATGAGAGGGAGCTGTATGCAATAGTACATGCAATGAAGAAATGGAGGCACTATTTGTATGGTGCCAAACTTTTGATTTTATCGGATCATGAAAGCATTAAGTGGCTTAATGATCAACCAGATTTACATGGGCGTAAAGCCAGATGGGCCGAACTCCTCCAAGAGTTCGACTATGAAATAAGATATAGAAAAGGAAAGTATAATATAGTAGCTGATGCACTCAGCAGAATGCCCATCATTAATGAATTGAGTTTTACTCAGTTCACTTCCAACTTGCTTGAATCTTTAAAAGGGAAATGTCAGGTTGATCCGGCATATTCCAACATATGGGAAGCAATAAAAAATGGGCATCCAAAAGAAAGTGCTTCTACTGAGGAAGGAATATCTGAGGATGTTCAACTAGGAAATGGAGCATCAGGGGTTGCTCAAACTGGATTCAAGTGGAAGAATTTTACCATTGATAATGGTTATTTACTCTACAAGGGTAGGGTATGTGTCCCGAAAGATATAGAAATAAGGCGCCAGATACTCTTTGAGTGTCATGATACCCCTAGTGCGGGACATCCAGGAGTTAATAAGACTTATAGTCTTATTAAAAGGCAGTTCTATTGGCCTGGAATGAATAAGGACGTCCTTGACTATGTGGTCAAATGTAATAAATGCCAGGTTAATAAAGCTGAAAAATTAAAAATGGGAGGACTTCTCCATCCATTAGAAATTCCTTCGGGAAAATGGGAGAGTATCTCCATGGACTTTATTGTTGCTTTACCTAGAACACAGAGGGGGCACGACTCTGTGTGGGTAATTGTGGATAGGTTAACCAAAATGGCTAGGTTTATTCCAACTTCAATTGATGTTAAAACACCAGAATTGGCTAGATTGTTCGTAGAGAACATATACTGATTGTATGGCCTTCCGGCAAATATCATTTCTGATCGGGATAGAAAATTTGATAGCCATTTTTGGCGTGCGGTATTTAGGAAATTGGATACTAAACTTAGCATGAGTACGGCGGATCATCCGCAAACAGATGGGCAAACTGAAAGGGTTAACCAAATTCTTGAAGATATGCTTAGGGCATATGTAAGCAAAAGGCAAACTAATTGGGAAGAGTATTTACCGATAGCAGAGTTTGCATATAACAGTGCCAAACACTCTTCCACTGGATATAGTCCATTTATGTTGATGTATGGGTTTCAGCCCAGAGCTCCTTTTGCAGTAGGACTGCATAAGGAAAAGGTTCAGGCAGCTAAAGACTTTTTGGAGGATATGAATAGTATGTTAAAATTTGCTCAAGAAAATATTAAAAAGGCTCAAAGTCGAGCTAGAGCATATGCAGATCCTCACCGAAGAGACATCTCCTTTGAAGAAGGAGAATTGGTCTATCTTAAGGTGCCTGAACAAACTAAAACTATGAAAAAGGGACATTGTCCAAAGCTTTCACCAAGGTATTATGGTCCTTTCATAATACTTAAAAGGGTGGGAGAATTGGCTTACAAGCTCCAACTACCTACTGGTAGTAAAATACATCCAGTTTTTCATGTAAGTAAACTAAGGAAGAAGCTGGGTGATTTGGATAATCTAATCTTAAATGATGATATTGAGGAGTTATTCTATGACCAATCTAATCCACATGAACCAGAAAAAATATTAAATGTTCGTAATAGACGAATGAGGAATACTATTTATCAAGAATGTTTGGTTAAGTGGAAAGATTGTTCAGAAGAAAGCTCAACATGGGAGCGAGTAAGTACTTTAAAGAAAAGGTTTCCCGATTTACAGTTAGACCTTCCAAATATCGTTTTCGAGGACGAAACCGATTTTTAAGGGGAAGGAAATGTGACATTAATGTGACATTAAAAGTGATATTTAATGTCACATTAAGGTCATAAGTGTGGAATGTGACATTAAAAGGGATATTTAATGTTACATTAAGGTAAATTTAGGGGAACATGCACGAGAATGACCGTCCGGGCTCTTGGGCGCCCGAACGGGATTAAGGGGAGCCTAGAGAGTAAGGGAGTCCAGGAATAGTAGGACTCCAGGAAGTTGACGGCTGGCAAAGAGATAAGCTTGAGGGCCAGCACTTATCTAGGCGTGGCTGGGAGGTTAGTCTGTCTCGTGCTTCCATCTTTTCAAGAAAACTGTCCCCGTAATCTAACAGTAGGACTGAGAGAGAGAGAACGCAGAGAGAGAAGAGAGAGAAAGAGACAGTGGACGATGAAGATCTGCTGTATAAAGAATGCTGAATACAAAGATATGCAGATATATACACGGGCGCAGTGCGCTGGACTGCGTGTCTCCACCTCGACGATGCAACCTGCTGTTCACCTCGAAGTCCGCTGCAGTTTGCACTGTCTGCTGTCTGAAATCTGCGAACAGAGACGGAATCTGTGCGTCACCGGTCTGTAATCTGCGAGCAGAGAAGTGTACCAGACTGCAGAAAGTGCCAGGTATAAATAGCCGAGAAACAGGGCAAAAGAGGGCGCCAGAAATAGCCAGGCGGCTGCATTAAATGCAGCCGACTGGCTGCTGCAGGTCGGACTGCCACGTGGCAGTCCGACTGCACCAGGCCTGCCCTGCTGCCCTGATCTAATCTCTAACAGAGCGTAGGCGTAAGTGAGGCGCGAGTCAAATACCCAACAAACCCCCCTGGAGTGAAGAGTGATCAAGAGTACAAGGATCACCCGCCACCAAAGGATATCAAATTTAAAGCATCGCGAAATGCTTCAAATTTGTCACGAGGAAGAGCTTTGGTGAAGATGTCTGCCACATTACTGGTGGTAGGACAATAGACAAGGCTGATATCACCTGCATGTAGCCTCTCTCTGACAAAGTGATAATGGATCTCAATGTGTTTCGTGCGGTCATGAAACACTGGGTTCCGTGCCACTGCAATGGCACTCTGACTGTCAGTGAACAAAGGAGTAGGCTCCGTAACAGATACATCCAAATCAGCTAGCAAGCGTCTAAGCCATACGCATTCAACTGTGGTAGTGAAAGCTGCCTTGTATTCAGCTTCACATGACGATGTGGCAACAGTGGATTGTTTCTTGCTAAGCCAAGAAATGTAAGAAGAGCCAAGAAAGAAACAATTGCCACTAGTGGAGTGATGTGTATCATAATCACCAGCCCAATCAGAATCGCTGTAAGCATGTAACTGCAGTGGTCCCCCCTTGGCATAAAGCAACCCAAGAGATCGAGTACCCTGCAAGTAGCGAAAAACACGCTTGACAGCTTGCCAATGTGACATACGTGGCTGATGCATATTCCTGCTCAAAGCTGAAACTGCAAACTGTATGTCCGGCCTAGTGTTGCAGAGATATATAAGACATCCAACTGCAGGAGCATATGTATGTATATCAAACAAATCACTGTCATCATGTAATGACAGTTTCAGTCCAGGTTCCATGGGAGTACAAACTGGCTTGCAATCCTGTAAGCCAAACTTCTCAAGAAGCTGCCCAATATACCTTGACTGTGATAGCCCAATACCTCGAGTATTATGTATGAACTGGATGCCCAAGTAGTAATGCAAAACTCCCAAGTCAGACATGTCAAAAGTTTGCTGCAAATTTTGTTTGAATGCTAAAATCTGATCAGCATGTGTTCCAGTGAGCAAAAGGTCATCAATATAAAGACATATAATCAGCATAGATTCCCCTTCTTTACATACATAAAGGGTAGACTCAGATGAGCTGTTTAGAAACCCCTGACCAAGCAAGAAAGCATCTATTTTTGCATACCAAGCTCTAGGAGCTTGTTTCAAACCATATAGTGCCTTTTTGAGCTTGCATACCAAATGTTCTGAGCCTTCAACCGCAAAACCAATGGGCTGCTGTACATAAACTTCCTCCTGAAGTTCCCCATGTAAAAATGCAGTCTTGATATCTAGCTGATGCACTGTCCAACCATAATGTGCAGCCAAAGCAATCATAGACCTGATGGTCGTCATACGGGAAGTAGGAGCAAATGTCTCCTCATAATCAATGCCCTTTTTCTGTGCGTAGCCTTTAGCTACAAGCCGTGCCTTGTATTTATCAATGGATCCATATGCTTTCCTTTTTAGTTTGTAGACCCATTTCGTTCCAATGGCTTTCTTCCCAAATGGCAAGGACACCAAATCCCAAGTTTGATTCTTAGTAATAGAATCTAATTCAGCTTGCATAGCTGCTATCCAATGCACACTGTGTTGTGCATCCTCATAACATTCAGGCTCTTCATTATCAAAAGTACTTGCTGTCATAATAAACTCCATGGTATGTGCTGAATCATGCAAACGAGTTTGCCTTCTAGTACGACCAGCCATGGGTGCATCCAAAGGACTATCTTGCATAGTCTACAAATACCATCTAGGTAACTGTCTAGCATCCTGACTGTGTGCAAGCTCTTGCTGAATTTCAGTTTCAGCATGATGCTGAATATTCCGATCAGCCAATGGCTGAATTTCTGCACTTTCCATAGGAGCAGCTGGCTGAACATTAGGTTCATTTTCTGAAGCTCCAGCTGAATCACCAAAAGTAATGGGCAGCAGCCCTTCAAAAACATCACGGGCAGTCTGATATGTGTCCAAACCAGCCAAGGATAATTTTGATTTTTCATCAAAAATAACATCCTTGCTGACAAAAACCTTCTTTGTAACAGGATCATAGAGTCTGTAGCCTTTGCTCTCATTGCTGTATCCCATAAAAATGCACTTAACAGCCTTGTTGTCCAACTTTTTTCTAAGTACCTGTGGAATATGGGTATAGGCAAGACACCCAAAGGTACGAAAGTGACCAACAGAAGGTTTACGGCTGTTCCAAGCCTCAAAAGGTGTGATGGTCTTCAAGGCTTTGGTAGGGCATCTGTTCAAAATATGGCAAGCACACATGACTGCTTCCATCCAAAAACTATGAGGCAAGCTCTTTGCCTTTAGCATACATCTGGCCATCTTCATGAGTGACCGATTCTTCCTCTCTGCTAACCCATTTTGCTGTGGAGTATAGGCAGTAGTATACTGATGGACTATACCCTTCTGCTGCAAAAAAGAATTTAGCATAGAGGACATGTATTCCCCCCCTCGGTCCGAACGGAGAGTCTTAATCTTGCATCCAGATTGATTTTCAACAAGTGCACTGAAAGCCAAAAATGCATCATACACTTCTGATTTCTTTTTCAAACAGTAGACCCAGCAAAAACGTGTAAAGTCATCAATGAATGTCACAAAATAATAACAGCCGCCCAATGACATGGTCTGCATAGGCCCACAAACATCTGAATGCACCAACTGCAATTTGGTTGTTGCTCTGAAAGCAACATCACGAGGAAATGAGAAACGATGCATTTTTCCTAAAATGCCTCCCTTGCATAAGTGCTCAGGAGGTCTCTCCAAGAGAGGTAAGCCATCCATCATCTGAGTACGCTGCAAAAGCATCAAGCTGCCAAAGTTTACATGCCCCAAACGAGCATGCCATAACTCCGTCTGTATCATAGCAGGAGTAAGAGTGGATGTCAAATATGCCGACTGATCTACTGAAAGAGCATCCAACTCATATAAACCATGACACAAAGATCCTGTCAAGACCAAAGTCATGCGTTCTTTATTTCTAACCATGCAATGGTCATCATCAAATGTGACCTGCAAACCACAACGTGCCAAAGAAGAAATAGAAAGCAAATTCTTCTTGATTCCAGGCACAAACAAAGCATCTTGCAGGCGGAGAATAGAGCCATCAATGGCTGTGAGCTGAATCTCCCCAATACCACGAATAGGGTATGATGCATTATTGGCACACTGTATCGATTTCCCAACTGGAGGTGCACTAACTGAAGCAAACAAATCTCTGCGAGATGTAATATGTCTAGAAGCACCACTGTCAAAGAACCAAGTGTCAGCATCCTCTGTAGAGCTAAGTGCTCTATCGGCCCAAGAGATGTCATAACTGCAAGTGTAAAAACAATAGTCCCTGTCCACAACAAAGGACGCGGACTCACTAGTAGTGGAAGGAGTAGTAGAAACATACATTCCTGACTCCTTTTTCTTCTCTTTGGCAATACGCTTCCTGCACTCAGTGATATAGTGGCCGGGCTTCTTACAATAGTGACATTTTCCTTTTTTAGCTTGCGTCCCCCCTTGTGCCTGATTCTGCGATATGCCCGAAGTGTGAGAACTTTGTGGAGCATTTTTCACCTTGCTGTTTTTGCCTTTCTGTCTTGCCACAAAAGCCTGCTCAGAGACTATAGCATCCACACCACTATTTTTCCGTGTTTGCTCCTCCTCTAGAAGCAAACTAACCAGCTGAATAAAAGTGAGTGGGTGCTCAGCAATCCTCATGGTGAGGTTCAATGCAGTATGAAAAGACAAGTACGAAGGAGGTAAAGAATTCAAGGTGGTGGATATCAACTGTGCATCCGAAAAATACTCATCTACATTCATGAGCTGCTCTCTCAAGTCCTGAATCTTATTTAAGTGATCCTGCATAGAATCACCCTCATGCATCTTCAAAGTTTCCAACTCTTTCTTCAAGAAAGAGATCCGAGTCTCATTCTTTCCTGCAAACATATGCTCCAAAGTCAACCATGCATCTCGTGAAGAAGATGCCGAACGGATGTGAGGTATGATGGACCGCTGAACTGCCAGAGCAATCAGTGACAAGGCCTGTGCATCACGTGTGTCCCAAGCTTTTTGAGTTGCAGTTCTTGGAGGAAGTGGCTGAGGTGGAGCGGACTGAGGTCCCCGTTGTCCATGTGCGCCATGGGGAGGAGGAGTAACGGGAGCTACAACTCCCAGTCGAGTTTCCTCTCCATTGACATAATCCCATAAATTCTTGGCCACTAATACATTCTTCATCATGAATGATTATAGTGAATAATTGTTTCCGTCCAATCTGTCTTCCTTGGATACATACGTAAAGACATCACCTCCCTGATTTGCCATGATGACAAATTTCCAAAGACAAAATGAGCAATGCCAAAGCAGTATGGACTGGAAATCTGCAAATTTCCAGAAATTGCAGCAAACACGCTTCTACAATTAATGTGCAAGGGCGTACTCTGTCAAAAAACTGTCTTTTAATGCACGCTTCCCAAGGTGCAAACAGTGCTCAGCAACACTATTATATCAAAATCCCCAAAATTTTTGCCAAAATGTCTGTCAAAACAGTCTTTTTGTGACTGTACCAGCAGTTCATATGCAACTGTCCTCAAAATACACAAAAGCCCCAAAATTTCTGATGATCTAGTCCAGAAATTTGCATCAAATTTATCGCATGTATTCGTGCTGTGCCTGCCGTGTATGAACCTCCTCTTCCAGAGCTTTATTCTGGGCTAAAATTAAAATTTTTTGTTTAAAATGTACCTGACGTGGACTGGGCAGATGAACAGGATGACAGGCGGCTTAGGCGGCGCCGTGGCTGACGTGGACTGCGCTGACGAACAGGACGACAGGCGCGAATAGGACGACATGCGGCTTAGGCGGCGTCGTGGCTGACGTGGACACTGGGCAGACGGGCGGCTGTTTGGGCAAGGACGAATAGGACGACAGGCGGCAAACTGACGAGTAGACGTGTGTCGCTTGAACCTGCGCGCTGGCAGACGTCTGCGCCTGCAGCTGACGTGATGCCTGACGACTGACGAGCGACGTTGCGCTGGAGACAGGTTGCGTGCCACAAGTTGCGCTGGAGATGTCTGGGCTGTAAGCTGAAGGCAGGAAGCGACGTCTGACGAACAGGACGGTGCTTCAGACAGACGAGTGGGCAGCGCTCAGCAGGCGAGCGGCTCTCTGACGCTGGTGATTGTTGACGAACAGCACTGGCGTGCTGAAGACTGACGACTTGGAGCAGACGTAGAGCAGAGGTGGCTCGGGTGCGGTCAGGACTGCACACTGCAAGCAGGAGCTGAGCTCAGAGCTGAGCTCTGATACCAAATGTGAGATGGAAGGATCGAGGTGCAGCTGGGATTCAGTAGACAGTGTGAGAGTGAGAGATAGAGTGAAGCACGACACCCAAGAGAATAGACTGAAAAGAGTGTAACTAGAAAGTACAAAGTACAACCCTTAAACCTTAGGGTTGTAGGGGGTGTTCACACTCGACACACACTAAGTGCCCATAAGTGTGTAACATAAGCACATAAGTACATACGACAATAAGACCATAAGTCTGGGGGAAAAACCCTCTCCTACCGAGAGTAAAAAGTACCCCCGTGTCCTACTGATCACCGACACTCCCATATGAGCGTAGGCGTAAGTGAGGCGTGAGTCAAATACCCAACAGTGTGCCCAATGCTTGGATGCTTAGTCGAAATGTGGAAGCTGAGAGTGAAACTCAGGCAACGAGCGTTGCATAAGCTTGACAATAGCGGATGTGTTACGAGCATTGCATGAGTAGATGACCTCATATGGGGCAAGGGCGGGACCAGGTTGCGGTTCCAATCCCTGCACTAAATCCCATAGGTTCTGAGAGTCTAAGACATGCCGTATCAAATTTGACCAAGTTGTGTAGTTTGACTTGTTGAAACGAGTCTTGTCATTAAATGCATACTTGGTGGATGAGGAACTAGAATCGTGAGGTGTTTGTGAAGATGGATAAATGGGATCAGATGGAGGATAAGATGGTAGTGGTGGTGGATAAGGAGGAGGGGGTAAAGGTGGATATGCAAAAATAAGATGTTGATATCCAATGATTTTTGATTGCTATAGAGGTACCGAAACGGATATAGGTCCATATGATACCATATGTGTAGGTGGAGGCACTAGAACACGATACCCTTGTTCACTACAGAATGATTGGATGGTCCACTAGGCAATGCCATAGAGGCAAACTGTGGTACCAAATGATCCACACTAGAGTATGTCTGTGATGCACTCCCAGAGGTGTAGCCTGAAAGTGTGTGCGTGTGGGAGGTCGAGCCTGTCATAGGTACACCATTCGGAAACGGGTATGTAGAGGTCCTAAAGGTTGTGCTTAAATGTGTAGAACCCCTTGGTGTGGTGGATAATATGATGCACTTAATGGAAGTGGAAAGGAAGGTGCAGCGGAAGAAGAGGGAGGGATGGGTGGAAGCCCAAATGGATTTGTGATAGATATTGTTGTGGAAAACATTGTAGGTTTCTTTTGTCCATTGAATGCACTAGATGAAGATGTACCTACTTCATATTAACCATGAGAAATAAAATCCTTTGAAGAAAAAGGAAGAGTAGGAATACTTCTTACCTAGTTTTGAGTTCATGAAGAAATACATGTCTTCCTCATTACTCACAAACCAAAGCTTGTTTTGAAGAGCCCCTTCTTGATGATTATCTCGTGATCCAATAGAAAATATAGAATCAATTGGTATGGAATCTAAATAATAGGGTTGTACCTGGCATTGAAGAAAAGTAGTACTGCAGAAGTGATGAGTAATCCTAGCCTGGTTCGACTTGCAAATGGCAAGTCCATAGTGGAGATTCCAAAGGTCTTGCAAGATCATTAGTTCTTGCACCAAATCTAAAGGAGAAAACTCAGGCTTACCTTCAACCTCCTGTTGAGACCTATGCATAAGGATGAGATCATACTCATTTAGCGGTAGAAATTTGATACGATTTGTGGACTCCATGGTAGTCCAATGGTTCTCTGTCCATGTAGATTGGGCAATAGTAAGTTGGGACGCTCACTCTCCTGATCGTTTCTATGCATGTTTGGCTGTGGAGATTGGAGCAGTGTAGTGAATGTGTTCGAAGTCATCTAACCCTTTTGTTGTTGTTTTTGTGAATGAGCTTTCCGATCAAAGGCCAAGGTTTCTCAGAGAGTACCTAGCCTTGATACCATGTAAAGAAATGCTCTAAACACAAAAAGCACAAAACAAATTGTATGATGAAGCACAAACAGATAAACCCAGAATACAGTTAGGGTAACTCAAAGACAGTGAACACAATGAATAATAAAGTGAATGAATAATGAATATACAATGCTCATGTAGCAAACACACTATGTAGTGAATATTGAACCTTGAGCTCTCGTATCTCTAGGATCAAGGCTGAGGTTATGAGCTGTAGAGTGTGTCAGACTTTGAACAGATTTCGAATCGTAGCCAAGGCAACCTTCGAGCATCAAACACCAGCAAACGCAGCCAAGAAAGGTTGGATTTGATACAGACGGCAGTGGAGGAGAGAGAAAGACTAAAAACGTAGGTACTTGAGGAGAGAGAAAATCTGCATAGTAGCTGTTATGTGCAAATGCAACAGACAGTAGAATAACCCCAAAACATCCTTAATTAATGAAGGAAACCTTTTCTTAAAAAAAAAAAAGTAATCCTAGAGAGTTATTGTGTCCCACATGCAAAACCCTTTTAGGTGTCCTAAAGTTTCTATAAATAGGCATGCGGCCCACCACTCTCCCTTAATCCTTTTTGCAGGTTTCAAGAGCCATAACTCTACTGCCCACACCCTGTTCGTAGCGGACATTGCGTTCAGAGCTTCCACCAGCCACCTGCTGCCATTTAGCACCTGATTCGAGCCTTTCTCTCATGTTTGCTGCTGTTGCCAAGTCCCAGGAGCTGCCACCTACAATTGGGTGCTTTGCCTATGCTTGGGTCATGACATTCAATAGAATTGGCATGGCTTCGCCATCAAGTGTTTCAACTCCAAACAACCCTAATTATATAGATGGCACGATAGCCAAACTAGTGGAAGGTTTTTGTCTAGGGTACTTGGCGTACAAGTGTGTGATCCCACACTCAGGGCATCTCAAGTCAACTTTGTCTCTCGATTGGCTTGACTCTTGCTCACTTTCGGGGCATCAAGATGAGATGTGCCTTGGGTGACCGTAAGTCCAGATGGATTCTTGGTTCTGTTTTTCTATCTTCTCTCTCCTCTTAATGCTACATTTTGGTTTTCTGGCTGCCACCTTGACATTTTTAGTCAAGTTAATGTATTTTTAGCTCAACACGTGCTTGATCCCTTCTCACTATTTGAAGACATTATTACTATAACACTCAATTGAATACAATTTCAGCACTAGAGCAAAGCTTTTAACCTTCAACTAGGTTCCTTAGGCCCACCAAGTCAAGGAAATTGATGGTATCTCGGTGATGGAACCATGAAAACTAGCCTTCCTCCTTGGATAGGGTGGTAAAACCCGATCAAGTACACATTACCTTAACAATCTTGGGACAATAAATACTTGGTTGGCCCCAAAGGTGGCACCCCTTTCAGTATTTCTTTATCTTTAATTGCTAATGGACAATGCACAGGTTGAGATTCCACAATCTCCTTTGCTAATCCAAAAGCCCCTTGCTGTACATACAATTAACAAGCAATTAGGGCCAATTGCCTCTTGATTTTCACCCAAGAATTGCACAAATGGAACCACCAATTGGCCAAATGCTACCCTAATTTACATCAGATTACCTAGCATTTGAAATCCTTGTTAATTCCATGAGGTTCAAGTGTTGATTTTAGTATATGATGCATATTCCTATTGGCACGGGTCCCAAGGTGGCTTCCAAATCCTAATTTTTGTAGAAATTTAGGGTTTACAGCAGAAATCTGCTGTTGTCCACCAATTTTGGCTGAAATCTGTTGAGAATGGCTGAGATCTTTTAAGAAATTACTAGAGAAGATGAGAGAAAGCCAAGATGAGAGAGAAATCCTGTTTTCTTCATGGGAAAACCCTAAAATTTGCTTGTTGCCTACTCCAACTTGTATTTAATGTAGTCACCTATTGCTAAGCACCTCCAAAATGTTGTCACCTGATTAGCAACGCTATTGCCAAACCTTGGAAGGTATCTCGTTCTTGCTTCTTGCCTACTGAGGCCCCTAGATGGTTGTCTTCTGCAACAAATTGCTATTCTCTGATTAGAAAATGGACCAATAGCTTTCTCTCTCTCTCTCTCTCTCTCCTAGGTTTTAAACTAGCTGAATGACTAAGACCCAGTCCCAAAAACGTTTTCTCAATTTGTATGGGCTTTTTTGCTAAGTGACAGTCTTCTAAACCCATTTTTCAACATTATCCAGCCATTTAATTAATTTTCAAAATTAAATCATCTTGAAAATTAACTTCAGTCCTGCTAACCTTGCCCGATATTGAATGTGCCCATCCATAATTAAATTGGCATGGCCATTTGCAACTTGGAGTGGTCCCGAACCTCTATTGACGCTTAGAGTGGTATTAATTAACTAATTAACACTAGTCCCTAGTGTCATCTCTGATACTTATTGGCCAAATATTTGCAACTTGGAGTGGTGCTCAACCTCTCTTGACACTTAGATTGGTATTAATTAACTAATCAACACTAGTCCCTAGTGTCATCTTTGACACTTATTGGCCAAATAACAATGCTAGGGTCAAAATTGACATTGACTAATTTCCAAAGCCTAGCTAGCGTAACTTATCACAACTTTTTCTTTTGACACCCACTTCATCCTTGGGGTCCTTGGCGTGTTACTGTAAAATAACTACCATGTGTATCACATGTGCTAACCAACCTTGCACATTTGATTAATAACTTAATCAAATGTTATTGGCAAGATTAAACCATCTTAATATTTCATGTCCCTATGACACTACCTGCTGTTTTAGGTTTGATTGCTCTTCCCAACTGCTCCAAACCTTGTATTTTGCTGCTTTCCTGGTTTGATTGGCCCATGCGCCTCATTTGACAAGTAGGTGGTAGTGTATACTGTTGGATGGCCTACTTAATTGCTTTTTCTAGTGTTGGACCCTGTGTTTTTACTTCTAGAGCTTGCGTTTTGATGTGCCTAGGTATTGTTTTGACTTAGCTGCTGATATTTTCATCCTTTTGGCAATTGATTTCCACTCTTATTTTTTTCCTTTTTGGAGGGGGCCCTCGGGGCAGGTGTCAACTTTCGATAGCTTGCATTTAATTCTATTTTGCATTTTCAGCCCGATTTCCACACTTAAGGGAAGCTTCACACATGTCGGTGGCTATGCCTTTGTTCACTACACTCACGTTACATCTTGTTCCTCTCTCTCTTTTATCTAAACCATTCTCTTTCTTGAATAGTTACACATTCTTCGTAGTGGACTTATTAACCATTCATGCCCTCGGTACTCTCTCTAAAAACCTTCCTTATCTTCTTTGCTTATCAGTATGAATGACTCCTCCATGTTGCAACACTAATGACAAGCTTGACCCCTTGGCTATCTAACTTGGAGTGAGGT
This sequence comes from Lygodium microphyllum, assembly GCF_053477565.2. Taxonomy (NCBI): domain Eukaryota; kingdom Viridiplantae; phylum Streptophyta; class Polypodiopsida; order Schizaeales; family Lygodiaceae; genus Lygodium; species Lygodium microphyllum. The sequence goes on along the minus strand of NC_141151.1, from coordinate 119,169,365 downwards.
GATGAAAGCACGGCTTATGCAAAAGTGACCTTGGTATATAATCCTAGGATTTGCCTTGCAATTGTAAGAACTTTTTCCTCTTTCATCCGATTGGGATGAGACTACTATGAGGTAGTGATTCTTGATTGGGACAACAATAATGCTAGAGAAAATTCAGCGCTTCTTTGATATATCTTGAAGAAAGTACTCCTGAGGGTCACCTCTTGTAGGACATCTTTGAAGGTGTGGAAGGAAGCTTTAGCTTATTTATGAGGCTCCATAGACCATGAGAGCTATTAGCTTCTATGGTCGATTGTAGGATACTGGGTTCGAGGTGATTGATATGATTTAGTCATTCATTCTTAGAGTGGCACAAATCTAGGATTAGCTTTGCAATATTCAATCCACTCCTCTTGAAGCCCATCTTATGGGGATTGTTTTGAACCAATTGCCTTTGGAGTTTGATGGTGTTGTGAATGCCTTTGAGTTAGGCATCAAATTCTCTCATTAGTTTCCAATACAACATGGATGCTACTTGAGCATGAGTCTACTTTAGACTATAAGGGAGGTTTCCATCTCATTTAGATGACCACCTTTCGGGTGTTGAAGGTGGGGAATCCATGGTCATGATAGTGCTTTCTATGGAGTTGATTTGTGACTAGCATCAAGATTCACTTATTTCTACTCTTGGTGATTAGGGATCAGTTTGATCAACATAAGCATCAATGTCTTTTTGAGGCACCTTGGTGGTGGCTCAATCACCCATTGCTTGGGTATCCATGGTTCTATTTGATACTTATTGTTGTATGTATCATGGTGTGCCTTTCATCATTGTGTAATTTATTGTACTTGTCACTCGTGATTTGAGAGAGGGTGCTAGCGATGTACATATCATGGTTGTTCAAGCTCACTGTTTGGGTGTATTGCATTTCTGAGGTGGCACATTTTATCAATTGGTTGACTTGTTTTATTGGTTTTTTTTGATGCAGCCCGACTTGATTATTTTGATGTGTTATTCCAATATATAGACTACCTCTCCTCCATCTTATTTATCATTCATACATGCATATTGTATCCTACGATGAGCAAGAGGGAAATTGGGAGTACCATGAGTTCGTACCTTTGTACACACTTTTGATTTAGTGTATGAATTCTATTTCCCAAGTTTATTATCTTTGAGTTCATGTATTCTTGTTCCGTTGTTCAATCCTTCGTGTTTATAGTAGCGTTTTCTTGTTACTTTCATTGCTCTACATCATTCCGATAGTTGTCAACATAGTTGCATGGAAACACGTTTCCAAGGTAGGAAATGTGCAAAACGGTAAGAAACGTTTTCTACCTTTACAAGGCATTTCTTATATATCAAAAAAAGGTTAGTGGCTCAAAAGTGATGTTTTGGTCCAAAAAAGTGTACCACCATATCATGAAACCATCTTTTTCCCTTGTGAAAGGGCTTGAAAATGGCGTTTTTTGTTAGAGTGCAGTGATGCGGAAGCATATGACCAAGATTGAGCGATAGAGTGAACACAAAGAGAAGAGAGAGAGATAGAAAGAGACAAAATAACAATTTTTGCAATGAAGGAATGCTGAATAAGAATGCATATATGTACACGGGCGCAGTGCACATGTTTGTGCATCTCCACCTCGATGATTTCACCTGTACATCTTGAAGTCGGCTGCAGTCAGCAGGATCTCAGCATAAAATTTGTGATCTAAAGTGTCTGAATGTGTGTTGAAGATTTGCTATATATAGCAATAAATATGGCCCAGCCAAAATAGTAGCCGGCCTGCCAAATCTGGCCGATCTGTGCCAGATTTTGCTGACTGCACAAAAACCTATAAAAAATGGTAAAACTGCTACTTCAGCATAGTGATTTGATCTGCAATAAATGCGACTATCACATGTCACTCTTGCTTTGATTTTATAGCTTGCTAGGTGGCATATGCAGCACACAAACTCTGACAAACTGCTCTTGAATGCCTGTCTAACAAGAAAATGCATAAACACTGCCTAATCTAACACATGCTTGTTCAGGGGATGATCATAGTTCTAATACCCCCTCTCAGATCGTGGATGCAGCATGAGGCTAAGGGATCTTTCTATGTGCTTTGTGCGAGCATTGAACATTGGGTTCCATGCCAAGGCAATGCAACTCTCATTGTTGCACCAAAGAGTAGAAGGACTTGGTTGAGGGCAGCCAAGCTCCTCCAACAACCTTTGAAGCCACATTGTCTTGCATGTGGTAGAAGACATTGCTTGATACTCCGCCTCAGTCAAAGATAAGGCAACCGTGGGTCGTTGCTTATTGCTCCGAGAAACAACACATGCATCCAAGGCAAAGCAATAACCTGTTATGGATCTCTTGTGGTCCACATCTCCCGCCCAATCTGAATCACTCCAACTTGTAAGCACAAAATCTGAACCATCTGCATTTGCTGGATAAGAGAGCCCTAGATCGGGGGTCCCTCTTGGGAACCGCAATATCCTCTGAGAAGTTTGCCAATGCACCATCTTGGTCTTAGTCATGAACTCGGCCACTAGCAAAGCTACAGCAAAACATAAGTCAACATGAGTGTTGAGGAGCCAAATCAAAGACCCAATCAACTGTCGATAGCAAGTAGCATCGGCCAAATGAGAATTTGAGTGGGCTGTGGCCTTCCAGTTTGGATCCATAGGAGTTGAAATGGACCTGTATCCCTCCATCTCAAATGTAACAAGAAGCTCGTGCACACACCACTATTGGGAGATGAAGACCCCCCTTGGAGTTTGATAGATCTCATGACCTAGAAAGAAGTGGAGAAGTCCAAAATCCGTCATCTCAAACTTCTCATGAAGAGATGCTTTCGTTTGCTCAACCATTTGTGCATGGTCACCTGTCACAATCAAATCATTCACTTAAAGGTTGAATAACACACAACCTCCATTGGAAGTGTGCATATAAAGTTGTGGATTGACCTTGGAGCGCCAATATCCCAACTTCTCTTGGAGGAACGAGTCTATCTTCTTGTTCCAAGTACGTGGAGCTTGTTTAAGGCCATACAAGGCCTTCCTCAACTGGTAGACTCTACCATCTGACAATCCACAACCTCCATTGGAAGTGTGCATATAAAGTTGTGGATTGACCTTGGAGCGCCAATATCCCAACTTCTCTTGGAGAAATGAGTCTATCTTCTTGTTCCAAGTACGTGGAGCTTGTTTAAGGCCATACAAGGCCTTCCTCAAGTGGTAGACTCTACCATCTGAAGATCCAAGAGGTTGCTCTACATAGATCTCCTCCTTCAAGTCTCTGTTCAAGAATGCAAACTTTATATTCAATTGATGTACTAACCATCTCCTATGGCCAGCCAAGGCAAGAACAGCTCAAATAGTCACCATATGAGTAGTGGGAGCAAAAGTATCACGGAAATCAACTCTGCGCAATGTTGCACTTGAGTGCTGACCAAAATGCAAGCTCGTAGTGAGCATAGATAGAGCAGAGAGCTTAGAGAATCATGTTAGAGTGTACCAATGTATTGCACGGTACGCAAATAATAAAAATGTATTTATATGTTAGGGTACAAGTAAAGGGTGTGTTCACATCCCCTAAGTTTATACACGTGGAAGTTTACACCCGAAGGGGCTTTACTCCTAATAACTTCCCACTTAAAGGCCCAAAGTGGTTCCTGTAAACTATCCAACTCCCACTAGTCGAATGCAATGCTCATGCTGAGCCTTTGCAAGGCTTTTAGTGAGAACATCTGCAGGGTTATCTTGGGTTTTAACCTTAGTCAGTGTGGCAAGGCCATTATCCAAGACCTGTCGAATGAAATGATACCGAACATCTATGTGTTTGGTATGGGCATGAAACATGTCATTTTTAGCCAGTTATACTGCACTCTGGCTATCACAACCAAGCACTGGAGTACGTGAAGAAAGACCAAAATCTTTGACCAAATGACAAAGCCAAACAACTTCTTTAGAAGCTTCTGTGGCTGAAATATATTCAGCCTCTGTAGTACTCAGTGCTACAATTTTTTGTAGCCTTGAACACTAAGAAATAGCTCCACCAGCCAGAGTAAATACATACCCACTGGTAGACTTTCTAGTGTCAAGATCTCTTGCCATGTCTGAATCACAAAATCCTTGCAGCTCTAGTGTACCCTTTCCATATCATATACATTTGTCTTGTGTACCTTTTAAGTATCTAAAGATACATTTCACTGCTTCCCAATGTGGTTTGCCAGGGTTAGACATGAATCTACTAACAACTCCCACTGCATGGGCAATGTTTGGACGAGTTGCAACCATGGCATACATCAAAGAACCACAAGCTGATGCATAAGGTATGCCTTTTATCGTAGTAGCAGTTGCATCATCTTTTGGGCAATGAGCTTTGCTAAGCTTTGTATATGGTGGTAAAGGTACACCAAGAGACTTAGCATCAGCCATATTAAATTTGTCAAGTACTTTACTGATGTACTTTTCTTGTGAGAGAAACAACAAGTGCTGTTCTCTATCTCTTTTAATGCACATGCCCAAAATGTGTTTAGATGGTCCCAATCTTTCATTGAGAAGGTTGAATTCAGCTGCCTTTTAAGTGTATATAAAGTACTCTTATGCTTTCTTACAATCGGCATGTCATCCACATATAAAACTACACAACAAGGCTTTCATCATCAGCCTTTTTAGTGTATAAGCAGTGATCTACATGACTACATTTGAATCCATGGCTGAGCATAAAGGTATCAAATTTTTTATACCACTGTCTAGGAGCTTGTTTCAGCCCATATAAGCTGCGTTTTAGCTTGCAAAATAAATGCTCTTTCCTTGGAATAACAAAACCTTCGGGCTGTTTCATGTATAGCTCTTCATCCAGGTCACCATGAAGAAAAGTAGTCTTCACATCCATCTGATCCAACTCTAAATCCAAGGATGCAGTGAGAGCAAACAAAACACGGAGCGTAGTCATCTTCACCACCGGTGATAAAACCTCTTGGAAGTCTATGCCTTCCTTTATACATAGCCCTTAGCAACCAGATGTGCCTTGTATTTGGGCTTCCCATCAATACATTTCACCTTATAAACCCATTTGTTAGGAATAGCCTTCCTATCCTTGGGCAAAGGTACAAGCTCCCATGTGTTGTTCGCATATAGAGATTTCATCTCTTCTTGCATAGCAAGCTTCCACTTTCTCTTGTTTTCACATGAATGTGCCTCTTTAAATGTCAAAGGCTCACCTTCATTAGTCAATAAAATGCAATCCAAAGATGGCTGAAACCTCTGTGGTTGCCTTCTGACCCGCCTAGACCTTTTTACCTAGTGATCTGTGTCCTCAGGTATATGCACACCATCACATGGTGGCTGATTTTCAGCATTTTCTTGCTGCTGTAACCTGTTTTCAGCATGTTCTTCTTGCTGTCCTATTCCATCATGTGCATCAATTTGCTGTCCATTGTCTTCTGGCTGTAGCACAATAGGTTGCTGCTCATTTTCAGCATCAAAAGGGATAGTATCTTTAGCTAATGGTTGCTGAATGGCTGGCTGTTCATGCTGAAACTTGACCTTCTTTTTGTCAAGGTCACCATTTGTAGTATTTTTCAGCAACTTTGCCTCATTGAATACTACGTCTCGGTTGCGTACTATCTTCCTATCCTGAGGAAGCCAAACTCTATATCCCATCTCTCCCTCATCTCCATATCCCATGAAGGTGCCCTTGATGGATTTCATGTCTAGTTTAGTCCTTTGATTTACAAGAATATGCACAAAAGCGTCACAATCAAAGACATGCAAATGGTCATATGAAGCAGGTTTGCCAGACCAAACCTCTTCAGGAATGCCATTTTTCAATGCACGATTGGAAGAGCGATTGCACACATGAACTGTAGTTTTAAGAGCCTCTCCCCAAAACTGTTATGGGAGATTAGCTGTGGACAACATGAATTTGACTCTCTCACAAAGTGTGCGATTATATCTTTTAGCCACGCCATTTGATGCAAGGTTGTAAGGGGTTGTCAACTCTCTCTTAATGCCATGGATCTTAGAAATAAGCCCTTTTTGTGTGGTAACAAAGGCATGAACTATTTTAAAAGCATCAAGCACTTCCTTTTTGCTCTTTAGTACATACATCCATGACTATCTACTGAAATCATCAATAAAAGTGACAAAGTATCGTGCACCCCCATGTGAATTAACAGGCATAGTGTACACATCTGAATGTACTAAGTCAAGAGCATTGGACTTCTTAACAACACCAGAGTAATAAGGAGACTTCACATGTTTTTCATATATGCAATCATTACAAAAGTCAAGTCCAGAGTCTTTTACATCAAATCTTCTTAAAGAGGAGAGAACTTGAAGGCCTTTCTAGCTCATATGACCAAGTCTTTTGTGCCAAAGTTCCATTTGTGAATGAACTTCAGCCACAACCAAAAACTTGCCAGGTAATGCTTTACAATGCAAATAGTACAAATTCCCCTTTTTGCTGCCTTTAACAATCAACATAGAGCCCCTGTGGACTTTCCAAGATCCACCACCAAAGTTAGTAAAATACCCTCTTGCATCAAGCTGCCCAACTGATAGTAGACTTTTCTTTATGCTAGGTACATATCTGACATCATGCAAAATCAGCTCTTGACCATTTTCAAGGGCCAAGTGAATGGCACTTACACCCTCTATTTCACATGCATTATTGTTGCCCAAATAAACTTTGCCTAGACAACCTGAAGTGTATTCAAAAAATGACTCCAAAGAGGGAGTGACATGAAAGGAGGCATCGCTGTCCACTATCCATGATTGAGACAGCCTATCATGGGTTGAAAGTAAGGTATCAATCGCCTTCTTTTTAGTGATGTGCATATCACCCGCTGCTGCCATAATATCTGCATCATTACATGAGGTTGCAACAAGTATCCCTCTAGTGTCAGAGAGTTCTTTAATAACCACACTAGTTGCAACATTTGCTTTTGCAACTTCTTTTGAGGGAGAGTTGTCATCATCTTTCTTGTCATCCTTTTTCTTTCCTTGCTATTTCTTTCTTTCTTGCTCTTTCTTGTAGTAGCGACAATCGAGCTTTTTATGCCCTTTACGTCCACATTGATAGCAAGTGACATCCTGTTGTTTGCCCTTGCTTTTACTCTTGCTTTTGCCTTTATTTCTTGCATTACCCCTCTTTTCTGACCTGCCTCTTAGATGATAAGCTGAACCACTACTTTCTCCACTGGACTTTCTTCTAATCTCCTCACTGAGAATAGAGCCCCCAACACCATTGAAGGTTAAAGTAGGATTGTTGCTCAATGAAACAACCAAAGACTCCCAGCTATCAGACAGAGTTCTCAACAAGAAAATGGCCTTTAATTTATCGTTGAAGGGTTGCAAACCGGAGTTCTGTAATTGGCTCAAAATCCTTGTAAAAGCACTCAGATGCTCTGATGTGGGCTTAGACTCATCCAACTCCATGTGTATGAGCTTGTGCATAAGATGAACTTGATTTATTGGAGTTGTATTTGCATAAGTATCCATCAAAATTTTCCATAGTATCAAGACGCTTAATGTCCGTAAGTACACCATCAGATACAACCATTTTAATGTATGCAATGGCCTTCTTGTTGAGTCTAGCCCAATCCTCATCTGTCATAGCTATAGGCTTGACTTCCAAGAGAGCGTCATCACAATCTTTGAGAAACAAAATGCCTTGCATCTTGTCCTTCCACAAATCAAAACCAATGCCATCAAAATTCTTGATTTCAAGAAGGGATTTTGTGTCACTGTTGCTTGAAGCATTTGCAGCCATTGTTTAGCAATGTACCAGTTTTTTTGTGTGCAATTTATAACAGCAAACAATGAGCTGAATATTCAGTTAATATCAGCCCAATTTTCAGGCAATGAGAGCAAGGTTTAATCCAAGTACTTGTACAGCAGTAGGACTGATGACTTTCAGCAGTATTACTGAAATTTCAGCACATACTCAAAGCATACATCATTGCTAGGTGACTCCCACTTCAGCAGTATCATCAAAAGTACATCTGCAATAATCCCAGATCTGCAAATGATCACTAAGATTGCTGCAAAATGACTGTTCAACAGTACATCAACTCAATGGAAGCTGCCCAACATATGTACTACATACATATGTAACCAAGTACTTTTGATACACAAAAGAAACCAAGATTCTCTGCAATTTCTTCAATATTTCACAAGTGGGGAATGAATCTCATTGCTTACAGCACCAAGATTGCATCAACAATGTTTCCAATGTACATTTCAGACATCATTTTTGCCAAAATTCTCAAATTTCAGCAAAATCCCCAAAATTTTACTGACAAATCTGAACCGATTGCATCATTACATAAACCCGAGACCACAAAATGGGCAAAATTGGCAAAGTTTGCAAAAATTTTGCAAAAGCCCCAAAAATTCTCAAGTCAATTGTGCATCAATGTCAACAAATTTGACTCTACTAAAGCAAAATTTCATTGATATGAGAAAAGCCCCAAAATTTTGGAACCAATGTGTACAATTTCTGCAAATTTTTGGTCAAATTGTCATGTTATGTATAACCAGCATCAGATATGGGAAAACCCCCAAATTTCTGGGCATAAAAATGCACTGGTTTGAAGACCGTGATTCCACATGCGAACCAGGGCTTAGAATAAGCCACTTCACCATAAAATTGAAAGATAATCTGCTGGTCGTCGCCTGACACGTGACGTGGTTGACTGCACTTGTCCTCGTCGTGCTTTCGTCAGGTCCAAACTGGTCGCCCGCTAGTCCTCGTCGTGTCGGATGGTCGTCACCTGGCACGTCAGGTCCAAACTGGTTGCCCGCTGGTCTTGTTGGTTCCGGTTGACTGCTTGCCTCACGTTGTGAGCAGTCCCCTGCCATGTGCAGCCTCAGTCTCTTGTTGCCGCCTATCTGCTTGTGTGCTTCTCGCTTGTCTGCTCGCCTACTTCTGGCCTGCTTCTCACCTGTGGCCTGGTCACGCTCCTGCATGTTGACTGCAGGAGTCACCTTAGTCTCCTCTGTCTGTGTGTCACCTGGGTCTGAGAACTATTGCTGTCCCGTTGAGCTTGCAACTGGCGACTACTGCCTGTGGCCTGCGTGAACCATTCAGCTTTGATACCAGTTTGTTGCACTTGAGTGCTGATCAGAATACAAGCTTGTAGTGAGCAAAGATAGAGCAGAGAGCTTAGAGAATCGTGTTAGTGTACCAGTGTGTTGCACGGTACACAAATAATAAAAATGTATTTATATGTTAGGGTACAAGTAAAGGGTGTGTTCACACCCACAAGTTTATACACGTGGGAGTTTACAACCAACACACAAAACCTTTAGTAACAAGGCGGGCCTTGTGCTTATCCAGACTGCCATCATTGTGGTATTTGGTCTTGAAGACCCATGTGACACCAATCACCTTTTGATGAGTAGGATGGAGCACAAGGTACCAAGTGCCGTTTCTCTCAATAGCCTCCACCTTGTGCTCCATTGCTTTTCGCAAATGATCAAACTGCAAAGCCTGCTTCACGGAGATAGGCTCCCTATCTTGCATCAGACGGGTCATCAGATGATAGTTAGAACAAACAAGCTCGGTGGAATATGCTTGGTTCCTTTGAGAACGCTGTGGGCCATCGTGCGGCTGCCAGTCCTTAGGGACCCCCTTAATCCTTACATCACAACTCATGTAGGCATCTTGCTTAACATGATTATACAAGCGGTAGCCTTGGGACTATGAGCTATAGCCCTCAAACACTTGTTTCTTCGAAGCCACTACAAACTTGTTCCTCTAACTCTTTGGTATATGAACATAGGCATCACATCCAAAGATCCTGAAATAAGAAACATTTGGCTTGGCTCCAAAATAAGCCTTAGAAGGAGTCATACCAACCATGGCCGAAGTATGTCACCGATTGAGGATATGGACAGCAATAGCCATAGCCTAGGCCCATAGACACTGAGGTGTCTTACAATGCTCCATCATGGTGCGAGCCATCTCAATCACACTCTTGTTCTTTCGCTCCAATATGCCATTCTCCTGAGGTGTGTTTGTGTTTGCAAACTCTTGGTGAATACCACAATTTGTACAAAATCTAGCAAGCTCATTAGAAACGAACTCTCCTCCCTTGTTTGACCGCAAGGTCTTGAACTTCTAGTCTAATTGGTTCTCCTCAAAGAGCAACCAATCCTTGAAGGTGGAGAAGGCCTTCGACTTCAGCTGTAGAAAGTACGCCTATGTCATCCTACTAAAATTGTGCACAATTAGCATGGATTACATACTTCCCTTAAGGGACTCGGTCCTCATAGGTCCAGATAGATCTGTAGATACAAGCTCCAAGGGTGCTAAAGACCGCCTTGAAGCCTTGTGGGGAATGGCATCACGATGTTATTTTCCACGAATGCAAGATACATACGGCTGTTGGCTCACCACAATGTTTGGCATACCTCGAACAAGCTGTTCCCTAGAAGCCTTCCGAAGGTAATCATAAATAAGGTGGCCAAGCATGCCAAAGTTGGGACTGTGTTTGTGAAGTAAGAAGAAGAGAAGTCAAGGTAGAAGGAGACCTCAACTTGTAGACTCCATTCTCCTCATAACTTGTAGAAAGTACTTGTCTCAATCCACGATCAAGAATCCTGAAAGAATCTGCACCAAACTCAACCAACAAGCCAGGAGCACAAATCTTGTGCACGGAAAGCAATTCGTAATCCAAGCTTGGTACATATAGCACCTCAGAAGTATGAGTACCACCTTGTTCATTTGGAATTAGTTGCATATTACCCCTACCTTGTATGGAAAGAGAAACAATCCATTCACAGGGGTGTGGGGTCATTAATGCAACATTAGAAGCCTTTTGGGTCGATGCTTGAACCACCTCCAAATGGAGGAAAGCAGCTGATGAGGGAGCAACCACCGCTTCAGAATCCTTTAAAGCCTTCTTCTTCTTGGTGTCCTTCTTATCCTTGTTTGGGCAATTCTTCTTCTAGTGACTTGTCTTGCCACAGAGCCTATTTATTGTCAGTCTCTCCTCCTCATTCATTCATCATCTGACAGGTTCTTGTGGAGGGGGGAGCAGGTGCTAGTGCCTTCACAACTAGTGACTCACATTGGTTCTGTACTGTCTCTGTCTTGGTATATGGATTCCATTTTCCAAGCATTTTGAGTTCTCTTCTTTTGCAGTGTTCTTCTATTCTCTCTTTCCTTTCTCTTCTGTCTTGTGTTCAGCAGTTTATTTTAGCATACGTATACGCTTCCATTGCTGCATCCACTTCTCCTCATTCATTCATCATTTGACAGGTTCTTGTGGAGAGGGGAGCAAGTGCTAGTGCCTTCACAATTAGTGACTCACATTGGTTTTGTACTATCTCATGTCTTGGTATATGGATTCCATTTTCCAAGCACTCTGGGTTGTCTTCTTTTGCAGTGTTTTTCTATTATCTCTTTCCTTTCTCTTATGTCTTGTGTTCAACAGTTAATTTTAGCATATGTATACGCTTCCATTGCTGCATCCACTTTTAACATTTGCATCTAAGTTTTAAAAACTCTCTTTCTCGTGGGCATCACTATATGGAGCTAGGACAGTAACTTGAATGATTGATGGGGAAGCTATTATTTATATTTTGTGAAGTGCTTTGAGGGTGCCATCATCTCTCTCTCTCTACACACCCACCCACCCACCCATCCACCGTACTCTTTAGCACAATGCACTTGTTAGAACTTAAGTCCTCAAGCTCTGAAGAGTGAAGCTCTTTCTCTACCTCCTCAAGCTCTTGAGCTGTCTTCCCTTAACTTAGCTCTCTACTTGCAGGCTCTCTCCTATTCCCTCAAGCACTAAAATGTTTGAAGTCAAGACTCGGAATTTTGAAGTGTCTTGTCTTAAGTTTCAACATTAAGTACAAGCCTTGAAATCATGTGTAATTTTTTTGCATCAGCCAGAGTGTCAAAAGTATGTCCACCATGTTTTAGTCCACCATACTACACATTGGACGATACTAATCATATGCCATTGGATACCCTAGATATTCTCATTCACTCATTCTAATTCTACAGATTGTATTCTGTGTTTCGTACGTGTTGCATTTCTGTGTGTTTGGCATTTGCCATACTGTTTTCTTATAGATTATAATCAATTTCACTTTTTTTTGTGCAGTGAGACATACAGATATTTTGACCTGCCTTTCTGCCCTCCAGGTTTGGCTCTAACACTAGGTAGGATCTGTCAGTTTCTTTTGCAAAATTTCACAATATTTACTCACTCTTTTGATATCCTACAGCTCAGGTTACAGAAAAAAGAGAAGCTTTTGGTGAGGTACTTGAAGGAGATCGAATGGTTCATGCAAAATATGAATTGTCCTTTCAAGAGGATAAAGAGTCAGTTTCTTTGTGCAAGAAGACGCTTAGTAAAGAAGATGTCAGGGCCTTCCGCGATGCAGTGAAAAAGGACTTTTATTTCCAAATGTTTTATGATGACCTTCCAATCTGGGGCTTTGTTGGGAAAATGGAGGACACAAAGTACTTCCTCCACACAAATGTCAACTTTAATGTTCTCTACAATGAAGATAGAGTAATAGAAATAAGTGCAGAGCCTGTTGATGCTATTGACATTACAGATGATACGGATGTAGAAGTTGAGTTTCGCTATTCTGTGAAATGGAAAGAGACACAGATACCTTTTGATCGGAGAATGGAGAAGTATGCGAAATACTCTCTACTACCTCAGCATTTAGAGATTCATTGGTTCTCGATTATCAATTCTTGTGTGACGGTGCTTCTATTAACGGGGTTCTTGGCAACCATTCTAATGCGAGTGTTGAAGAATGACTTCATCAAGTAAAGGCCCTACTTCTGATATCTTGGATTTGAATGTGATATTTTAAGGCATTTCATTGTCAAAGTTAATTCTCCTGTAGATATACACGAGACGAGGAAGCTGCTGAGGAGCAAGAAGAAACAGGCTGGAAATATATTCATGGTGATGTTTTTAGGTTTCCACCTCACAAGTCCCTATTCTGTGCTGTAATTGGAAGTGGAACTCAATTGCTTGCCCTGTAAGTTCTCTTTCTGTGATTTATTTGTCTGCATATGTTGATGATCCTATGTTCAAGGTGATCTAATATGATAAATGATTTGCAGTGCGATATTCATATTTCTGCTTGCACTAGTTGGGGTTTTCTATCCGTATAATCGAGGTGCATTGTATACTGCTCTTGTTGTGATATATGCACTTACATCAGGGATTGCAGGATATAGTGCAGCTTCCTTTTACCAACAACTTGAAGGAACCCACTGGGTAAGTCATTTTCATTTTCATGTTGCTGTCTGGTTACTGATAGCTCTCAGTCGAGCAGAGTGTTGATAAACATGATGTCTACTGCAGGTGCGCAACTTACTGCTTACAGGGTGCTTGTTCTGTGGTCCTTTGTTCCTAACATTTTGCTTTCTTAACACGGTTGCAATCATTTACAATACTACTGCTGCTCTACCTTTCGGTACCATTGTTGTCATTTTGCTTATCTGGACCCTGGTGACGTCTCCTTTACTTATCTTGGGAGGAATAGCTGGAAAGAATAGTAAAGCAGAGTTTCAAGCTCCTTGTCGCACCACAAAATTTCCCAGAGAGATCCCACAGTTGCCTTGGTATAGAGGATCTATTCCACAAATGGCCATGGCAGGATTCTTACCATTCAGTGCAATCTATATTGAGCTGTATTACATATTTGCAAGCATTTGGGGTCACAAAGTATACACGATCTACAGCATACTCTTTATTGTCTTCATCATTCTCTTGATTGTGACAGCATTCATCACAATAGCCCTTACATATTTCCAGCTTGCGACGGAGGATCATGAGTGGTGGTGGAGGTATGGTGTTCTAATTTCACAAATATTTATCACTTCTGTTGCTTAATCGAACTCAGGATGCAGAAATGGGTTTATCTATGTGCATCCACCTAGATGCTGTGCATATGGTATTTGTGGTCACATTCTAATTTTACTCATATTTATCACTTCTGTTGATTAATCAAACTCAAAATGCAGAAATGGGTATATCTAAACCGGTCTATGACTCACATAAAGGGGTAGTTCCTTCAATTAACACCTGGTCTTTTCACACACACACAAAGACAGAGACCTCACTCCTCGCTCAACACCAGATTGGCCCCGAAGACCGGTGCCCCTCTCGGTATTTCTTTATCAATTAAAAGATGGAAAGTTACAAAAATGAAATGTTCCAAAATACATAACCTGAGAACCGTTGGTTTTCATCTTTTCTGAGTAAATCCCAGCTGCATAAGGACAGTACAGCATGACCAGAACAATATCCATTTTAGGAAAGCATTTTCTGTAACCATAACTCGATGATTTATGTGCAGAATTGCAGTCTGTAGATCTCTGAATTTACTGTTCTTACTGTCCAACATGTCCGGAACAACATCCCTTTTAGGAAAGCATTTTCTGTGACCAAAACTCAATGATTCATGTGCAGAATTACAGTTTGCAGATCTTTGAATTCACTGTTTTTACTGTCCAGCATTAAAACAGTCCCATAAACAGCACTAAATCAAAGCTGAAAAACCCTGTTCTTGTGTGGCATGGTTATTACTTCCTTTAGTTTCTGCATTGGAGAAGCCAACAGCTGCTCCTGAACCTAGATAGTGAGGCTCTTGCCTCAGCAGAAGTGGAAAGAAAACATAGAACTGTACCTTCGATGGAATCAGGCCATCATGCAAAGCATTTCCTTTGAGAATAGAGAGAGAGTTGAGCAAAGGGAGCAAGCTCTACCTCCGTACATGAGTCAGAGACAAAGAAGTATTCTCCATGGTTGATGAAACTGTAGCAATCTGCTCTTGGCTCCTCTAAAACTTCATTCTCAGATTTGCCTCTTATGCCTATTACGTTTTTTTTAATGCTCTCTCTCTCTCTCTCTCTCTCTCTCTCTCTTTTGGGAATTTGTGCCACATGGCATATATGTAACAATTTTTCCATTCAAACCTTCTGGTTTAAAATTCTCTATGATCGGTGCAAAATTTAACACCGGGACAGACCAAAGAATTAATCATCGTGCAAAAACAAAGATAATGACGCGAATAGATTCTGGGGTTCAAAAATAGTAACTCTCTAAATTTTAGGGATGGTGACTCCTGCATTTCTCAAGTTGTTATGAACAACTTTAATCATTGCAACCATATCAAAAAGTGTAATGTGGCTCAATTACAATGACTTTTATTCTGTGAGCATTCTCACATGTGCATCTTCTGTTTGGGCCAGACTCATTGTCCTGTACCATCTCTAGTAGCTAAGCACACAGTCCCAAACCACTGGCATTCTATTCTTCAGTGCCCATTCAATATGGAACTGGTTCTAAGGCTCAGACAAACCATTAGTCCAATTTGTCCAAATAATTGTCTCTTCTAGCCATGTAAAGATTTCAGCTTATTCCAAGAGAACTTTGGGGGTAAAAAGAAATAGCAACAAAAAAAAGGAAAATAAAATATTTATATAAGTAAATAAGAAAAGCAATTGTAAAAAGTATCACCACCCAGTGACATATCTCCCTCTTGAAAGAAGCAAGCGACCTCGATTGCATGCCACACATGCTAACGGATGACACAGAACGATAACAAGATTCTCAATGTTATTAGTGCCATCGCATGTATCACTTGCTAATAGATGACATGGGGCGATGGTAAGAGTTTTTCCATTACCATTTGTGTCATTGCAAGTTTAAGTTTCACATAGGTGGAGGATCACATCCTGTATCCAACTATGATTACTAGAAGCCTTTCTAATATACATGTTTCCAGATGCAACACAGGACAATAGCACGTATCCCCGAACTATTAGTGTCACAATATGTATAATCATTTAACTGAAGTGTAACAAATATAACTTCAAAGCACTGAGATTTCATTCAATGATGCACATGTTAATGCTAAGTGTAAACCATACATTGTGTATTGTTCAATGAGATGCAGTATTTAACTGTACAATAGAGAATGTACATTGCTTCAAAAAGCATTTTAAGTCACTGTAGATTCCAACAAGAGAGCTTCTCGGTAAAGTTGCAATAACTGAGGCAAATCTGCCAATTCAACCTCTTCCATCCATTTGGCATCCATTAGTGAATAGTTCTTAAACTTCACAAAAAATCTTCTTATAGCTCTACCTTTCACTTTCCTATCCTTATGTGCCATGATTTGCTTAGGAACTAGAATCTCATCTAATTCCTCTACTTCAGGATGTTCCTCTTGAACCATATCTTCTGGCACTTCACCAATAAAATGCTTCAATAGGCTCATATGGAATGCATTATGAATTTTTCAATTTTCTGGCAATTTCAGCCTATATGCTACGTCATTGATCTTCTCTGAGACTTGAAAAGGGCCATAGTAACGCATACTCAGCTTTGGAAACAAACGTTCCTTGTCCTTCTGTTTTCTTAAACGTGCCTTTTCAAAATGCAATAAGACCCAATTATCCTTTTTGAAGAAGAGTTTGCGACGATGACTATTATCAACTCTTTTCTGTTTAGCTTGTGACTTTTTTAAGGCATACTTGACCTTTTTATATGCTTCTTCCAATCTTTTACATAACAATCTACTTCAAAAACGTTATCTTTTGTCTACAAAATGGGAGGTAGTTTCTTTCCACCTTCCACAATCTCAAAAGGTACTTTGCCAGTAGATGAGTGCATTGTATTATTGTATGCATACTCAACCGATGGCAAGTAGTGTTTCCAAGAAGTCTTATGGTTCGAAACATAACACTTTAGTAGATCTAAAACAGTCGAATTTGCTTCTTTAGACTATCTATCAGTTTGTGGATGGAAAGAAGATGAAAATTTCAGCATAGTGCCCATGTTTTCAAACAATGCTTTCCAAAATAAGCTACTCATTCTTGGGTCTCTATCACTGACAATTGACCGTGGCATTCCATGGTATTTGAAGATATAATGCATAAATATCTTTACCATGTGCTTTGACTTAAACTTTTCCTTACAATAATGAAATGTGCATGTTTGCTGAATCTGCAAATGATAGTCCAGATTCCATTCCCCGAAGAAGTTCTTGGAAGATCAAAAATGAAATCCATGGCAATACTTTCCCATGGCCTTTTTGGAATAAGCAATGGTTGCAATAATCTTGGTGCCTTCTGTCTATCAAATTTGACCTTTTTGCATACAAGGCAAGATTTGACATATGCATCAACATTAGATCTCAAGGTTGGCCAATATAAGAAAGTCTGGACCGCTGTGATTGTAGCATCAATACCACGATGTCTTGCATACGGTGGAGCATGACTTTCTAATAAAACTTTTGGCCTTAGCTGTTTTGTAATGCATAGTCTTGCATGCATCATGATAAAGCCTTCTTTAAACACTTAATGATCATGATGTTGGTCATTGATCTACTGTTCATAGATTTCAGAGAAATCTTCGTCATCAACATACTGTTCTTTTATATAATCCAATTCATGGTGATAAGAAATTGAAACAGCTGACACATGTGGTTTGCGAGATAAAGCATCTGCAACTACATTCTTCTTGCCTTTCACATGCACAATCTGAAAAGGAAACATAGATAGGAAATTTGCCCAATGCATGCGTTTCTCTGACAATTTAGCCTGTGTGAGAAAGTATCAAAGTATTTGAAGATCTGTTTGCACTACAAAATCAGCACCAAGCAAATAGTGCTTCGGACTAGAAAATGCATAGATCACAACCAGTAACTCTTTCTCATAAATTTGGCAAGTCCTTTCAATGACAGAAAGTACTCTACTCTCATATGCCACAACTCGGTCATTCTACATTAATACAGTACCAATGCTGTTTCCACATGCATCACATTGCACTACGAATGGCTTAGACAGATCTGGCAAAATAAGTATTGGATTTGTAGTCATTTTCCCCTTCAAACATCTAAATGCTGATTTCTCTTTGTCAGTCCATTGCCATTTGACATCCTTCTTTTCAAGCACATGTAAAGGAGAAGCAATCTCTGCAAAGTGTTTTACAAATCTTCTACAGTAAGAGCATAGGCCAAGGAAACTGCAGACATCATGAACGATTTTCAAGTCTGGCCAAGAGACAATTGCTTCTATCTTTGCAGAATCCATCCTCACACCATCTTTAGAAACTATGTGCCCAAGTAAGTGAATCTCTTCCAAAAAGAATTCACTCTTTTTGCCATTAATGAGCAATTTGTTACGCTGAAGCTCATTAAAGACTGTAACTAAGTGTTTTCTATGCTCCTTTTCATTCTTTGAAAAGTTAATAATATCATCAAAGAATGTGCCAATGAAACTTCGATAAGGGCGGAAAATTCTATCCATCATCTTGTTAAACGTGGCAGGAGCATTGGTTAATCCAAACGGAATGACTAAAAATTCATAGAGACCAAATGTTGTTCTAAAAGCAGTCTTATGGATATCCTCTGGCCCGATTCTGATATGATAGTACTCACTTTTCAAATCTATCATGCTATACATTCCTGCTCCTTGTAATCGAATCAAGAATGTCATCTATTCTCAGAATCGAAAACCTATTCTTGATCGTGTGAGGTTTGCCTTTTTGAGCACTCCATGGTATGATGTGATGACTCAGCCTGGGAATCCTCATTATGTGACTTCAAAATTTTTTGTATCCAAGGATTCTTTACAAGCTGTTGGAAAGAGCCAACCATACTCAGGAGTTGTGCTGTAAACAAGTCCTCTTGTTCTTGCTCCTCATCCTGTGGTTTAATCTCGATTCTAGAAGGTGCTAACACGTGTTTACCAATACTCTCTCTTCGGTATCTATAAGCAGAAGAACTCTCTTCTTCATGAGGGAGTTTTCCTTTGCCTTTATCCATGTCTGCCATCTCTCTAGTCCTGTAATCTCTGTAAAACCTGTGTGTATGCCCTTGTTCACCCAAAACTGACCGAGCTTAAATTCTTACAGAAAAGAATTCAAATCCCAGGGATGGAACCATGAAACCGGTCTATGACTCACATAAAGCGGTAGTTCCTTTAATTAACACTTGGTCTTTTCACACACACACAAAGACAGAGACCTCACTCCCTCGCTCAACACCAGATTGGCCTTGAAGACTGGCGCCCCTCTCGGTATTTCTTTATCAATTAAAAGATGGAAAGTTACAAAAATGAAATGTTCCAAAATACATAACCTAAGAACCGTTGGTTTTCATCTTTTCTGAGTAAATCCCAGCTGCATAAGGACAGCACAACATGACTAGAACAACATCCCTTTTAGGAAAGCATTTTTTGTAACCATAACTTAATGATTTATGTGCAGAATTGCAGTCCGCAGATCTCTGAATTCATTGTTCTTACTGTCCAGGATGTCCAGAACAACATCCCTTTCAGGAAAGCATTTTTTGTGACCAAAACTCAAGGATTCATGTGCAGAATTGCAGTTTGCAGATCTCTGAATTCACTCCCTTTTAGGAAAGCATATTCTGTGATTGAAACTTAATGATTCATGTGCAGAATTGCAATCTGTAGAACTTTGAATTCAGTGTTCTTACTGTCCAGCATGTCCAGAATAACATCCCTTTTAGGAACACATTTTCTGTTACCATAACTCAATGATTTATGTGCTAAATTGCAGTTTGCAAATCTCTGAATTCACTGTTCTTACTGTCCAACATTAAAACAGTCCCACAAACAACACTAATGTTGGCATGGTCATTACTTCCTTTAGTTCTTGCATTGGAGAAGCCAATAGCTGCTCTTGAACCTGGATAGTGAGGCTCTTGCCTTAGCAGAAGTGCAAAGAAAACACAAAACTGTATCTTTGATGGAATCGGCCCATCATGCAAAGCCTTTCCTTTGAGAATAGAGAGAGAGTTGATCAGAGGGAGTGAGCTCTACCTCCTCCGTACATGAGTCAGAGACGAAGAAGTACTCTCCATGGTTGATGAAAGTGCAGGAATTTGCCCTCGGCTCCTTCAAAACTTCATTCTCAGATCTGCTCCTTATGCCCATTACGTTTTTTTTAATGCTCTCTCTCTCTCTCTCTCTCTCTCTCTTTTGGGTATTTGTGCCACATGGCATACATGTAACAATTTTCCCGTTTAAACCTTCCGGTCTAAAATTCTCCATGATCGGTGCAAAATTTAACCTCGGCACAAACTAGAGAATTAATCCTTCGTGCAAAAACGAAGATAATGACGTGTGGGGTCCAAAAATATCAACTCCTTAAATTTTAGGGATGGTGACCCCCTATATTCCTCAAGTTGTTCTAAGCAACTTTTATCATTGCAACCACATCAAAAAGTGTAATGTGGCTCGGTTACGGTGACTTTTATTCCGTGAGCATTCTCACATGTGCATCTTCTGTCTGGGCCAGGCTCATTGTCCTGCACCATCTCCAGTGGCTAAGCACAAAGTCCCAAACCACTGGCATTCTATTCTTTAGTGCCCATTCAATATGGAACTAGTCCTAAGGCTCAGACAAACCATTGGTCCAATTTGTCCCAATGGCTGCCTCTTCTAGCTATGCAAAGATCCCGGCTTATTCCAAGAGAACTCTAGGGGTAAAAAGCAACAGCAAAAAATGAAAAGAAAAATAAAATATTTATATAAGTAAATAAGAAAAGCAACTGTAAAAAGTATCACCACCTGGTGACAACGTGCATCCACCTAGGTACTGTGCATATGGTATTTGCGGTCACATTCTTCTAGGCTAGTTTGGACATAGGTGTGTAATATAGGAATAAGCAGAGTCCAATGGGCTATGTGGGGACAGTATGTGCTGCATGCATCTCGACCAACTTATTCTTGCCATGACCAGGATTCCGCCTTAAAGCAGGCCAAGCTATGCCATGCTATGCTTATTGCTTTATCCAGTTGTTGCACTTCTTAATCAGTTTCTCTACAATTATCCTGCTCAGTACCCAAGCCTCAGTGCTTCATGGATGTCTATGATCACGAGTTAAATCCTGAGCACTGCTCTTGTCAAATTTCTTTCTGTGAAGGCTGTTTCTCTGTGTGCTCAGAGTGGTTGTCGTATAATGTGTTTTAATTTGTCCCAATGGCCCTTATGCGATTCTCTTGTAAGCAGAGTTTTCTTTAGGATCCCATGGTCTCTACTGAAATGACTTTGAGGCATTTGGCACTAATGTTACTGTGATGTTTGCTGCAGGTCCATCTTGTGTGGAGGTGCAACAGGATTCTTCATATTTGGCTACTGCTTTTATTACTATTGGGCCCGTTCAGAAATGAGTGGTTTCATGCAGACATCTTTCTTTTATGGGTACATGACTTGCATTTGTTATGGGTTGTTTCTGATGCTGGGAACCCTAGGTTTTAGGGCTTCCTTATTTTTTGTTCGTCACATATATCGGTCTATTAAGTGTGAATAAGTTCTCTACTTGAGGAAACTCTTGTATTCTCGGGCAGAGGACAGGAATGCTTTCTTCAGAAGAAGGCTGGCTTGGTTTCTGAAATGAATCCTTGATTCCTGGGTATGTGTAGTAAGTCAAAAAGGAATTCAGACACAGCCATTTTGTACCACTTAGAAACAGGTTTCAACTTGTATATGTGAGGTAGCATGTGGCCTCTCATTGATTGGATTAGTTTACAAAGGACAGCTAAGGTTGCTATAAGGCAAATAGTGAGTTAAGATCATACATGGACGAGCACTGAAGACTTACATATGCATGACCGAAGTTCTGACTGCTTTAATGTTGAGGTGTATTCTTTTTATGTGCTCTGCAAACCCTTCTTTCTAGTCCGCTTCTGAACCCAGCATCATGAATTCCATGGGTACTTACGTACATGGAGGTGCGAAAATGTTCATTCTCTTCAGTAGCCCTGAAACCGAGTTTCCCAAAAAGTAGAAGCCATCAGTTCGTTTTATTGATTTATTCAATTAATAGGTAATGTGATCATAGCAGTAGAGTCCAGGTTTTATGTTTTTTATCTTGTTTGTGTTGGGGAAAATAATGTGGAAAAGACACGGAAGGTGAAGGATCGTGGGGACAAAGGGTCATGATATATGAAATAAGGGTCGAGGTAAAGAACGGTTAAATATCTCGTGGAATGGTAAGGTAATGAGAGCAAAGGTCATTACAATCTAGTTTTAGGAGTTGCGAAAATGGAAGGTCATAACTAGCCTTACTAAAGGAGTGCTCTCAAGACATGCTAACTACACAACAAAAATATGTACTTCTCTAAAACGTGTCTTTATTGGTGTGTGCGTGTGGTATAGATTAGTTATGGAAGTGATAAGAGCATCATCAAAGTGCTGAACCCCAATCAGATCTTCACTTTGTGTATATACATTTGGGAGAGACATTATTTATACTACAAAAAATTAGAATATAATTTATTGGTGTATTTTGTGTTTGTGCAAGAAAACATGGCATAGTAGAAGATAATAGTGTACACATGTACTAGTGCGAATATGAACAATAAAATTTTCTAAAATATGAACTAAATTGACAATTGATTGCTAAAAGGTTTTGTCTATCTATGTGCTTTCTCTAGTTGTACACATGTACTAGTGAGAATATGAACAATAAGATTTTCTATTATATGAACCAAACCGACAATTGATGGCTAAAGGTTTTTTCTATCCATGTGCTTTCTCTAGCTACTCCAATAGATGGATGGAGGATAGTGTGTGTAAAAGGTGGAGCGTCAAAGGACAAGCACCACCTTTCTATACACATACAAGTGGTTCAATTTGAGTTAATGTTGTGTTGTCCAATTGGCTTGTCTACCACTCATCCATACTAATGCACATTATTCTAGAAAAAGTAGGACAAAGATGTATTGGATTAAAGGTTGTAGGAATGCACATGCACATAGCTTGAAGAAGAAGAGGCTTGAGAGCTCATAAGACAATGTGTATTGAGAAGTATCAATATAAGGATTTGCAAGTCTAATTGTTATATACATGAAGCCAAGGGAAAAACCCCCTAGTGAGGGAAAAAGGTTACCTTGGTAGTTGTAGGTGTCTTCACAAGTCACTTCCGCAATTTAGTAACAAATTTGCCTTGGGATTAATGCGATGAAGCACTTGTGCATAAGGAGGTGCCAAGCTCAATGGACTATAAACAATCCACAAAAAAAAGTGAGGGATGGCTTTGCAATACCAAAATCACCAAAAAGGTGTCTTAATAAAACACTTTGATCATAGTTGTGAAAGCTATTTTGTACTCAACTAAAAGTCAAATTTGTACTTAGCTAAAAGCCACCACAATAGATTGCTTCTTTCTCAACCATGATATGCACGAGTTTCCAAGCATGAAGCACAAACCACTTGTGGGCTTAGGAGTAACATAACAGTCAGTCTAGTTAGAATTTGCAAAAGCATGTAAATTTGGTAGGAATGATCCCTTCTTGGGATAAAGCAATCCAAGGTGTTAAATACCACACAAGACAATAAAAGATATGCTTCATTTCTTGCTAATGCCAAGTCTTTGGCTTGTTCATAAACCTACTCAAACATTTAAACTAAATGTCATGCCTTGTGATGCATATATAAATCTAGTATCCAATAGCCTAGTAATGGAGAAAGATATCAAATCACTCTTTGGAATATGAATGATTAACTTTGAATCCATCTCCATAGGAATACGAATACACTTACAGTCATCAAGGCCAAATCTTTGCAATACTATATTGATATAAAATTTTTGGCTCAAAGCAATGCCTCCATTCATTGCTTAAACTAAATACCCAAATAATGATGCAAAAAATCCAAATGTGGCATGTCAAAAGCCAAATTCAAATCAACCTTAAAATGAATAATATATGTATCCTTGGGACTAATGAGCATATGTCATTGATACAAACTACAATATTTAGAGGTACATCATTCTCATTTGTGGTAGACAAGGTACTCTCAATCAAGCTATTTTGAAGACCGTGTGCAATCAAGTAAGCAAGTATTTTCTCATACCAAGCCCAAGATGCATGATTTGCTTCCCCCCCTTTTTCGGCCCCGTTTCTAAATAAAACCATGAGGCTTGTAAAGATATATATCTAAGAATATTATCACCATTTTTGATCATGCATGTAAAGGTATTATCATCCTTTGAATCCATCTTCTCTTTTACCTTGCAAAGAAGGCATCACACAAACAACACATACTCTTATATTATGAAGGCATCAATATTAATAGAAATTGGTCTATAAATGCTTATAGGAAAATACTTGATTGAGATAAAATTATAGTTATTGGTCTATTTGGGCCCTCCTATTGATTTTTAAAGCTTAGTTGATCTTTTTGCTATTTGCTAACCATATATAGTATGGCTAAAATCAATGCTTTTACACCCTTTATGAAGTCTCTATTTTAAATCCTATTATGTGGAGGACTTCCTATTATCTTTTCTACCTTCTCCATCATTCAATTCCTTTTAATGCTTTCTTTGCTTGCATGCTTATTTTCTCCTTTAATTTTAAGACGATTTATTTTACATATGTCTATTCTTGATTCTTATGTAGAGAACTTTGTCTGCTTTCTTTGCTTGCATGATTATTTTCTTTCTATCGTCTTATTTAACTCCTTTTTCATTCAATGTCTTTTTAATGTTTTCTTTGCCTGCATGCTTATAGATCTCTCCTTTAATTTTAAGAGGACTACATTTACATTTTTATGCATTCTTGGCTCTTTTTCATTCTATCTTTTATTACTCTTTCTTGTATTGTGTCTTATTTCATTCTCATTTGTGGTATACAAGGTACTCTCAATCAAGCTATTTTGAAGACCATGGAAAATCAAGTAAGCATGTATTTTCTCATTCAAGAACCCTTTTTCAATCAAATTTTATATTATCCACAAAGGATTTGCTTAGATTCCTTCTCTCTTCTCATTCAAGAACCCTTTTTCAATCAAATTTTGTATTTAAAATGGAGTTAGTTATGGGAATGTGGTGCTTGGTTTTCAATGCAAAATGATTAGTGGATATGAAGTAATTGTGATATTTCAATCGAAAAACTTAGATTCATTCTCTCCTCATTCAAGAACCCTTTTTCAATCAAATTTTATATTTAAAATAGAGTTAGTTATGGGAATGTGGTGCTTGGTTTTCAATGCAAAATGATTAGTAGATATGAAGTAATTGTGATATTTCAATCGAAAACATGAAAAATAAAAATTTGAAAGTTTCCTTCAAGATATTTTGGAGATTTTTTATATCATAGCTTTTGGTTTAAAAAATAGACATATTTGTAAATTTTTTTATTTTTTGGAAATGCTTTTGGTGGTAAAATTGAATTTTCTAAAGTATGAGAACTCTTGGATACCCCTATTCGCTGAGCTATTTCTCCCTATTTCTTTACTCTCTCATGGCTCTTCTATGACCTCTTTTCTATGATTATGCAACCTTCATTAACACAGAGAACTACTTACATCTCTCTTGCTCACAATCACTCATCCATAACCAATGTATGCAATCAATCTATGTCTGTCTATCTATCCTTCCTCATTACACTAAGCTACCTCTCGTTCCACTTGATACCTTTGTGTGTATCTCTACTCTATCTCCTAAGATAACTAAGCCTAGCTCTCCATTTCTATTAATATCTTTGTTCATCCCCTCCAATCTATCTCCATATGGATACTAGACAACCTATTTCCATTAATGTCTTTATGTGTCTATCTCAGTGTCTCTACCTATGCCTCTTAGTTTATCACTATAAACTCAATAGCCCTATTTCTATAAGCATATATGTCATTTGGCTTTTCTCTAGTCTAATTCTCTAGATACTAAATCTCATATTCTCATAAGCATCTCTGTGTAATCAATCCATATAGTTGCAACTGGGACACAAGCAATAAGTAAAATGAATATATGAAAGGAGTTGCATATTACGGTAGAGGTTGAATACTTGTGACAATCCTCATGTTCTACAGAGTTACAAGTAGATAGGATTGAAGCATGTGGACTTGTGGATTGATGGGGGAACCTCCCTAATTGATCCCCTAACTAATAAACCTCTAACTTTCTCAAGAATTACAAAATTTCTGAAGTATGTGTGTGAGGGTAATAATGGGTTGCTTTGTTACACTAAGCGGCTCAATGATTGGGCATTCAAAGTGTCCGCAACCATCCAAACAACCATAAAAAATTATCATGATGTAATCATTGCACATCAACTTCATATACAACAACTCATATGACAAGTGGCACAACTAAATGAGGTTATAATTCAACAAAATAATTAGATGATCACAATGAAGGACACTATCCATGACATATGTATCTCATATGAGGAGGCAAAGGCACAATTAGAAGACCTTAGAAAGATCAACAATAAGCTAATGTAGGAGCGCAAACAAAATAAGAAGCCAATCAATGAGTTAATTGTGAATAGCGACTAGTCAAAGCAACATATTAAAGCATGCAAAAAAGCTTAGAATGAAAACCTAGGTGAGAGTGAGCTTGGATCTTCTATTAGAAGATTGCTAAATGTGAGTTCAAGGCTATGAAGGAGAAGGTGATTGGGTCCACATTGAAAGATGTATCAAATAAGTTCTTAGTTGTGGATGCATAATCCATTTGTGATAGGGCCAGTATTAGTACAGTGACTTACTAAAAAATATTCAAGGGTGTGTAGGTTTAGTCATGTGTTGAAGAGAAATAGACTCATGCCTCTTCCCAAACCTTCAAAGTTAATAGTGTTAAGAATGCGGATCTAGAGCATGGCATGAGTTATGGAGGATGAAAAATGAAGGCTAGATTCATGTTAACATAAACAATGTAGAGCAATTGTTACACAAGTGAATTAGGTTCCAAGATAGATTAGCTTGGACTCATAAACACAATTTTGTGTAGGACACTGACAATGACAAAGATACTAAGTGAAAGTACCAAGTATCATGATATTGTATTCACCATTGTGAAAGTGATAGTCAAGTATAATGCTTTATAGAATTTGAGTTGTTCCACTCTCCTCACTGTGCATATGGGATTTAGGACAGCTCTTCCTAGAGCATACATCATTTGTCATTTCTCAACACCCCCCCTCAAATGATGAGTCCCTACACTTGCTGGCTTTTTGCCCCCCCCCTCACATGATAACATGGCCCGAGAGACTAGCTCATAGACAGCCTAGCCAAGTTAAAGCTTGAGACTTTACATCTTTGGCAAGGGTTTTTACAAATCAAATTCGCTAAGGGAAACATAGAGATCCACTATGGGAACAAATTCCTTAGAATAATTTGTCAGAGTTGTTGATAGTAGTGGAAGCATCATCATCATCATCATCATTCATGAATTGACTTTGGTGGTGGTCATTTTACATCTACTGTGCTCTTTTCTTGTGAAAGCATTCATTGGAAATATGGCTAGTCTTACCACAATAATGACATGTCATCCAACTTTTGTTGTCGGTGTTGAATCCTCGACCTCTTCCTTTGGGTCCAGTAGCTCCTTTGGTGTATAGGAGATTTTCCCTTGATTTGGTCTCTTTTACACATTTGCTTTTAAATTTGCTTTCTCCATCAAGCAATGAGTGCTCAATGTCTTTGAGTGAGAGACTGGGAACATTGCTTTTAGGCGGACACAAGGTTCTCATATGGATCCTTATTTACACTTGCAAGCAGTACGGCTATTGCTTCATCTTCATCAATATTCTTCTTAAGAGTTGCAAGCTGGGTTTTTAGGCTCTTGAACTTGTTAATGTGTGTGGTCATGGAAGAACTGTCTTTGATATAATGTTTATAAAATTGCACGAGTAATTTTACCTTTGAATTCTTTGCTTGGGTACCAAACATCCTGTCAAGTTCCTCCCAAGCAGTTCTAGCATCTCTAATGCTAGAGATATGATGTAGCACATCATCATTTAGTCCTCAGGGAATGATGCCTAGTGCCTTGATATTCATATTCTTCCATTCTTTGGTTTTGAGCTGGTCTTCTTCAACGAACTCATCTTCATTATCTTCCTTTTTACTATCTGCATCATTTTCAAACAGGTCCCACAAGTCCTTTTGCATAAGGTGATACATGGTCTTCTCCTTCCAGGCATGAAAACCTTCACCATTGAATTTAGCTATTTTCTCAAGCTCTGCCATGTTGATAATCTTCAATTAACCAGCAAAAAGGTTGTATTTTAATGTGTCAAGAGACACAAGAAGATCAGTGTCAAATTGACACTAGTTGAGTATTAATGGATACTAGTCGGTACTTGATCTGCTTCTCTCACGAACTTTGTGAATGACTTTTGAGCTTCCTTAGGTACTTCCAAAACTGTAATGAACTTCAGAGAGTGTTGCTCAGTGATTAAAATCACTGTTGATAGCTTGTTGAGAAGAAATAGTGAAAAATGTCAAACTTTAAAGCTTTGGCTATGGCTACCCACAGAGATGACAGTTAGGGTTTCACAGATTGTGATAGATAGAGAGAATTTTGGGGAGCCCTTTTAGCTTGAGATTGCCCACTTGGGGGGCTTCAAATGCCCCATAAAGATATGGAGAATTGCGCGTCGTGCTGAGTGGTGGATCAAATTGAATCTTTGCATGTGAATTTTGCGCCAGTTTCACAGTTTCTTATAATGCTGGTCCTACAAGGCACAA
This sequence comes from Lygodium microphyllum, assembly GCF_053477565.2. Classification (NCBI taxonomy): domain Eukaryota; kingdom Viridiplantae; phylum Streptophyta; class Polypodiopsida; order Schizaeales; family Lygodiaceae; genus Lygodium; species Lygodium microphyllum. The sequence goes on along the minus strand of NC_141151.1, from coordinate 119,140,889 downwards.
TATTGCCCTCTCACATGACGAGGAGAAGCACCTTAAGTCAAAGAACAATTCCCTTGAAGAGAGCAAGGGCTGAGATGCCTTTCTTTTCTCACACTACTTCCTCCAAGGTCAATAGGTAGGACAGTCTACATACACAATCAGGACAACAAGCAGTAGTTTGTGCAATGTTGGAGCTATAGTTGCCAAATGTCAATGATTGATGTACCAAGGAGGAGCTATTGAAGAAGAGAATCACTTCTCCAAAAGGAAATTCAGAGAGATTTGGCCTGTGCAGAGAGATATGAGAGCTTCAAGGTGACAAGGTGTTGCTGACTATGGCTGCCATGGAAGCTTCATTGAATGTAGAGATGAAAATGAGGTTGGAGATGCGGTCCAACACTCAAACTGAGCTGAGAAGAGATGGAGAGGAGCTAAGCGATGCCCGATTGGGCTCTAATACCATGTTAAGAAGGTGACATAAATGCACAACGGTCACCCTGGCATATCACGAGTGGAGCTCGATATCTCAACAGATAGTCTTTCCTTTCTTTCTTGCACCTAAATTTTTAAAAGCCCCCAATGTAAATATAAACACATCTAACAATCGACAAAGATTACTTAACATTAGAATAACAATACCTGGCCTAACATTCACAAACCACTCGGTAGGCATTGTCACAGCTTGATGTAATGTCACAAAGCAACCGAGATTCTTAGGAGGTTTTGGATTTTAATCTGTGCTACAAGTATTTTTGGTTTTTTGATGATTGGTTGAGTAGGAGAAATCCATTTGGTACCCTACTTTTGATTTTTGTCGCATTTAGAGTAGGATAGGTAGGAGAAATCAGAGAGGGAAGCTTGAAGTTCACTGCTGTAAAATAGTCCTGAATGGGGCAATAACAGGGGACATATACACAATGAGGAGAGTGGAACAACTCAACTTCTATAAAGCATTGTACTTAACTATCACTTTCACAATGGTGAATACAATATCATGATGCTTGGTACTTTCACTTAGTATCTTTGTCATTGTCAATGTCCTATACAAGACTGTGTTTATGAGTCCAAGCTAATCTATCTTGGAACCTAATTCACTTGTGTAATAGTTGCTCTACATTGTTTATGTTAACATGAATCTAGCCTTCATCTTCCATCCTCCATAACTGGGTTTTGGAACAAATAGGAGATTCCATGTATGTTCAAGGCGTAGAAACACTAAAGATTGGGACAAAAAATACATATGAGGTGAAGTTCATCAAAATCAATAATTATTATCTAGATTTATACAAGGTACATATGGCAATGGTTATGTACTACAATATGTATGTTGAGAAATGTAATGGTAAATTGTAGTTTGTCATAAAATTAAATGAAAATGAGATCATCAAAGGAGTAATGCTTGAAAGAGTTGGTGTAACTTTGATGAACGGAGCTTTACAATTCGACAAGAATAACATAGGAAACTTTAGTTTTCAATCACAACACCATGTGTGGTGGCTCACTACATTTGAGGTTCTCAAGAAAAAAACATTGAGGTGCTACAGTTGCTCTTTATGCACATAAGCATTCCAAATATCATACGTTGTCAAGAACATATCGAGATGCTCTTAGTTGAAGGGTATGGTCAATACTTAATGAAATGGCATCTTGCAAGATACTTGAAAACTTTAAAATGTATATGTGGAAACTTGAATGGTGCAATTGCAAAGCATCCATGCCTATATTGCTTGACAAAGAGTGTGGAAGAAAAGGACATGAAAAAGAACTAGTAAAGGGTAACAAGCGTTACACGGATACGTGATAAAGAAGATTCCACTTGGAAGCCCTTCTTTAATATTCCATTGGATCGTATTTATACTTATTCATTTCATGCTTTTGTTAAAATTATGGAGAAAATTGTGTACGAGTATATTTTCTTTGCTTATAAGATGCAATTGAAAAAAGAAGCCACTGCAACGTGTAGGAATATGGAGCAAGTGCTATTAGAAATTGGGCTACACAAACATCAAATAATGATTGAAAAAGATGAGAAGAGAACAAGAAACATGGAAACTTGCCAAAAAAGCCTTGCTTTAGAGGACTGGAGGCTAGGAGGCTTCTTTCAACACTCATCAGTGAGAAAGGAAATGTCACAGTTCATAGGCCACAAGATTACGATGTGTGGAAAAAGTTGCATACTATGGTTCTTGCTTGAAGTAATGGAGGTATAACAAGGTTAATGAAAGCCAAGGTTTAGATTAGTCTCGATAAATTGGATCCCTTGCTCCGAAAGATGATATTTGGCAATGGAGATAAGCAAGAGTTTATTGAAACTAAGCATATCTTGTACAAAAACATGGTGAAAGAGTGGGATAAAAGTTATATCACACATTACATGGTGTGTATTAAGTCAATATTTTAAAACTTCATGAATTGTATAAATTATTGATGATGAGCATATTATTACTCATGTGTGATATGTGCCTTTATAGTATATCCTTGAGATGCATGGGCCATACTTTACAAAAAAAGGAAGCATCGAAGTTTGGTCCATGCAAGGGATGGAAAATTCACAATGGATGGCGCATGGTGCATACCAAAGAAAAACCAATCATGGTGGAGGGGTGAATGGTAGTAGCAATCTAATGATCCAATTGCTATATTGGTGGTACATGATCATAGTAGTGGATGAAGGTAGAAGAAAGAAAATGAAAGTGTTGATGAATCTGTTGTAGACATAATCAAATCACTTCGTGTCACTAAAATAACGTGTTATGATACCTCAAGTGCCAAACAAAACCATGCCAAGTGGCTAGAAATAAGGCTTTGAGAAGGTAGCAAATGGGTTTGAAAAGAGCTAAGATAGTAAGATGAAGAATGCGTTCAGTGTGAATGAAAATTTTTATTTAAGGGAGAGAGAGTGTGTGTGTGAGTCTATGTGAATGACTCTTAAAGTTTAAGTACTATATAAGATAGTTTCACTTTCTATCTTATTCATTGAGATTTAAAATCTTTTGTTATGTACAATTGATGGCTAGGTTTAAGGTGGAAGTAAAGAAGCTTCCACTCACACCCCGAAGCTTCCACTCAGAGCCCCATGTCATATTCTTGGACAATGGCACTTCATAGCCTACAAATGGCTCACTCCCTTCTTCTCAACCTAACCTAGCTTTCTCAAGCCACCCTAAGAGGGATCCTCCTCAGCATCCCATAAGAAACACAAGTGGAAGTTAGGTATAGTGGCCTTGAGAGAAATTAGGAAGTATCAATGCTCTTTTGATCTCATCATTCCAAAAACGAGTTTCTCAAGACTTGTTCACAAGATTGTGCAAGACCTCTACTGCACGAAAAGTAGGAGGTGGTTTTTGGCATAGGGTCAGGATAGACCCGATCACTTCACAAAATTATATCTTCATGCTTTGTAGTGTGTTGCAGAGGTCTTTTTGATAGACTTGATGATTAATGCTTAGCATTATGCAATACATATAAAGCACATCACTCTAACTCACAAGGACTTCCAACTTGTAAGAAATCTTCAAGCAATGAAGGATACATTCATTCCAATCGAATGAATGTAGTTTGTAATGTTATCTTTTTTGGAATAGTGTTCTACTTATGCATTGGATATGTGATTATGTCCCAATGCAAAACTGTTGTACTTGCCTAAAAATCTAAATTAAGTTTTTTCTCTAAAAAAAGTGGCTCCAGACGCCAAACTTAGGACAAGGATCTCCTGGCGTTTTTTAAAGCAAAAAAAAAAAGTCTCTTGGCATCCTAACGGGTGTGCGTGTAAAGTTTTAGTGCATTTCAATAAAAGGTTATGGATTCACAACCATGCATATGAAGGTGCATTAACCTAGTTTTTAAATTTAAATGGGTTAAACGTTCATTATTCTTCTCATTTTCACATCTTGCTTTCATTACTTCCTCCATTCTCACATGCCCAACCTCTGTCTCTCCTCCATCCCACCCTCCTTGAGCTTGCATGGCATGGACCAAAGCAAGCCACTCATCGTTTTGCCGTGGCGAAGACATGACACCATGGCGTGCCTAGAGCACAAGGTGGAGCCCTCGACCACAAAGGCCACCATAGAATAAGAAGAGGTGGAGACCAAGGACTATGCCCTTTGAGAGATAAGGAGAATCCAGTGTGGATATGAGCTTCTTATACTAAAAAGATCCTTCCAAAAGGTTGTTCGGGAAATATTGCAAGACATGAAAATAAAAGGGTTTGGAAGGTTTTGGGCACGATTGGTTGATTGGCCCATTGCCATGCAAGTGGATTGTTGTAGCCATGGAGGCCTTGCAAGCAATTGCATCAACCTATTTGATGATATAGAACTAGCGGCCATCCATGCAAAGCATATCACAACTATAGATAAAGACGTGAACATTATTGCTCGACTTCAATATGGTAAGGGGACACCATAGGTTTTGCCATGAGTGCTACCGCACCATCATACTTAGAAAGTCAATACACTTTGTATACTATGTAACACTGGAATATATATACATATATATATCATTCCCTATGTACTCAATTCAATTAGATTAAGTAAAGTTGTTTTGTTTTGCTTCTTGAAATGCATGACGCTTATTTTTTGTGCAATGTATGTGTGCATCAAAAGTAGTGATAGGTACGGATACAAGTTACATTATCATCTACACACAATGCGAGTATACATACTACATGTTGACATAATTAAATTAGATTATGTTAACGTATGCAAATGCGCTATTAACGTATCACATATTATTATCACAGTTACACAAACCATATAGTCATTCAATAAATATTTATTTATATGGACAAAGAAAAGTATCTTATATTCATTTAAAAAACATGTGATGTTGATAATGATGACAAATACAAAGAGCTAACAACCAACAAGAACTCTCATTCGTTTCTTGGCTTTTTCATTGGCAGAGAGGAGATGCTAGCTTCGGATGAAAATAGAAGTTCCTTATTTGCTTCAAAATGATACCCTTCCCCTTTACCTCTTCCTTTAGAAGAAGTAGATCTAACACTTTTGGGAGCTTACTTAATGTAGATAGCATATGCATTACTTCACTACGTGCTTGGTCAAACATGCAAAGAAGCTTTGACTGCTTTACTTACACCACCTTCTCCCAGCTAGATGTCAAATATATCACTCGTAAAGGTCCAAACTTGAAGGCCCAAAATTTCATGATTGTTTCCTCTTCTCATGGTGAGCACTTCTTGTGGAAGACCACCAAGTTGACAACAAGGTTACTAATGTACTCCTTTAGAGCTAAATCCTTCCATCGATCTACATGTTGTGATTCTCCTTGCCTTGATGCAAGTTCATATGTATATATAGTATATCCTGAATGACACTGTCAAATCAAATAACATGATTAGTAACTAATCTAGAGTTATTAAAATGCAACAAAACTTGACAATAGGGTGCGTTGGATCCCCTAGAGTCTATCGGTGAAATCTTGGCAACAAATGCAAGAAAGTTTCCCTAGATGGACTTTAGATAGGACAGCTGCAAACATCTTTCTTTGCCAAGATATCACCGAAGGACTTCAAGGGACCCGATGCACTCTAGGCTCAAGTCATCTCATCGCATAAAAATGTATGATAGTTAGAAATCTCACATTTTCTAGCTCATCGTGTATCTTTATTTCCTTGTGTGTCAATGAGGCACTTCTTTGGGTAGAGGGATCCACAAACTCCTTGGTAGAAAGTTGGAGCCTTCGTCTAAACAGATAATGGTGTAGTGCTTCAAACTTGACATCCAACATAAGATAATATTCTTCCGCCAAGGAAATCTCCTCTTGTGATGTTATGATAGCACACATTGTATCTAAGCTTGTCTCATCATATCTTCTAGCCTCTGCCATCGTTGTGAATGCACATCCATGTTGTAGGCCAAACACCTATTCACTACTTTTTAGTGGTTCTTCCATGCTTGCAATACCATGAGCTATTCTAGAGGCACCCAAGTCATGCTAGATTCCTTGGTGGAGTATATGCAAGTGGCAATGGTAGTCACAAAGTCTTCCAAGAATTGAAGGGGTGGATCCAGCAGTGAGAGCACGTGTTGAAGGTTGAAATTCTTTGAGAAGACCTCAAAGATCTTGTCACCTTGCTTTAGGAGAGATTTGGATTCAAGTTTAGGCCTTGTAAGAAATTCCACCTTAGCATAGATAGAGGTAATTAAATTTTTTTTAAAAGTGACAAAGAATTCTAATTTCTCTCTTTTCTTTCAAAATACACAAATTAGCATATAGCCTTTAAGTTTTCAATTAGTTCTAATTAAGAGCCTAGAGGTCAATTGTTGGAATTAAGTGCTCAATGCATAAAACTTGATAGTTTGTATCTAGATTGATTTGGATTAACGATGTAGTCTCTTTTTATTAAAAGATGAGCCAAAGACAACATGAAGCCTTGAGTTGTGCCTGCCACATTATGTTTTGAAACATTCCATATATTCTCTCATTTTTTGGAAGCAACTTCACAAACATCACAAACAGGGGTGGCTCGCGCCAAATCAACATCACAAACGGGGATGGCTTGGGCCAAATCAACATCCCAAATGGAGATGGCTAGGGCCAAATCAACATCACAAACGAAGATGGTTAGGGGAATTAATAGGGATAGTTGGGGCCAATCAATATCACAAATTGAGATGGCTGAGGTGGAATAAACATCACAAATGGAGATGGCAACGCCGAATCATAATCAAAGAGATACAAGAGAGAGGCATATCACCCCCATATCGAACTTGATCATTGCAAGTATGAGCCATTGAGTAAGAAAAACAAACCCTATCGCATGTTTTCTACATCTAAAAAAATGTGTAGATTACAAGGAAAGAGGAATATAGAATATATGGATTGATGAAAAATTGTATCCAAAAGATCATTTGCATAACTCCATGCCTCTGTTTAGGGATATTACATCCTTAGTAAGCTTTGTTGAAAATGCTTATAATGGCCTCTTACGATACACACAACATTTGGATGCCATTAGCAATGTACATAAGTTAGAAAGAGATTGTTAGAGAAGGAGAATACCTCTTTGAGGCTAACATTAGAGCAATGTAAGCACAAACTATTGCAGAACAATGAGACTATTTTAGAGCTAGAGAAATAAAGAGGCCAGTTGAGGCTTAAAGAAATAGTATTGGGGGCTTACAAATGGTGCTGTGGGAAACTTCAAAATATTCAAGATATGAAGTTACAAAGCAACGGCATTAAGAAATGGATATGCATATTGAAGTAAGTAAGATCTTTGTTACTTATTCCTCCATCTCATAAAGTATTTATAACATACAATATGATAACTGAATATTTCGATTTTAAATACCTACAACATAATGAAGAAAAGGGTTCAAGCATGGAGGCATCAATTGAACACATTAAAATGCTTCTTAATAAGGAAGTATCAAAGCAATCGTGAAGGATCCAAAGTATCAAAAGCTAACACAATAGGAGATTTAGGGCTTCTTGAGAGGGAACCAACTTAGCTCAAGCAATATACATGCTTTGCTAGAAGAGGTAGGTATATCCAGTAGGGATACAGAACTATTTACAAATCTCTTCAATCAAAGATGAAGGAAGTTAAGCTGTATGGATAAATATTTCCAAACCCAACGTCACTCAAAAGAATATGGAAACAAGTGAATGATGAAGTTCTATAGCTCCTAAGAGCTCCATTTCATATCAAAGATATGTACTATGGAGCAACAAAGGAGACAATGGTTTATAATAAATACAATATTATATTTTACAGTTTGGAGGCCTTACAATCATGCTTTCTTTAATTATTTAAGGTGATTCCATATGAATGTGATGGTGTCCTAAAATTTTCACTCAAGCTTAATGAGTGCCAAATTGTGAAGGATACAAAGCTAGAACGGGTCACCATCACCTTGATGAATAGGGCACTCGATCTAACAATTTCAAAGCACAATTCAAAATGGTTTAATGTCTAGTCAAAGAATAATATATTCTCTCTAGGGTCCTTTGTGGTGAGCAATATATTTATATTGGATGTTTACTTGTGCTAATAGTGTGGGTGTGCGACATGCTTATAATATAAGTGTATTCTAGGTTATGTCTAATAATTTTGAAACCTTACATTGGACTTTCATAAGAGAAATATACCCCAAAACATTAGTGAGCAAATAAATGGGAGAATCTTGGATGTGGAAGGGTTTGGAAGATTCAAAGTAGAGTGGCATGTAGCAGGTGATCTGAAGACCCTAAAGTGCATGTACGATGTCTCAAAAGGGGCCAATTTGAAGAGTCTATGCATATATTATATGTGTGTTGCAAAGAAACTCGACAAAAAGAAGTGAAAAAAGGCACTCAACATGCACCTCAAAGATCCAAATTTTAGAGCAATTTTAGATATTCCCTTGTCTCAAGTCCATATTTGCACAATGCATGGCCTGTGTAGAATCATTGAGAAATTACTTTTCTTGTATATATATTTTGCTTGGGCAATGTGACCTAGGTCTGTGTAGGTCAAGGCAATTGCAGTACTTGAGAAGGCATGATCAGACATTGTATTGCTTGAGAAGGCATTATTAGATTGAAAAGGATGAGAAAAGGTCAAAGGATAGTAGAGATATGCCGAATAAACTTTCCATTGGAGGTGTGAAAGCATGAAGATTTTTATATGTACCACCCTGAGATAATCCTTGTTAAGTAATACAGTCCACTCAAAGAATTCAATTCAATAGGTGGAAGTGCATCCATAATGCGGTTGTGGACCACACTGATAGTGGTGAAGCATGATTGCGCAAGGCCAACATTTGGAAATCTTTAGATATAATATTTAAGTTTTGTGGCATGCATGTATGGAACTCACATGACTATTAGGGCTTTGAAACATCGTTGGACAGGTTTAAAAAGTCAATGGTTAGTGCATGGATAGATCAACACATTACCCACTATATGGTATGTTGTTTTTATAATGTATGATAAAGTTTAATTGCTTAATTAAAAGTGTAGCACGAATCTGGCATCCTTTCTTATGCTTTGATAGCTCATTATATATAATCAAAACCCTTGGTTTGCTAAAAGGAATATTGTAGTCTATTGGTATGGTCAACTCAAGGTATGTAGAAAGCCCATTATCAAGCTCGTATTGGCTATTTCAACCATACAAGACACGATGGAGGAGTAGAGGAAGCTAACAGTTTAGAAGAATCACACCAATGGACCTATGGAAAACTTGTCCATAGAGCTAATAGAAAGGAAGCACTAAGAATATTTAAAATTAACAAAGCAATGCAACATTTGGAGAGACAAAGAAGAAAGGAATCGTGGGAGAATTCTAATGTAGCAATGTGACATACTATGTGGTGACAAACTAAACAAAGACAAGGAAAGGCTTCCCCTATACAATAGTTCCTTATAAGCCCATACACAATGAAATAAATACAAGAGGAGTTTTTGGAGGAATCTTGATTGAAAATAACACTTATCAATTTTTGGAATGATCTTTTTACACAATAAAAATACATCTCATTTTTTTGTGGAAAATCAATGTTTTTAAATAAAGTGACAATACAATCAATGCTCAAAGCTCACTCCTCTACCCGTGGTCTCTTTGAAGATGGCCCAGCTTCATCTTGTAATTGTTGTTCTAATTCTTTTAAATATTTTTGTTTAATTTTTGGAATTGATCTAGTTCTAAGTAGGCACATTTTTCCATATTTTGCAAGCACATTTGGATCCTTGATCTTGCTTATATCAGGCCAAATGATGCATATGCTAGTAAATGGTCTTTACCATGTTGTACATGCATACTAGGGCCTTGACCAAAAATTTATAAATCTTCGTATTTCTCCAAAAAATTTATCTTCTTTGCATTCCACCTAATAGGATACCCTCCAAGATATCTTGACAGGGTCTTCAATGTAAAAAGAGGAAACTCTACATTGTCCCTCCAAAACTTATGATGGAAAACACCAAACTTTAGAAAGGTGAGATCCTTGATATAATGAAATCAATATAGTATCCAAATAAACACAGCCCATGAAAGTAATCTTCTAATTTTCATATGAAACCAATAACTCCTCACTCCATATTTGAATGCTTGATTGGTCAATTTGGGATGATTCATATTAAAGTGCATCCTTGTATATCATGGTCATAGTCTCTGCTGTGGAGTAGTATTCCATTTCCTTAACATTTGAATTGACAAGCACATACTTATCCCAATCTGGAATAATAAAGTCAAAATATGTTCCAAGCTTGTGTGTAATAATGGCCAGAGGCAGTAGTCCTCCCTAATGTTAAAAAGGGCTTGGATATCAATTAGGAGAACTTATTGCCTTTCGCCAATAGGGAAGGTGGGGAGTAGAGATGTAGGAATATCACCATCATCATCCTCAACCTCTTGCTCATCAATAGAACCCACCTCTATGTTTTCCCTTCTCAAAGCTTCAACATCAAGTTGAGCACTTTTCTCCCTCTCGTTGCCCATATCTACTAGCTAGGAGACCTCTTACACCTCATCAATCTCTGCTTCAACTAGCTATTGTGTATCTTCTTGGTCTTGGATAGGTCCTTTCCCTTCATCTCACTAGCAACACATTAATAAAGCAAACAAATCCATGAAGGTACTCAACAACAAGGCACTTCTGATTTTGTGCAAGGCACTGTAGATATGCCTTTTTCATGCCCTTGGAACCCCTAGCCCTGTCCTATTAAACCTTTTCCTTAGGGGCTTTTTGGCAAAGACATCAGTCATATGAACATATTGAAGGCCCTCAATATGAACCTCTACAGTACATGTTTGCTCCACAAAAGCGGCATTTTGTTCCTTGAGGTAGACTCATGAGGCCCTGATCCATTCCTCCATGGAGGAAGTGATAGAAAACACCTCCAATACCTATGGTACCTAATGTTCTTGTCCCACTCAAGAAAGGAAATCTAGAAGCATATCATCAAGGCCTTCACTAATTCTAGGCTCTTGTGCAGCATGAGCATTAGGAGTGCCTTCATTCCTTGCAAGCTCTTAAGCTCCCTTCACAATTTGCACCTCGATAGCATCCATATTAAATACAACTATATGAGAAACTCCAATTGGTAGAGGGGGTCTAGAGGGTGGACCTAAACAATGCAGGAGGGGGGGACTGCACAATGTGAGGGAGTGGGGTTGCCAGATCTCGAGCCCCTGCCCTTTGCGTTGTGTGGGTTCCTCACTTTGGGGGGGGGGAAGGAAGAGACCCGCATGAAACAAGGGGGGATGCAAGAATCTCAAGCCCTCATCCCTCATGTTGTATAGATCCCTCATATAGTGAGGGGGGACCCACACAATACCCCCCTCGTGTTGTGTAGGTCCCCCCCCCCACACACACACACACACACACACAAGGGATCCATAAAACATGAGGGGGATGGGTGCCCAAATCTCAAGGCCCCCTTGTCACATTGTGGGGGTTCCTTAGGTAGGGAGGGAGACCCACACAATGCAAGGGGGTGGGGGTGCAAAATTTTGAGACCCCCTGTCTCATTGTCTACTCTCCATATCCCCCCCCCCCCCCCCCGTGGGGGTTCCCTTGTAAGGGGAGAGACAAATAGCCCAAAAGACAACAAAAAAGGATACCAAAATAATAATAATAGTCCAAAAGAGAACGCACCTCGCCTAAGGAGAGAAAGAGGACGGAAGAGAACGCACCTCGCCTTTGATAGCAAGAGGAAGCGAAGAGGGTAGGCCTTTGCAAGAGTTGCTCATGCCTTGATAGCCTCAGATATTGCACATGTGGTGGATACATATGCAAAAATTTCCACACATGCGAAGAGACCTCGATGGTGGACACGTAGCACATAGGTATGCCATTAATTATCATATGTGGTGTGGGAAAACGTTTCTTGTTGATGTATCGATTGATGTCAACACATGCAATTGCCTTATATAACCCGAATTAGAAACTCAAATTTTCATTTCGCACATTACAAGCCTCTTGAACCTCCATAGCAGCATCATCCTAAACGTTCTCTTGGTGCTAATCTATGGCAAGTCTCTCCCACTATTGAAGCCCTCCACAATGCAAGGGGGACATTTCTACATTTTGGACCCCCCTTCATTGTGCGGTTGCATCCCCCCTTGACAAGAACCACACAATGCGAGAGAAGGGGGGTCCCAAAATTAGGAGCCCCCCTCACATTGTTCGGTCCCCCCTCTGTCATGGTGGGAGTTGCACAATGCAAAGGGGGGCTTCCTAATTTTTACCCCTCCTCTTGTGTTGTGCAGTCTCCCCTCCCCCCGAGCCAGAGCCGTTCAACATGAGGGGGGGACTTCCTAATTCTAGTTGTGTTAGGTTGGCCTGTTCTATTCCATTTTTCTAGTTTTCTACAATTTCCTCCATTTGGAGTTCTTATACTGTCTTTGTATATTTTCATAGACATGGCTAGAACAAAGCAGATCGCAAGGCATGTATATTCCAAAGACTCACACATTGCATAGTAGGGATTGACTGAGTGTGTAGTGCAAGAACCTAGTTTTGGTGGGAAGAGTATGCCTACATTGCAGGACAGAGCTCGACAAAAGCAATGCTACCAGCACATCTTCGTCCTTAAGGAGCTAATGATGATTATGAAAGTCCATGAGCCTACCATTGCCAAGATTTTGTCCACTAGGATTGTAAAAGATATATTAGAAAGGAGCAATCTTAACTTCTATTGGCATTCCTCAACACTGGATTGCCTACATGAAGCTGTTAAAGAATTTCTAATCAAATTCTTCCAAGACACATACATTTTGGTAGCTTATGTTCACAAGGTCACAATTATGCCAAGGGACTTCACATCCCTTAGGCTTCTGAGGTTTAAATACAATAAATTGTTGAGCCTAGATGGCATTAGTGACAAAAAAATGAAGGGAAATTTGGAGATCCCTCCCTTGAAAAAGAGGAGAAAGGTAAAGGTGATTGATGTCATAGGACCCTCACATCCCCACAATACAAGGCTAAATGCTCAGAGTGTAACCCAAGACCAAAGGGAGATGAGTGAGATAGAGACCAAGGAGAGAGAGAGAGAGAGAGAGAGAGAGAGAGAGAGAGACCCAAAATATTAGAAAAAGGCATGTTAGCATACACAAGTAGAACCATGAGGCCCTAGAGATGTCCCATGCTTTGATGTTGTGCTGCCTCTTAGAATGCCACACCAACAGCAAGCATAACTCAATGTCTTTTACTTTAGTGAGGAGGATACTCTTTTCTTGCAAACCTTCACAAGGAGATCAACAATCTTGTGAAGAATGACATCTTAAGGTATATTGTAAAATCATAAACTTTAAAAATTTTACTTGCTTTTCTTATAAGCAAATGGACTTGAAACTTATTATTAATTTGCTTTTGCAGCTTAATTCTTGTAAACCTTCCTCTCCATGTAAAGAGAAGATTTTCATCGTAGAGTCTCTCTTGTTTGCAGTGTTGATTTAGGAGAGAACATCTCTTTTAATGTGTGCTTGTGGTACAGAGATTGTAATGTGAATCTCATACAATATCTTGTTGATGGCATACACAATGAGAGGTAATGAACTCTTTGGTGTGTTTCTTCTAAGTTATATCAATTCTTTTTCTTTTTCCATAAATTTTTTCTTCTCCTTGCCTTGAAGATCACATTGGAGCCTAATAGTGTATGAGATTTAGACAATGAGATGTTTTCTTGCTAATTCAATAGACAGGTACCATGATAATGTGAATAAGTAAGTTCCTTAAGCCCATGTGAGGGAGAGGGAGAGGGGGAGAAATAGAGGCACTAATATTGTTTTTCTTTACCAAAACAGATCTACTTTTGAGAAACTTATTAGGGGGCTTTGAGACTATGGTTCAAGACCACAAAATGCTAGAGAATACAAGAATAATCAATTGCAGAGTGCTAGAGTAGGGTGGTGGCCATAATTGCAGGTGGAGAGTTTGTACAATGCAAACTGCTCCTATAACATCTACTCATGGTACAAACAAGCAATGTAAGTTTAGTTTTTCTTAATTTAATGATTCATAGAATTTATGACTTTATACTTAGGTGCATTTTGTACGATTTTATGGAGGATGATTACTTAGCAAATTACATAGATGACGACCTTCTTCTGTTTAGAGTAGTGATAATTGAAAATTTGATCAATTGTGTATCACATCAAGACATTTCTATACCACCTATCTATGTGCCTCTACTACCACACTAAATAGCTAGAGAAGTCAGAAGGCTAGAATCCCATCAAAATACTATAGACTTAGATGATCCGGACTTGATTGATGTGGTAGAGGAGACTTCAAATGCACCAAGTTTGGATACAAAGAGAATGCATAGATGATAAATATGCAAAAATTTTATATTCAAATAAAAAATTTCCCTCTTGTATATACAACAAAATTTTATAATCAAATTGCCATCATTGACAATGGAAGTGGAATTATTTTGTATTACTTTTCATCTTGTTTACACCTATTGCATCATTATTTCTATTGGACAAGTTGTGGCAAGGGGAAAACTTGTATAGTGGGAATGTCCCTACACAAAGTATTTCTCTCTTTTCTCTAGGGCACTTGCACATAAGGTTCACCATGATTAACATTATTAGAAAATTTTAAAAAATGTATCTTAGACAATAAATATACCATAGTTTTGGATTATATATTCTATTTACCTTGCAACCATTGCAGTTGAATGAATAAGCTCCAGGGATATTTAGGTCCTCATTTGCTAGGTCCATTCACACTTGATGTAAAGAAACATTTTCCCTTACATTGAGCATCCTTAAGAGCTCATTTTCTAAGCAAATATTTAACATTGTCATAGGATTATCAACATCATTCTCTGTAACTCTTGATCAATTGCTACAATCTTTCCATCCACATAATGCCATCTCATGTAATAAAAAGTTAAAATAAAACTTTGTGATATTATCATATATATTACAAACAATGGATTTCCATTCCACTTTGGATGTAATCCCATAAACTTCTTTTGTATCCTAGCTTTGGCCTAACAAGTCCATGCATTTCTCTGATTTGCATATGAAAATTGAAGATATTTTCCAAACTTCCTCACCATAAAAGAAGTCTACAAAAATATATAATGGCATGAAGATTGTGATATTCACTTGTTAACTTGCTACATTAGGTTGCAGATATCTTTGAATATCTACATAAATCTTTAATCCAAAAGATTCACATGTTTCCTGTTCTAGAATTGGCCACTCTACACTATCTAGAGAGCTAGGAGTGAAAGAGGCCCGAGAGATTCAAATCTTGTCATGCTTGATGGTGCATTGTAAAATTTGTCAGAAAAGAAAACCCCTTCCTCAGCCAATGACTTGTTTGAGGTCGCTTGTACAATTTCTCGCCACATGAAATGCATCAAAGATTCCAACTATGCTTTTGATAGGTTGCCAATCTTCAAGGTTTGATGGATATATATCTACAAACATAAACAAACTTTAGCAAATTCCTGAAACCATATTAGGGACAAAAATGCTTCAAAAAAGGTACTTGTAAGAAAATGATTAAGTTGCTAATTAGTTGAGATTTTGGAAGAATGAAAATGCCAAATTTGGTCGCTTAGATGTGATTAATGAGAGAATATTGAATTCATTAAGAAGCTCAGCCATTAATTGTCCCTCATCTTTAATTTATGTCAAGGTCACCTTTTCGACCGTTTTTTGTCTTGGAACTTGGGATAATTTGTATTTTCAAGAAATGTCCAACTATATTGCGGTTTGTTTACTCCCGCTTCTTCTTTTCACATGCTCTTTTGCCATTCTCTTCTTTGTGCTCACTTTCTTGTCACTGTGATTGTTGATATGCTAAAATGTTTAGCAATACCTCTGCAAGTAATACAGATGCGAGCACATGCAAGTACAAACTTACCATCCAACTAGATCCAATTTATTCATCTTGGAGAAGTATACATCGTGGAGTACTAACAGATGAGATGGGGGCCAACATATTACGAACTCAAGGAAATAAACATATAGATTTGTGGGTGGATGGAAATATTTATCCGAAGGATCCTTCAATAGGTAAACCTCCTAAATTTTTTAATATTCACAACTACGTGGGATATGTTAGGGAAGGTTATAATGGGATGCTTGGCTATTGTAAAAGGTTATACTCTACATCTTACACATACATGGCTCAGATGAATGAAATGAGAAAAGCATTATTTATTGCACAGACAAGCATTTTCGAGCTAACAAATAAGATTGACGTTTTGGAAAATGCTAATAAGACATTACAAGAAAAGCTAGCACACTTCAAGAAAACTCCAATAGGATTTAGAGAGAGAAAGAGACCATTAAAAAATATAACTAGCTTGTGTGAGAGAGTAAAGAAAAAAAGATTGAATATTGCAAAGAAATATGTCTCTAACATGTCAAGTATTAATATTCGAGAGAATGAGGAGAGAATCAGTTTTTTAAAAGAGACCATGAATAAGAATGATATTTTGAGGATTCTTAGGTCACCTCAAAATATGGATTTGAGAGGCCCAACTCTCAAAGAATTGGTCAAGGACTTAAAGGACACAGTAAAATCGAACGAAATTGTAGAGACATGTGATATTGTGGGCATTAGTCAAAAAGGTTATTGTGCTATCTCAAGATTATGGTTTAAAAATCTAAAATGTAATAGAATTACTGCATTTGGGTTACCTAGAGCCCTAAGAGTATCGGTTGCAAGGACTGCCATGAATCGTAAGATTCCACAAGTTTTTGGGGAATACATTCATATTGAAGTATCTATGCTATATGAAAAGTCAAAAAGAAAATCTAGTTTTGAGTACAATGTATTTAAAACTATATGGGTTGATCTAAGAAGAGTGCAGATTGCAATGGTTCAGATGTATAAACTCACGTTAGAGGAATATTATGGTGTTTTGAAGTTTTCCTTGAAGTTAGATGAAGCACAAATTCAAAAAGGAAAAAAGATGAAAATAGTCAGCATTTGCATCATGAACAGGGTATTGGAATATAGCAATGGTGGGGGTCAAACACTAGTGCATAAGTTCTAGTCTGAGATGGAGATTTGGTGGGTTGGTGCAACTTAGGTACCAATTGAGAATCATCAAACACTGAAATGGTTGTTTACTCATACATGTATTCCAAACATTATTAAGTCTCAAAGTGAAGGAGAAATATTGGTTGTTGATGGGGTTAGTAATTTTAATGTGGAATGGCACATGAGCACCGACTTGAAAAAAATCAAATGCATGCTTGGAATATATAATGGGGCAAATGCAAAATATCCTTGTATTTATTGCATGGAAAGTGTTTGGTCTAAAGATTGGAGCAACTTGTGCCCTGTAAGAAGAGCCCCAACTAGAGACTCTATAGATCTAAGTAATAAAAAAAACAAGGAACATATATGGGATCCTATTCTTTCAATTCCTCTTACAAATGTTCATATATATACTTTGCATGCAGAGATTAGAATTATTGATAAACTTCTCAGGTTGCATCTCGACTATGCATGCTCAATTAAGCCTTTGTCTTTATCGGATGAGTGTATTGACAAATGTGAGGCATTACTCTCCAAAATGGGTTTTCATGGAGGTCAAGTTCACTTAAGAAAAGATCCAACACTTTCAGGGAAAATAAGAGATGTCTTGGCTGATGTCTCAATGGGAGGCTCAAAAGCTAGATGTTTTTTAGGTAACCATACAGGAAAACATGTGAGCATTACTTGGGAGCATTGGAGAGAGCTATGTGGGATAACGACAGACATTGCAACCACACCATGACTTGCGTTTCTAAGGATGGAGGTTTGGAGACACCTCGATGTCTTCCTAAAGCTCCTCAAGCAACAAACGAAAACCTATACGAATCCAGAAGAGTTCAAATGTGCCATTACAAATCTTGTTCAAGCAATAAAGGAGGCATGGGGAGAAAAAGATATCACATTTTATTTGGTAAGAGAGAATGTTTAATCCAAGCTTTCTTCCATAAAATTTCCATTGGCATAAAATGATCGTTAGTCTTATGAATTTGTAGTATATCCTTCATATCCATGGGCCTTACTTTGTGGAGGAGCAAGGCCGCCTAGCAACTTATAGCAGCCAAGGCATGGAAAAATCTCACTATCAAGTGCATACAAGTTTTTTTCGAAGCACAAGACATGGAGGAGGAGTTACAAAAAGCAATGCTCTTGAGGAGCTATTCAATTGGTTTTTTCGACAACAGCTTTAAAGAATGAATAATTCAACTTGAGAATTCATAGTATTTTTCAAGAAAGAAAAGTACAAAGCTAGCTCTAAGGAGCCTTTACATCATCCTCCCCCTTCGGCATATTTCCTCTATAATGCAGAAACTTTCTTGTCTTGTAGCAAACTATCGATTTTATATCAGTTCGGTTTGTTGCCAAAGCATAATATGAGAGGGCTAGAAAGTAGCCTACTTTAGAAGCAGAGAAACCAAGAGCATAGCAAAAATCCTAATTGCCATAGTCTTCTCCAAAAACATCACCTTGTGTGCATTGTACTGTAACCCAGAAAAACCAAGTAGCCTTGTAAGTGCCTTGGTACATAGTATAGGCCATGTTGCTTCCTCTAAGAAGATGTTATGAAATACTAAGAAAACATACGGATCAATCCTTGCTAAGTAATGGCCAAGTGCAACATCTTTCAGTGAACTAATACCAACTCTTGTCCCTTCACCTAATCCCAAGAAGTTATCGAAATCTTCAATCTCCAACAGTACAAAAAGATAAATGTCAAATGAATGTTGAAATCAAACATATTAATGTATATCTTATAAAAATCGAGATAATAGTACCAATTGATTTTCATCATTCTCTAGCTTAGTTGGATTCCATATGTTAATTGATGATTGTGCCTCATTGGTATCTTCCAATTCTTTAACATACTACGACTCTTATCTTCCAATATGGAAAATTCCAAGTTGGCCTTGAAGGCCATGGAACTCCTCTTCAGTAATCCCATACTCTTTCTCAGCATTCTTTGCCTTACGAAAACAAAGAGAAAGAGCATCCCCTGCTTTAACAAACTTGTCGTCCGTAATTTCGGTGTCAAGTTTAAGTAACTTTTCTTTCGATTCATTTTCAACGTCAACAATGCCATTTGCAGCATCAAAAGCCTCTGCAATGATGGCTTGACAATAATCCTCCCTAAGATTAAAGAGCCTTTGGATGTCGGCTAGCAATATGTATTCCTTGTCCTTAATAGCAAAAGTTGGAAGTGAAGCAACTGTATAAAAAGAAGAGTCACATAGAATATCTGCATTTGCATGGTTTTCTTCAATAATGGTCTTAGCTTTGAATTGGACAGCATCTAGTTTGCCAGCAATATATGCTTCTTGCTCAGGGTCCAAACATTCCTCTGCATCCTTGTCATTTGCTACCTCGTCCAAAAGGCAAAAGCTAGAACATTTTGGACCCTCAACACAATATTAGTGAGTTTGGGAATCTCTCAATTTCCATTTTTTGAATACTAAAAAGGTGGCACCCGGATAACATGCCCATAAGTTTCTTAAAACCATATGATGTGACCTATCATTGGAAATAACTTGAAAAATGGAATCTATTGAGCTATAGAGCGCTCGATTTGGAGTTATAGTGTTCAAGTTATGACAAATCAAAAGATTTAACCACGTGTCCCAAACTTATGGGAAATTCCCATTTTTCCCAATATAGTGTTCCTCTAATTGTTGTTCATCAAATTTAACATGATATTTAATAAGAGTATACACAATGAATGCAATTGTTTTGGACATTAGCCTGCATTTCCTAGAATGAGTAGAACAAAACAAATATGAGCTACAAAATCGGTCAAGCGAATGAGATGTACACTTTCTTAAAAACAAAGCCTTCTCTGAAGGTGAGCTCCCAATAGGTATGTGAACATATTCCTTTGCATCCTTTTCAACTACTGGGAATGCAAGACTTTCAAACTTAGTAAACTCCTCCAGGAAAAACTTCTTGCATGAGTTCAATACATGGTGTAAATCCCAGTCAGGGTTGAAAATATCCTTTGCAGTTTCGTAATAAGATAACTCCATTCCATTCTGATGCAGAAAGTCTAGGAGCCTTTTTGATGGAGAAACCTTTGTGATCTGAGACAATCCATAAACCCTCACTCTCCTAGGTATTCCCACACTTGCTGTTGAACAAGGGGAAGAAGCTGTGGGAATTTCAAGAGAGAAGGCATCACAACCAGAAGCCCTTGTTGACCCTGATGACAATCTTCTTCTTTTCTTATTAGGGGTTACCTGCTCTTGGAAGCCTGCAATATCCTTAGATTCAAACACGAGTGAAAGCAAGATACGGTGCGAAACTGTGCACCTGACCTCACGAACAATACCTCATCGCTTCGTATTTCCAGATCTAAGATACGACGTGAAATTTGGCAAGCGACCTCAAGGAAAATACCTCCTCGCTTCGTATTTGCAGATCTACGATACAACGCAAAATCAAGAGATACTACAGGAAACTCGCAAATTGACAAATGAAACAATGAAAGTGGACCTCAATTCTAGCTAGGCTTGATAATTTGCAAAAAAAAATCATAATAGCCTAATTACTTGTTTATATAGATAGGCAAAAAAAATGCCACATAGAAAGCCATGTGGACAGCCATGTGGATGGACACGCAAACCCTAACCAATTAAATAGTGCCACTGTCATCATTCTCGCAGGTATAAAAGATCAATGCCAGCTTATGTGGCTCACTTTTTGAATCTACGAGCTTTGAGATCAACGATTGTCGCATCGCCCTATACCGGCCATTCGCAAATACGGCATGAAAAGGTGATTTTTAATTGTACGCTTGACTGCATTCGTGCCATATCGGTAATCCGCAAATACGGTGCGAGGAGCTTTTATTCCAACTAGTGTTTTTCTCTCATTGCACCATATCGGTATTTCGCAAATACGGTGTGAGAAGCTTCATATTCAACCTTAGCTTTTCGCCTATCGCGCCGTATCATCATCCCTATGATTCTAATCACGTCGTATCATCATCCATATGATTCCAATCGTGCAGTTCACTCCTCGTGCCTTGCAAATACGGCGTGACTAGCTTGATTTCAAATTCAGGCTGCACTCCTCTTGCATCGTATTTGCCATCTGCAAATATGACGTGAGTAGCTTGATTTCAAACGTGGGCTACTGCATCCTCTCACGTCGTATTTGTCATCTGCAAATATGGTGCAAGTAGCTTGATTTTAAATGCGCGCTTCACTTCTATCATGCCATATTTGTTGTTTTTGTTTTGGGTTTAAGGTTTCTTTAATATGGTTTTAAAATGTTCTAACTTGAACTTTGTTTTATTTTCCAGCAAGTCATGGCTAGGAAAAAGCAGACTGCAAGGAAGGTGTATTTAGATAGCAAAGAGAGTGAGGAAGAGACAATACCATTAGCTCCTCAATCTTTCCCTTCTGAGATCCCACCTACCCCTGGTTGCCCTCAGTCTCCTTTCATGGAATCTAAACAATCAAGTGTAAAGACAGTGTCTTCTCCTGCCCATAGTAAGCTTCATCATGTACAGTCCTCCCCTACAATTACCAAGTTTCCAACCTCCCTCAGAGCCCCTATTCAATAGACAGAGCAACTTGGACCCTCTTATGCCCATGTAGAAGAAGACTCTTCCAAGTCCAAGAGAAAGAGAAAGTCTAGATTTTATTATGTTCAGAAATGTTTTAGTGAGATAAGCAAGGCACAAAGAGCTACCCAGTATGTGATTCCAAAGACAACATTTATAAGAGTTGTCAAAGATATTTCTTATAGATTATCAAGGGTGTCGGGACTGAAGTTGGCATGCAAAAAAAATGGCAGCATGCAGCCATTCTTTGCCTTCAGGAGGAGGCTGCTGAAGACTTCGTTATTGATTTTATGAACGATGCTTATATCGCTGCTGCCCACGCTCATAGAGTGACTTTGATGAACAAAAGATTTAGTGTGGTCAACAGAATCAGGTATAGGTTTGACAAGGTATTGAGGCCCTTGCCCACTACTGATCAAAAAGCATTTGAGATCCTTAACGTTCCTCCAAAATTGTCTAGGATTGTGAAATGGCCAATGATTGAGGAGGTGACACATTTATGCCCTCCAAAGACCGCCCCCAAACAAGTGTCTGCCCATCAAGAATGACCACATGAGATTTTAGAGTCAGAGGATGAAGTTTGCAAGAGGAAAATTGTTGTTCTTGGTCCTATCAATTTGAAGAGAATGGGAGAGGTATATGGGCAAATGGTTGTGAATGTCTCTTGCACTTCTTCAGAAAAAGACTATCTTAGTATTTCCCCTGAGGATAAATCCATGTTTGTTAAGAAAGATATTCAATTGTCAGATTCCGTAGTCTTTTGTTGCATAAGGTAAGGCTTTTTGACTCATTTTTAAAAAATGAAATGATAGTGTTGTTCACTGCAATTGACATTCCTTTGTTTTTGCTATTGGTTTTAGGACGTTGATTGCTTCTTTGAGCCAAGAAATCTCTAAAACTATATTTATCATTGATCCATTGTTATCAATGGAATTGTTTTCAAGATCTTGTTCAAACATAGAATTATTTTTCAAAACGTTCGATCCAATCACAAACTATAATTTTTTTTTTCCTTACATCGAAAGGTATGTACTTTTGCAAATGGCTTAATGTATACTTCTTTTTAGTAGTATACATTCCCTACTAACATTTTACTTTGTAGAGGACATTGGAGCTTAATATATATTGATATTCTCACTAGAGAAATTATCCTTATGAATTCTCTTACTGGTATCCGCGGCCAAGTAAAAATGTGTGTTGAATACTATTAATAATCCTCGCTTTTTGGTTTATTGTTTATTTTAGTTGATTGTTTTTTTTAGTGACATGTTTTCATTTACAGTGCTGGCAGGTTGGTGGTTACCTTTTTGGACACCTCATATGAGGATCTTGTTGATCCTCAAAAACCATATAGCTTTCTCTTACAAGAAGTGCCATTGCAAAATGATGTGTATTCTTTGGATGGAGAGTGATTTCAAATGTTTGTAGGACAAAAGATTCAAAGATTCTCAAGATAGATGGGGTTAATGTAAGTATCTTTCACATTCTTTTTTGAGAAACATGTCTCTCAATTTTCAATTTTCACAACTACTACATTATCATAAATTTTTTTATAATCATTCCATTTCTTTGTTTTGACTATCACTGCCCTTACAACTTATTACAACTTTCCTTGTAGTGCCAAGATTACCCCGATTCATACACATGGTGGATACGAGAGAGATATATTGAGTTAATTTTGGACAAGGCAATTGTGGGAGCTTTCACTCAACCGCTAAGACCCACGGGCTGCTTATTGTTTCAAGCGTTCCAAGCGAGCTCTAATGGCTATCTCTCACCTAGCCAATGCGTCGTCGATCCTACGAGTGTAGTGAGCTTATCTTGATGCTTAATCGAGTACCCTCCTCTCTCTTGTACTCTGGTAGCTCCACGATTCTTGATGCTAGCTCAAGCATCCTCAAGCCTCCTCCATCTCCAAGCTCCATCCTCCATAGCCGCGCGCGCAAGAGAAGAGAAGAGAAGAGAAGAGAAGAAGAGAAGAGGAGATGGTGAAGAGCTTCACCCTCTTGATCCCCCACTCCCACACCCACTCACTCCCTCACACTCTCACATTCCCTCTCTCAAGAGCACACACAAGCAAGAAGGAGAGAAGAAGAGAGGAAGAAGAAGACTCTTTTTGCCACACACCAAAGAATAATCTTCTCATTCACTTTTCAACTTTTTATACAAAACCCTAAATCCCTTTTGGGCGGTCATCCCCTTTTTTCCTTTTTTACATGGCCGGCCGTAGCTAGGCCCTTTTTCCCATTTTCCACCACTCTAATTTCATCCTATTCCCAACTAATGCATACAGTTTGCATAGGAGTGAGCCTGGCGCTCTTTTACAAGGATTCGGGAGCGCTTCCATATTTAATGGTACGCCTTTTACTCTTTTGTTGTCTCGGGGCGACACTGAGACTTTCTGAGGGTCGTGCCTGAACATTTAAAATTTTCAGGGTCTGGTTACCGGTCAAGGCGCCTTTTTCTGCTTTTATCCTGCGCATTTTTTGCTATTTCATTTTTTCCCATTTCCGCTCCTTTGTGCTGCGGGAAACACGGTAACATTATCCCCCTCCTAGCCAAGTGCCAGTCCCATGGCACTGCGGTGGGAAGTAGTGGCTAGTTAGGTCTGTTGCTAGGCAGAATTGGTAGGTGGATGACACCGCTTCCAAGGTGATTTGTGAATGAGAGGTGATGGAGTTTAATGACAATGACCAGGAGAGATTCCGGCGTGCTTTAGGCTCCATGAAGATGCTCGGCATCTTTCACACAGTTGTGGCATCCCTTATGTAGCCGGTCGTCCCTTGAGCATCAGAAACGCTTGAAGCAATAAGCAATCCCTTAGGAGGATGGTATTGGAGGGATTTATCCTGGAGAAGCCCCCTCGAACTCTGTCTTGACAAAGATATGGTTTGTCTTCGTATTAAAAATCTGTGTCTTTGATTTGAATATCTTTGTCTTTGAGTTAAAGGTCTTCAGTACTGCGTTGAAGATCTTCAACTCTGCATTGAAATTCTTCAGGCTTGTGGAATCAATAAGTGATTCGTAGATCTTGAGGCGTTGGGCATGCATCTTGGGAAGATGAGGTTTTATTTCAGCCCGCACTTATTGACATTGGTATATGCTTTGATAGTGATGCTTCTTGGGTTTATGCATACCCGTTGCCTACGGCTTGATGCTCATGTCACGGTTGATTACCCTATGCATACGTTGAGCTTGAGTGCTCATTGAAGCTCCACCTTGGATGCATTTTGGATTATCTGGAGTAGTCTTGGATGTTATTTGGCTTGTCAGAGTTTGGATTGGGATGTATTTGATGTCTTACATGCTTACGGATGCTACATACGGATGCTCTACCGCCTACATGTTCGGGATGTACTATTGATGTATTGTCTTGGACTTATGTCATTGGCATTGTGTCTTGCCTTGGCTTGAGCTCTTGAGCTCGTACATACAACTTTTGTGCCAGTGGGAGCATCCTTGAATGCTTATCAGACATTGAGCAGGCGGTACTTTTATGCATTGAGCCGTTACATGCTATTGAGCAGTTTTTACAGACACTTGAGACTTTGGGGCTTCTTACCTTTTGGGATGATACATCATATGTCTTGGTTCATTGTATGCTTATGAGCTAAGTCTCAGTTTTGGATCCGTATCTTTGTGAACTGTCACCTACTTGTATCAAGTTTTGGTAGTGGTAGGAACACTTTGCCCTGTTGCCTGGGGGGTTTTCCTACTCACTGGCAGATGTTTGTATGACATACTTGGATGTTGGATTCATGCTTATCGACTGTCATATGCTTATGCTATGGTCGCATGATACCGGCTTTGGTCTTGGCAGTATCTGATTGCCTTGGGATCCGATTTTGGCACTGTTAGCTTTCTTTTATACTGAAATCTAAAATTTATTACAGCAAGCATATATGTATGGACTGACATGGATTTTTCATGCTAAAACACTCTAAAATGATGTACTTTCACTTGGACAGCAGCTTTGGTTCCACTTTTTTTGCCATTTTTCCTCGATTTTGGTGATTTTTTGGTCATTTTCTATAGTAAACAGCAAGCAGTTTAGAACTGTTTGCAGTCTTCCAGCTTGCATTATGGCGAGTTCGTCCACTGATCATACTATTTTCAACATCACTAAGCTTGATGGTACGAATTACTCTTATTGGAAGAGCCAAATTTGGCAGATGTTGGTGCAGAAATCGTAGATCAAACCTTTGAGGTTAAGCGGGCATTTGCGTGCAACTATGCCAGATGAGGAATGGCTTGAGCTTGATGAGTTATGCAAGTCCACTATTGTATTGTCTCTCATGGAACAGGTTCACTATAATGTCTTTGAGGAAGAACAGAGTGCATGGCAGTTGTGGAAAAAGATAAAAAATCTCTATGACAAGAAAAGTCCAGCGAGTCAGATGTATTGGTGGCTGAAGCAGCTTATGGATCTGCGCATGAAGGAGAATATGACTATGTCTGCTCAATTGAGCCAGTTCCATGCTATACTCAAGAACTTGACTTCGCAAGACATCACTTTTGCAAAGGATGTCACTCCTCTTTTCTTTCTTGGTACTCTTAATGAGTCATGGGATGTATTTCACACTGCATTATGTGCCTCTACTGTTACCTTGAAATTATCTGATGTTGAGAGTGCTCTTTTGCAATAAGAGGTTAACCGTAAGAATTTGGATGCCTCTTATGTGTCGCATGTTATGACAGTTAGAGGCAGGAATGATGGATATGGAAAGCATGGCAGTGGCAGTGGCCGTGGACGGGATTCTCAAAAATCTCGGTCCAAGTCTCGTGGCAGGAATGCAGATGTTACTTGTCATCATTGTGGGAAAAAGGGCCATATTAGGCCACAATGCCATGAATTGTGCAATGAAAGGTGCAAAGATAAGGGGAAAGACAAAGTGCAGGATAAGTCTTCTGATCACAGCATAGTGCCTGCAAAGTCCAGTGTTAAAATTGAAGAGATCAATGTTATGCAACCTGAGGATGTTGATGATGATGATTATATCCTTGCAGCTTCTTCTAGTGCTTCGCAGATGACAGAGATACGCTCTATGTATGCACAGTGTTGGCTCTTGGACTCAGGTGCATCCTTTCATGTGACATCTTGTCGAGAGTGGTTTCATTCATACCATACTGTTTCGGGTACTGTGCGCTTGGGTGATGACAGCTCTCTTGATATTGTGGGCATTGGTGATGTTAGGCTACAATTTTCTTCTGGCAGCAGTTTTTTTATGCAGGATGTACGTCATGTACTTGCTTTGACACGCAGTCTCATGTCAGCTGGATAGCTTGATGATGCAGGTTATCATGTATCTTTTGGAGACTCTGCATGGAAGATCAATCGTGGCAGACTTGTGATTGTGAGAGGTGCCAAGGCTGGCAGTCTCTACCCCTTGATTGTATCAACTTCTTTCCTTGATCATGTTTTGTCTGTGGGTTCTATCCCACATGTATCTCTTTGGCATGCTTGTTTGGGCCATATGTCTTTGAAGGGAATGAAAATGCTTTCTAGTTTGCAGTACTTACCACCCCTTGATTATGCATGTTTTGATTCATGTGAGCATTGTCTTTATGGCAGGCAGACTAGGTCTACGCATAAGAAGTCTGGTAGATCACACATGAGTGAGCCCTTGGCATTGGTACATTGGGATGTCTGTGGGCCCATGTCTATGGGTGGTACAAATTATTTTGTTATGTTCATAGATGATTTTTCATGAAAAGTTTGGGCTTATCCCATTAAGCTGAAATCCAATGTCTTGCCTGTGTTTCAGAGATGGCTTGTATTGGTTGAGAACCAGTCTAGGTATAGGCTAAAATGCCTAAGGACAGATAATGGGGTTGAGTATGTCTCACGTGCTTTTGAGCAGTTATGTGATGAGAGGGGCATTAAGCGTCAGTTGACTGCCCCCTACACCCCCCCCCAGAATGGTTTAGCTGAGCGGATGAATAGAACCATCCAGGAGCCTGTACGTAGTAAGATTAGCCATGCAAGCCTACCATAGAGCTTTTGGACTGATGCAGTTAGTACAGCTATGCATGTCATAAACAGATCACCCTCTAGTGGTTTGGATTTCTAGGTTGCAGAGGAGGTATGGACTGGAAAACCTCCCTCTTATGCACATCTCTGTGTCTTTGGATGTGAGGCATTTTGCCATGTGCCCAGGGACAAGAGAAGTAAGCTGGATCCCAAGAGTGTCAAATGCATTTTCCTTGGTTATGGGGATGCAGCCGAGATGGGTTACTATCTCTGGGATCCGTAGGTGCAGAAAGTCATCCACAGTCATGATGTAGTCTTCCATGAAGACAAGATGCATAGGCAGCCTGAGAGAGTTGTTGAGATCTGCAAGGTCATATTTCAGGAGGAGTTGAGAGCTCCCGCATAGCCAGTTGGACAGCCTACAACTGCAGTAGATGCTCATAGTCAGGGCGTTGGACATGCAGCTGGGCAGGCAGCAGAGCCTGCCGTTAGACGGTCTACTAGAGACAGACGTCCACCAAATAGATTTCAGCCCTCGATGCATTATGTCTTGGTTACAGATGTAGGAGAGCCTTTCACTTATGATGAGGCTATGCGCAGGGGTGACATTCACTCCTGGGAGAGGGCTATGCAGTCTGAGATAGACTCCCTGCATAAGAATGACACTTGGGATTTGGTTTACTTGCCTATGAGCAAGAAAGCTTTGCCATGCAAGTGGGTGTACAAGCTAAAAAGTACCTTTGGACACCCCAAGCTGGCATACAAGGCTAGATTGGTAGCAAATGGTTTTAATCAAGAGCATGGTGTGGACTTTGATGAGGTCTTTTCTTCTGTGGTTAAGATGACCACCCTGCGCTTAGTCTTAGCTTTGGTTGCTCAGCTTGACTTGGATTTATACCAGATGGATGTCAAGATGGATTTCTTACATGGGGACTTGCATGATGAGATTTATATGGAGCAGGCTAAGGGCTTTGCAGAACCTGGCAGGCAACACCTAGTGTGCAAATTGAAGAAAAGTCTTTATGGCTTGAAACAGGCACCTAGGGAGTGGTATCATAAGTTTGATGCCTTTATGCAGTCACAAGGCTACAACGGGAGTGCTATGGATCCGTGTCTTTACACAAAGAAAGCTCGTGATGGTTCTTTATTGATTTTGGTACTCTATGTGGATGATATGTTGATAGTAGGGAAAGCTCATGATGAGCTAGATGCTCTTAAGGCTCAGCTCAAGAAGAGCTTTGAGATGAAAGATCTGGGACAGGCCGCTCACATACTTGGTATGCGCATTACACACGATAGGCATCAAGGACTCCTCTACTTGTCATCACAGAGGGAGTACATTCATAAAGTCCTTGAGCGCTTCCACATGCAGGACGTAAAGCCTATTGGCTGTCCATTGCCTTCTTATGTGAAGGTATCACATGCTGATTGTCCGCAGATAGAAGAGCAGAAGGCCGAGATGTCCAGGATTCCCTATGCATCCGCAGTGGGATGTCCAAGATTCCCTATGCATCCGCAGTGGGCAGTCTTATGTATGCCATGATAGCCACTCGTCCAGATATTGCCTTTGCAGTTGGTGTTGTGGCATGCTATATGGCTACACCTGGCAAGAAGCATTGGGATGCCGTGAAGGGTATCATGAGGTACCTGAAGGGCACTGCAGATATGCACATATGCTATGGCAGCCAAGATACAGGAGTCGTGGGGTACACTAACTCTGATTATGCAGGACATGCAGATAGTAGGAAGTCCACTTCCGGCTATGTATTCACCTATGCTGGAGGTGCTGTTTCTTGGATGTCCAGGGTGCAGAAATGCACGGCCCTTTCTACTATAGAGGCTGAGTATGTCGCAGCCAATGAGGCTTGCAAGGAGGCCATTTGGTTGGGTCGTTTAGTTGCTGACCTTGGTATTGATGCTATCCCTGCACTGCATTCGGATTCTATGAGTGCTATTCAGTTAGCCAAGAATCCGGTCTTCCATGCGAAGACGAAACACATTGAGGTGAGGTATCACTTCATACGTGGGGTCGTTGAGGAAAAGTCTATTGATCTTGTCAAGATTTCGACTAACCAGAATCCTGCAGATCTGATCGCGAAAAGCCTCTCTACAGAATGCTTTGCCTTCCTCAGGAGATTGATGGGCGTGGGATGAAATGACGTCTTTCCTCATCCTGTTGTACATGTGTACATGTTGTACTGTCTTTTTCTTTTTCTTTTCACTCCTCGTTGGGGCAGATTCGCCTTTAAGTGGGAGGTTGTTGGGGGTAAAGGCACCTCTGCCTAGCCGCCCGTATATTACTACACTGATAGTCACCGCCAGTGCACACTGCAGGTGGCGGGCGCGGGCGCCTGTCACCGTCACTTTATTCTTTATTCTTTTAGTGACAGTTTGAATAAAGGAAGGCCCGGCCGATCACACATTGTGACTATTGGAGTTCCCATTTCTAGTCTATCCCTTTCTTGCTCTTGCTCTCCCGCCATAGTTCTCGAGTCCAACCTTCGATCTGTCGCTCCCTTTCACTAACACAGGTAAAAGATAATCATATAATGCATAAAAAAATCTTTCCTTGTAAGCGATCCATGAAAGTCTAAGAACCTGTTAGTATTCTAAATGCAATTCTCCTCTTCTCTCTCTTCTCTCTCACCCTTCTTCTTCTCCTTCTCTCCTTCTCCTTCTCTCACTCTTCTTCCCTTCTCTTCCTTCTCTTCTCCTCCTCTTCTCACTCTTCTCTCTCTCCCTTCCTCTTCCCTTCTCTTCCTTCTCTTCTCCTCCTCTTCTCTCTCACCCTTCTTCTTCTCCTTCTCTTCCTTCTCCTTCTCCTCTTCTCTCTCTTCTCTCTCACCCTTCTTCTTCTCCTTCTCTTCCTTCTCCTTCTCCTCTTCTCTCTCTTCTCTCTCACCCTTCTTCTTCTCCTTCTCTTCCTTCTCCTTCTCCTCCTCTTCTCTCTCTTCTCTCTCACCCTTCTTCTTCTCCTTCTCCTTCTTCTTCTTCCTCTTATTCTCCTTCTCCTCCCCTTATTTCTCTTCTCTTCCCCTTAATTTCTCTTCTCTTCCCCTTGATTCTCTTCCATTCCCCTTAATTATCTTCTCTTCCCCTTAATTCTCTTCTTTCTCCTCCTTCACGCGGATCACGAGGGGGGGGCATTGTTATCACCAGCAGGGGGTTCATTGTAGTCGACAATAAAAGGGGAGGAGGAGCTTCTTTCTACCGACAGGGGAGGAGGGCTCTAACAGTCTGCCGTAAACGCAGAGGGGGGGTGCGACTGCACACCAGCACGGGGGGGATTCGTTTTGTAGCGGCAGGGGGGAGGGGCATTGCTACCCAGTCGGAGGAGGCCGGGGGCCTGCAATGGAGGAGGGGAGGGAGAGGTTTATAGGTGGAGGGGGGGAGGTGGCACCAGGTGCGACTGCACACCAGCACGGGGGGGATTCGTTTTGTAGCGGCAGGGGGGAGGGGCATTGCTACCCAGTCGGAGGAGGCCGGGGGCCTGCAATGGAGGAGGGGAGGGAGAGGTTTATAGGTGGAGGGGGGGAGGTGGCACGGTGGTGCCACCTGCCACCTGGGGGGCTGCATGCCCCCCCCATCTTTCACATAACACACACACACACACTCTCTCTCTCTCTCCTCGCCATGCACACGGCAGGGGGGAGAGGGAGAGAAAAAAATTTGTCAAAAATTAAAAAAAAGGGGGGGAAAGGGTTCTTATGCGGAAGGTACGGGGACATTACAACTCCGTTGGTTGGGGGGTGTACCAACTCACTGGCAGATGTTTGTATGACATGTTTGGGTGTTGGTTTCATGATTATCAACTGGCATATGCCTATGCTATGCCACATGATGTTGGTTTTGGACTTGGCAGTATTTGATTGACTTAGGATCCAGTTTTGGCACTGTCAGCTCTCATTTTCACAGTTTTGTAATTTATTACAGCAAGCATTTATGTATCGACTGACGTGGAATTTTCATGTTGAATCATCCTAATTTGATGTATTACTGATAGTACTTAGTGGGCAGCATCATTAAACACGAGTTCCCTATCATTTTGCCTTTTTTTTGGTGGCTTTTTGGGCATTTTCTGCAAAAAACAGCAAGCAATTTTGAACTGTCTGCATACTTTTGGACTGCAATATGGCATCTTCTTCCATTGACAGTGCTATCTTCAACATCACTAAGCTTGATGGTACGAATTATGCCTATTGGAAGAGCCAAGTGGCAGATATTGGTGTAGAAATCACAAATAAAGACACTAAGGTTGAGTGGAGAGCGGCCTGAAACTATGACAAATGACGAATGGATGGAGCTTGATGAGTTATACAAGTCCACCCTCATCTTGTCTCTCACTAAATAGGTGCATTACAATGTCGTTGAGGAAGCACAGAGTGTTTGGAAGATTTTGGATAAGATCAAGAATCTCTATGACAAGAAAAGTCTAGTGAGTCAGATGTATTGGTTGAAGCAACTTATGGACCTATGCATTAAGGAGAATGTGACGATGTCTGCTCATTTGAGCCAGTTCCATGCTATTCTCAAGAACTTGACTTTGGAGGGCATTACTTTCAATGATGAGGTTAGTCCATTGTTTTTACTTGGGACTCTGAGTGAGTTATGGGATGTATTCTGCACTGCCTTATATTCTTCTGCTACTACTTTGAACTTGCGTGATGTAGAGAGTGCTCTTCTGCAGGAAAAGACCAACTGTAAGAACTTGGATGCCTCTCATGTGTTGCAGGCTTTGACTATTAGAGGTAGAGATTGTAATGGAAAGAATAATAGTGGGAATGGCCATGGCAGAGACTCGTAGAAGTTTAGGTCTAAATTGCATGTGGCAAGTCATGCAGTAAGTCTCATGGGAGAAATGCTCACCATTGCGGCAAGAAGGATCATATACATCCACAATGTCATGAGGTGCGGAATAAGAAGCACAAAGAGAAGGGGAAAGACAAAGTACAAGAAAAGTCCTCTGATCACAGCATTGTGCCTATGAAATCTAGTGTAAAAATCGAGGAGATAAATGTCATGAAAATTGAGAACTCTGATGGGGAGTACATACTTACAACTAGTTTTTGTGATGCTACACAGTTGACCAAGGTTCACTCTATGTATGTGCAGTGTTGGCTTTTGGATTCTGGTGCTTCATTTCATGTTACACCATGCCCTGAGTGGTTCCACTCCTACCGCATTGTCTCTGGTTCAGTTTGCTTGGGTGATGATAGGTCACTTGCTATTGTTGGTATTGGGGATGTACAATTGTAGTTCTCTACTGGCAGTACCTTCCTGTTACAGGATGTATGTCATGTACCTGCGCTTACACGTAGTCTTATGTTTGCAGTGCAGCTTGATGATGCTGGGTTTTATGTTTTATTTGGGGATTCTACTTGGAAAATCATGCGTGGTAGACTTGTGCTTGCTAGAGGTGCCAAGGCTGGTAGCCCCTATCCTCTTGTAGTTGATGGGTCCTTTGTTGACCATGTTTTGTCAGTGGGTTCCATCCCACATGTATCTCTTTGACATGCTCGTTTGGGCCATATGTCCTTGAACGGAATGAAAATGCTTTCTGGTTTGCAATACTTATTGCCCCTTGACTATGCATGTTTTGATTCATGTGACCATTGTCTTTATGGCAGACAGACTATGAATACACATAAAAAGTTTGGTAGGACACGCATGATTGAGCCCCTGGCATTGGTACATTTAGATGTCTGTGGGCCCATGCCCTGTTAGTCTATGGGTGGTGCAAAGTATTTTGTGACGTTTATTGATGATTTTTGGCATAAAGTCTGGGCTTATCCCATTAAGCTTAAGTCGCATGTCTTGATTGTGTTTTAGAAATGGCTTGCATTGGTTGAGTCCTGCCATCAACATATCATCCACATAAAGTACCAAAATAAGCAATGAGCCATCACGAGCTTTCTTTGTGTAAAGACATGGATACATAGCACTCCTATTGTAGCCCTGTGACTACATAAAGGCATCAAACTTATGATACCACTCCCTAGGTGCCTGCTTCAAGCCAAAAAGACTTTCTTCAACTTGCACACTAGGTGCTCTTTGCCAGGTTCTGCAAAGCCCTTAGGCTACTCCATGTAAATCTCAGCATGCAAATCCCCATGCAAGAATGTTGTCTTGACATCCATCCGATATAAATCCAAGTCAAGCTGCACGACTAAGTCCAAAACCAAGCATAGGGTGGTCATCTTGACCATGTGAGAAAAGACTTCATCAAAGTTAACTCCATGCTCCTATTTAAAACCCTTAGCAACAAGTCTTGCCTTATAGGCCGGCTTGGGGTTTCCAGGGGTACTTTTTAGCGTGTACACCCATTTGCATGGCAAAGCCTTCTTGCCCTTAGGCAATGCAACCAAATCCCAAGTAATATTCTTATGCAAGGAGTCCATCTCAAACTACATAACTCTCTCCCAAGAGCGACTATTACCCTTGCACATAGCCTCATCATAGGTGACAAGCTCTCCTGCATCTGTAACCAAGACATAATGCATCGAGGGCTCAAATCTATCATGTGGACATCTATCTCTAGTAGATCATCTCATTGCAAGCTTTGCTACATATCCAACACCCATGCCATGTGTACCAACAACTACTGCTGCAGGCTATCCAACTGGTTGTGCAAGCTGTACTAGAGAATGTGGCTCCTCCTAGAATATAACGCTGCTTATCTCTACCACCTTCTCAGGCTGCATATGCATCTTGTATTCATGGAAGACTACATCATGGCTACAGATGACTTTCCATGCCTGCAGATTCAAGAGGTAGTAACCCATCTCACCTGCATCTCCATAGCCTAGGAAAATGCATTTGACACTCTTAGGATCGAGCTTACTATGATTATCCTTGGGAACATGGCATAATGCCTCACATCCAAAGACATGTAGATGAGCATAAGATGAAGGTTTCCTAGTCCATACCTCCTCTGCAACCTGGAAATCTAAATCCATGGAAGGTGATCTATTTGTGATATGCACAGCTGTACTGATGACTGCCTCAGCCCAAAAGTCTATGGTAGGCCTGTATGGCTAAGCATACTGCATACACACTCCTGGATGGTTCTATTCATCCACTCAGCCAAACCATTTTGGGGTGGGGTATAGGGGGCAGTCAACTGATGCTTAATACCCCTCTCGTCACATAGCTGCTCAAAGGCACGTGACACATATTCTACCCCATTGTCAGAAATCCTAAGGCATTTAAGCCTATGCTCACAGAGGGAGTACATTCATAAAGTCCTTGAGTGTTTCTGCATGCAGGACGTGAAGCCTATTGGCTATCCATTACCTTCTTATGTGAAGGTCTCACAAGCTGATTGTCCACAGATAGATGAGCAGAGGGCCGAGATGGCCAAGATCCCTTATGCATTAGCCGTGAAAAGTTTGATCTATGCCATGATAGCCACTTGTCCAGATATTGCCTTTACAATTGGCATTGTGCATGCTATATGGCTACACCTGGCAAGAAGCATTGGGATGTCGTGAAGGGTATCATGAGATACGTGAAGGGCACAACAGATATGTGTATTTGCTATGGCAGTCACGATGCAAGAGTTGTGGGGTACACAGACTTTGATTATACAAGACATACAGATAGTAGGAAGTCCAATTCTAGCTATGTATTCACCTATGTTGGAGGTGTTGTCTCTTGGATGTCCAGGGTTTAGAAGTGTACGGCTCTATCTACCATTGAGGTCGAGTATGTTGCAGCCACTGAGGCTTGCAAGGAGGCCATATGGTTAGGCCGTTTGGTTCATGACCTTGGGATTGATGCTATACCTACACTATATTCGGATTCTATGAGTGCTATTCAGTTAGCCAAGAATCCAGTCTTTCATGTGAAGATGAAACACATTGAGGTGAGGTATCATTTCATACGTGGGGTCATGGAGGACAGGTCTGTTGACCTTGTCAAGATCTCCACTGACAAAAATCCTATAGATCTGCTCATGAAAAGCCTTACTACTGAGCACTTTGCCTTCCTCAGGAGATTGATGGATGTTGGATGAGATGACATTTTTCCTTATCCTGTTGTACATGTGTACATTGTACTGTCTTTTCTTTTTTCTTTTCACTCCTCACTTGGCCACATTCGCCTTTAA
Organism: Lygodium microphyllum; assembly: GCF_053477565.2. Taxonomy (NCBI): domain Eukaryota; kingdom Viridiplantae; phylum Streptophyta; class Polypodiopsida; order Schizaeales; family Lygodiaceae; genus Lygodium; species Lygodium microphyllum. The sequence continues at coordinate 119,105,307 of NC_141151.1, read as the reverse complement.
GTGAGATATTGTTGGGGGTAAAGGTGCCTTTGCCTAGCGGCCCGTGTATTGCTACACTAACATTACCCACCACTGCACACTGCAGGTGGCGAGCGCTCGTCACTTTCACTTTATTCTTTATTCTTTTAGGGACGATTTGAATTAAGGAAGGCCCAGTCACACATTGTGACTATTGAAGTTCCCATTTTGTGTCTCTCTCTTTCTTGCTCTTGCTCTCCCGCCATATCTCTTCCAATCAAGCTTTGATCCTTTTCACCTTTCAGATAGATGTCTTAGATCACATTCTCTCACATGCTTTCCACATAATCATGCATCCAAATGTGCAAGAGGAGACTCTTTTGGAGGATCTATACAGAGACTAGGAGCAAGCATAGTGGACTATCTCTTAGGACACATATCCCTCATCCTTGACATATAGTCTTTCAAAGTGTCCCCTCGTCTCCACTAGCAGTGGCAAACAACCATGCCTACCTACAATTTACCATCACATGTAGACATGATGTGATCCCTCTAGTGAGCAGCCCCATCGAAGATTCCCCAAATACCACTTCACCCTATTGGCAATAAGTGCCTACTTAGATCATGTCTATTGGAGCTTGCAAGAGATGAATCCCCACATACCCCTGAAGAAGTTTATAGCATAGCTTGCTAAAGCACTTCACACTTGAGCTACCATTTATTTTCCCCACTGGCCCCCCCCATTCCACCCATCCAAGCAAGAATGTCCCACACGTAATAGCTAGTATGATGAGTAGTGCAAGGAAAAATAGCTTTGTCTCCATCAAGGCGAAGCATGAGGAATCTACGCACATAGACAGACACACTCGATCTTTCATCCCCTAGTGTGATAGAACAAGAGGGCATATCTATCTAGATTGGAGCATGAGTTCTACTAGTTATTCTAGGGACATGAAAGCAAGGAGACATGGAAGGCGTTCCAGGAGCCCCGAGCCCATACACCCATTACCTCCCTAAATATGTGGCATGCATATGGTACCTCACTATACTAGGTACTTGTGTAGCTCTCGATGCCTTGCCCACCGGAGGACAAACCCACACCATCTACCTTCTTCAACATAATGACGGTTTGTGATGCCATCAATAGACTCTAGAATGGTCAGGTCATGATCATGATGGACTAGTAGCAAAGCACCTATCACATGCCAAAGATATCCTCACACCCGTTCCAGCACACATGTTTAATAAGACCCTATGTGAAGGCTTCCCTACCAGATGGTTAGCTAATACTATGATACCAATCCTAAAATTTGAATGCCCCATTGTTCTTATGAACTATAGAATGGTCATTGGTTAGCCATGTGCTAGCCAAGATTTATGGATAGATACTAAAGCATGAGTTGAGCAATTGGGTAGAGAAGCACCAACATTGGGCATGTGGATAGGTAGGGGTTAGGAGGGGATACTCCACTCTTGATCATATCGTCACACTCTGAGCCATCATATCGAGGGAATCAAGGCACAGGGGAGGTGGGTATACTACTACTTTGTGAACTTCTGTTAAGGCCTTTGACAACATAGTACCACATGCCAAGATCATGCAGAGATTAAGAGCTAGAGGTCTCCATGGAGATGAGATGGGGGGGTAGAATTCTATGTCTACTGTAGGATGATTATGACCATTGGGAAAGTTGTTAGAGGAGATCACCGGCATTGTTGGAGTGAAACATGGATGTTCGCTCTCACCTACCTTATTTGATCTTTATATTGATGAGATATCAGATTACATTGATAGAATTAAAGGGGGAGAGTTGGCTTGGGGGGACATTGATACCCATATTATTGTATGCAAATGACATATTCCTCACCTCTAGCACACTGGAGGGATTATGGCACCACTTAGATGCACTACATGCCTCCTATCAAGACTAAGATCTCATAGTGAGCATTGGGAAAACCAAGATTATGGTGTTTAATACTTCCCCCTAGTGGATTCAATGATTAATACCCCGTTTCACATATGGAGAGGAGATAGTGGAGGTGGTCTAGAGATGTGTTTACTTGGAGATTACCTTTTCAGAGTTGACATTCTTTACTTTGAGGAGGGCAACATAGGATAGACTAACACAAGGCTATGTGGTTCTAGGATTGATGGAGAGTCAATGCGCACACATACATTTTCAAGAGCCTCAAATGAATCTCTCGCTCTTCAACACTTTGATCACACCAATGCTTCTATATGGGGCCCCCATATGGGGATTGAGCCTCTACCACACGAGGAGATCCACATAGGATCATCAGCCACTACTTAGGGTAGAGGAGATACATTAGGGATGGGAGTAGATGGAGAGACCCCTAATATTGATTATTTCATGGATGATTTGGAGTAAGCTCTTTGTGTACCACATGAGATTATCAGAGTAGAGGTGGAAGCACCATCCATAGTGGTAGATAGAGGCTCTCTTCTAGACAATGAATTTTCTATATAGGCTCAAGACCTTGTCGAGACAATGGCTCACACTAGAGTTGTCTAGATAGCTAGCATAGAGGGGGATATTGAGTGTTGGTATGCTCGAATAGAGGCATGGTTATGACTACATGGATTAAACATGGATCACCTCCCACCACTAGAGTACAACTTGGATTGCCCTCACTTGGAGCTAAACCACATCATTAGGATGGACATCATTTAGATACACACAACCATGACATGGGTGACACCTACTGAGGATCTGGGGATGAAGATGGCTTTCCGCTAAGAGCATATTCTGCACATATCCCCAGATGGCTTTGTTATTCATTCGAGATACATGAATGCACAAGTGTCTCATGGGGTATGATGCACCATTGGAAAACTTCGTACATCCTCACACCAACTACAAATCGAGACAACAAATAGATACGATATAGACTCCTCCCCCCCAAAAGATAGGATTTACCAACTTTGTCAAATTGAGCCAAAGACAAAGGAGCACTACTTATGCAAATGTCTAGTGTATAATGAGATATGAGGGTGCTTCTATTGCCTTGTTGGAGAAAGATTTGGGTCACTATCCATGGTGATGGATTTTCCAAATCAAAGATGTCTTAGAATGTTCTTATTGGACCTACACTATCATAAAGAGCACCTCTTATGAATTGAGAAGTAGAGACAGGGAGTTGCACACTAGCGTACACTCATAGAGTTCTATAGAGCATTGACTACTCCCTCCACTATAGAGCTCTCATCATAGGGGACCTTCGTAGATATAGCCACAGAGAGATTTAGAGGTCATAATCATGCACACCCAACTGGTCCAAACCCTTGCTAGAGGCATCATCTATAGGTATAAAGGATACTACACCGTCATCAAGGGACTATACCACACTGCTTCACCTTTTCTATGCTAGATAGAGCCATGAGAGATATCATGGGATGAGAGTGACTCCTAAGGAGTTCCGCATTGTATCTGGCTTCTTAAACATCATTTTGTATTCATTAGTTATGTATTATTTGTTGTTTATTTTCCATTTAATTAGTCATAACATTAGATGATTGCTACTTTGGGACTTGGAAAATTCTTGGACTTTTCTGATGTAAAATTTTGGTCTCGTAGGTCGATTTGGCCTTTCATGTGTATTAAAATAACTTTTTGCTCTGTGTGTGCGTGTGTGCACGCACATGCATGCACACACATGCAAGTGCATGTGTGTATGTGTGTGTGATGTGCCCGCCCTTAACTAAGCTAGAGGAGGCACATTCCCTCTACAAAAATAACATCATCTAGGCCTCATAGAGGATGCACTTAGCTAATTGGATAGTCTCCTAATCTAGCATGAACTTAAATGTTAAGGCCTCAACATAAAAGGCTTGAACTAAGGTTTCTAAACTTCTAAGGTCCTTCCAAAAACAACATTCTAAGACTCCTCCTAAGAGACCACTTGCTAACCTCTCAAGGATGAGAGTAACCAACATTGCACTTGCTTCAAAGAGAGTGTGAAATGAGGGGGAGTTATGCACCAATTCCTTTGTTGCAACATAGTCATAGTCATTTAACCTAAACGATTGGAAATCAATAGGATTACTAACATAGTGAATTGAAAGAAAAAAATAGCCATTGTCACATATTTGATGATGAGAGATACCACTTAAGCAATGATGTTATTACATAAGTGATATGTAGTAATTCAATGCCATTTAAACAATGATAATGAACATTACATACGTGATGCTTTTGAGCATCACTATATACATCACTTAAGTGAGGACCTTTGGTGACATAAGTAGCAACATTAGGAAACTCATTTTCATGGCTTATGTGATGTGCATGGCTTAAGCAATACTTTTTTTAAATATTCCTCCAACTTTCCTCCTGCCTTTGTTGCACCTCTCACTATCTCCCTCGACCTTCACCATTGACACTCTCTTTAGCTACAAGTATATTTGAGGTAAGATTCCCCCTCTCTCTCATACATGATCTAAACTAGTGAGAGATTTTTTGATGCACACGCACGTGTAAAAGATAATTGATGTTTATAGAGAGATACATGTACTAATTTCTATCTGCGTTATTGCTTTCTATATACATGTAGAGATATTGCTAAAGATGTCAATCAATTACATGTACATGGAGGTCTCAATAGAGTTAAAAAGTATCCACAAGCTTGGTCTAGGTAGATGTGATCACTGTGTGAAGAGGTGGCATTATAAATGTCCCATAACCAAGGATAAACTAAGTGGGTGTAGTCCAACTGTAGAATCACTGGTGTATCCTCATGTCAGTCACCTAATATGCACCATTGAATAATATTATGCCACATCACCAAGGCACATAGTGGATACTACCTCATGTAGAGCTCGACATCTCAACACTCCCCATTGAGCTTAGCAGCATGAGCTCATGAACTCTAAGCATAGTCTTGAAGTTTTGAAGCTTCTCAGCTCCCAAGGCCTTGGTGAAAATATCAACAACTTGATCCACTGTGGTGCTGACATAGACCAAGTCAATATCACTTGCTAGAATCCACTCCTGAATGAAATGGTAATTGACCTCTATGTGTTTGGTATGTGCATGATACACTAGTTTCCTAGGCAATTGAATGCTACTAAGGTTATCATAGTAGATGATAACCTTCTTATTCACCTGCATTCCCAAATCACCAAGTATCTTGTGTAACCAAGCTACCTCACATGTTGCAAACAACACTCCCAAAGGAAAATATAAAACTATTGGTAGATCTCCTGTCGGAAATACTACCAGCTCAATTTGCATCTATGTAACCATGCAAATTCAATGGTACACCTCCATTGTTGAATAAAGCATTGTGCAATGTGGACTTGACGTAGCGCAATGTGCACCACACTACATCCAAATGTGGTTTCCATGGAAGCTACATAAACTTGACTCTCCAAACCAATTGTGTAGTTTAGGTTTAGCATAGTGATCGTCTAATAGATAAGGTTGCCCACAATCTTCCAATACATAGTGACATCCTCAATCAAGACATCCTTGTGTGCACTAAGCTTAACATTAACATCCAAATGTATAAATAGGCTTGCAATCAACTATACCATACTTCTTCAATATATTCAATGCATGTTGTCTCCGTGACAACCATATACCCTTTAGGGTCCTAATGATCTCTATACTGAGAAAATAGCTTAGCTCTCTTAAATCCTTCATCTCAAATTCAACCTTGAGAAGACTCTTCACATTATCAATCTCTATTTCAGTATCACCCACAATGATCAAATCATCCACATATATTGTAATGACCACAATACCTACATTACTCTCACATACATAGAGTGAGTGATTGCTTCAATCCCCATACAAGGCCTTACAAAGCCTACATATATAATCTAGATTATTCTTATTCACATAACTAGGTGGCTACTTCATATAATCTTCCTCTTGCAACTCCCCCTGCAAGAAGGCATTCTTATATCCATTTGATGCATGATCAAACATTTTGATGCAGTCACTATTATGATAGTCCTTATAGTGGCTATTTTAGCCATTGCAACAAAGGTCTTCTTGTAATCACTACCACGAGTCTATGCATACCCTTTGGCAACCAGCCATGCCTTATAGCACTCAATAGATCCATCTTCTTATGCTTCACCTTGTAAATCCATTTGTAGCCACTAACTTTCTTGCCTTCTTTCGGTGAGGGCACTAACTCCCATGTGTCATTATCCATAAGTGCAGCCATTTCTTCATCCATAGCACAATTCCAATACTCATTATATCCTGCACAACCTTAGCTATGTATGAATAGTGATGAGCTACATAGCTATCATATATCAATCACTGCGTTGGCTTTTTCACTCTACTTGACTAGCGTGGACTTGGATCACTACCAGGTGCTTTAGCATCCTCTTGTACCTTCTACACATCAGGTGTTTTAATAGATAGAATCCCAAAAAATAGGTGAAGTTTGTGCTATCAAGCTTTTCAATATTAAAAATAGCACTATCATTCAAAGAACTGGCCATAATGACACTATATCAATGTAAAATCCAAGAGAATGGGCTAGTGTAAATGACTGTAAATCAGCCCCCAAAACTCAATCAAAACAAAGATAAAATGAGAGAAGACCAATGTATAGAGTTGTCCACCAACTACAAGTAATAGACTATCAAAATACAATGTATGCTCTCTAAGACAATGCTAAAAACTTTAATTACCATGATGTTAAAATAAAGATAGCTATATATGTCAATCCAACAATGGAAAATAACCAAGAAAGTAAGCTCCCACTACCAGGGATATCCAAGTAGCAACTGGGATATAAAGAATGCAACTAGTAGTGAGACCAAGCATAGACCCTTGGTACAAAAGATTGTTACAAACTCAAATTACCTATAAGCCATATATTCTATAAGCATATACATAAGTGATAAACTACTAACAAAGGTAAGTACCGATGTCCAAAGCATATGGAATCAAATCAACCCATAAGCGAAGGTAACTGCATCCAATAGCATATAAGAGAGCATATACATGAACCAAGAGTCCCACTGTCTCAAAGAACTATGATCTGCTAAGTAATTACAAGTGTCTCCCACTAGAAGCAAATCTGAAATGCAAAGTAACCAAGCAAAGTTCAAGACATGTACATCAAAGCATCTAGGAAGCCCAAGCGCATCACAAATACTTTCGAGAGCATTAGTGTTAAATGAAGCTTCAATACCCAAAAGTGAGTAAGCATTAAACCTCAAAGTAACTAACCAAAGCCGCCAAGTACATCAAATGTAGCTCAAATCCAAGTGCCAAATCATGTGATAAGCATATTCAAGCTCATACATCAATGCTAGATATCACCCTAGACATGTAGCATGCTTAAAATACCACGGAGGCACAATACACATTCAAAGCATGAAGCTTATTGTTGTATACTTACTACCCAAACTATTATGATAGCAATAAAACTCTACAAAACTAAGCTGGTTAAGCTCTAAATAATCCAAGTAGCATCCCAAAAGCATAATCATACCATCCGTGCACCAAAATAATATCCCCAAAGTATTGAACATGCATTATGAAATTTATTTTTGTTGTCCAAACTAGAGCTATTCTATTCTTGTTAAACAAAGAATATAAAATCACATAAAATCAACCCTATGAGTACTCATATCTATAACTCTTATCACACTCTTCATTTCTAGCTACTATATAGAATGTCTGAATCTAATATTATATGTAAAAAGTTATGGCCAAAATATGACAATGTTATCAGGCTATCATATCTATCAATGACTTCTATAGGCTGCTCTATATCCACTCAATATGGATAGAATCACTCTTTCTCATCTCATTAAGCACTCAACAAGGCTCAACTAAGCCCTTGAAAGCTCCTTGATTGATAAGCTGAAAGCAAGGTGTGGAACAAGCAAGGAGAAGAGAAGACTCAAGAGAGGAAGAAACAATAACTACCATAAAACCTTGTGCTTTGAATCTAGACCAAAGAAAATGATGAAGAAACTTCTCGAATGGTTTGCTTTGACATCAATTAAAAGGTACAACCCGAGTTGAAATACATAAGCAAAACCAAGAGCAATGTAAAAGCTATGGTAGATGGAGCAAGAGAGCAAGACAAAGAGATACACCATATGTGGAAACTCTAACAATCCCAATGCGTGACCAGCCTTCCCATATTCAAATGTCACTAAAAAAATAAAAAATAAAGTGATAATAATGGCGCCTACCACCTGGAGTGTATAGGTGTGCAAGTACTATTAGTGCAATGAATACATGGGCCACTAGGCGCAAGCACCTTTATCCTCAATATCTTGTATTATATTTATTTATTTATTTATTTATTTATACACACACACACACACAAATATAATGCCATTCTCAAGAGATAAGGTCATCCTATATCTTTATTACCTTTAGATATAAGCATGGGCTTAGTTAATGTAAAAGACATGGTGGTTGCATACGAGATTTCATCTTACAAGTTGCAATTGCAACTATGTAGCAAACTTATTAGCATGATATAAATTATTATGCAATGTCAATCATCAATGGAGACAATGGAAATGGTATCAATTGAGAAGACACTATGAATGTGAATGCTATCAATGTTCAAATGGTAGTTGTGCTTTGTAAAGCTAATCTTCTAGACTTTCCCTATGAGAACAAAGGATTTTCTTTTGTTGTCCATGAAAATGCCAACTTTATAAGTATATCTGGTTGTCAATGAACACAATGCACTTTACATAGGTCACAAGACTGATGTAAATATAATTAACATTGATGTTGAGATTGTGGATGTGCAATGTAGGAATAACCACTCCATGTTCCTTTCTAAAAATGATAGATTTTGTTCTATTCTTCATGAAATGCCAATCTTGGAAGTTTATCTATAAATAAGTATTTTTCTATATCAATAACTATGTATATATAATATTGGAATACTATGCAAGTTTATGAGCTTTGCATAGCTAAGTGATGGCACTCAAAAACAATGAGGGTACACTCCATTTTGCTAGAAAAACATAGTTGTAGAGACGAAAGAGTAGTACTTTTACCATCTTTCTAGCTACCACCATGACCGTTGTGATTTTTTGGGTGACATACATCCACATAGTAGAGATTTCAAAAAGAATATACATGCTTACAAATAGTGCTTTGGATTTTGCTTCAATGGATGTAAGAATAGATGAGCTTTTATCTTAGAATGGAAATGGTTATCCTTATCAAGTTCATGGGTCAATATAACATCACATTGGTTTTGTATTATGTTACCATATCTAGCATACATAAGGTATATATACTTATGATATAATTCTTTTATTTACAAATGGAGAGGATGAATGGTATGTTAGAACTCCTTATAGAGATGTAGATCCACATGTAAATCCCATTGATCTTTGAAACAACAATTACATTACTCAATCATAGTTTTATTCTTTTCAACTTCGAGTTTGTGATGATACTAATACATATCTTGTGTGGTGGTTGTTTGCTACAACATTACATTGTCAATACTTATTGTAGCATTGAGCAATATAGATTAGCTTGGTATTGTGGTAATCAAGGCACTCTACAAATTAAATATACAAAGGATTGGAAATTATGATCAATGTAATGGATGCAACTAAGAATCATGTTAGTGAGAGTGTTGTAGTCAAAAGGACAATATTACCATCTTCCTTTACATGTAGACCAAGGTTCATGCACCAACTATATTAAAATGTTATGGCTATTAGGCAAAGTAAGAGAAAACCATATCTATTTATAACTATGATGTATAATCCTAAGTGGCCAAATATCATATCTATTAATAACTATGATGTATATTAGACAAAGTAAGAGAAAACCATATCAATTTATAGCTATGATGTATAATCCTAAGTGGCCAAAAATCACAAATAATTTATTGCCCAACCATACTGAATATGATCGATTGGATCTTACTACTTGGATGTTTCATGAGAAACATAAGGGTACAATGCAATTAATAATAAAAAACCAAATCTTTGGCAAGGTTGTTAGATATGTTTCTCTAATAGAATTTCAAAAGAGAGGATTTCCTTATTCTCATAGATTATTGAAATTAGAGCCACACTTGAAATCCATAAAACCAAAACACTATGATAGTTTATTATGTACTAAGCTTTTGAATAAATATAATATTATTTTTTATATCAAATTGTCACTAAATGCAAAACACACTATTTATGTGGGGTGTCAAATGGAAAACATCCTTGCATGAGGAATAATCAATATATATAGAGGGACATCCAAAAAAATATGACCATTTAAATGTAGTTGATAGAACTCTTATGATGTGTGCAAACAAAGAGATATGCTAACAAAGAATATAGTACATCAATTCCCTCTGCAAAATGGACTAAATGTTTGTTTGCAAGATGAGGCTCCTCATAAAGCATTAATATATATGCAAGATTTTTGGTGTCAATATAGTCTTTACGTATTTAGGATGTGCCCTTTGGCCAAAGTGAAAGCAAAAGCAAAGAGTTGAATAGGTAGACAACTTTCTTTTCTAAGAAAGCTACTTGTGGTAAAGACAATGTTGGTGGCATCAACTACCTTGCTTGCAATGATACTCCTCTTCAATAAAGCTACATGGGGAAGGATAGAGAGAATATTTGCTATACTACACTATGGAAAAAAGACTAGGGCAACCGAGGGTGGAGGCCTACTGCCTAGTTATTAATCACCTCAAAGGAAGCTAATGTTGGCCTTGGCCTTTCTAGGTTTACAAACAAAGCCTAGGCCCTACTATACTTGGATTGCTTAAAAGGGTGGATGCATAACAACCTTGGATTGCTCTTACCCAACATTGGTTGATGCAATACAATTGGATTGTGTTGAGGCTCCCCAATATGGATTGTTCAGATGTATTGATGGTTGGCCCAAAGATAAGAATCCCACAATCGCAAGTGGCACAAGGGCTAGTGTCAACATGGCAAGAGATCTTATCCAAAAGTAGATGCATCGGGGCTCAAGATAAAAGAGGAGATGTAACCTCTAGGCATGTGATTTGGACCTTTAAGGATGCATATGACCCACCTCACATGTATATGCAAGAAAAACCACAAGTGGTAAGAAGGTTGGCCCATAAAGGCATGCTTACGTAGATGGACTTGTGGGACTCAACCTTAATGCGCTTCATTAGCTTGGATGAGATGGCCACTTCGTTTTGAGTTGTCTAGCTCAAAAAGGAGCTATCTAGCTAGAATATTGAGAAGGTTCAAGAAGTCATGGCCCACACCCAAGAGGGTGGGGGAGGGAAATATCACTAAATACATGATTTCTCAGGAAGGCAAATTGCTTGTTAAGTGCAAAAGCAACAAAAAACTTTTTAAGAAAGACACCTCACATATCAAGCATGCTACTATCAACTCAAAGTAGTATCGTCACACAAGGAGGAAGACTTAAGTTCATTGAGTGATAAGGACCAAGAAAGCCACACCATCCAAAGGCTAAGTTTTTTTATTTGGAAAGTTTTGATGAATAAAGTCCCTACGAGGGAGAGAATGGACAACCTCCCTACATGAAGAGGCTGTTGAGTAAACTTATGAACGTTTCACCAGTATGCATGCGAGCAAGCAAATCTACTAGACATTTCTTGTGAAAATGCAAAGAGGTGAGGGGAATCTAGAGGAAGGTCAAGATGCGGATTTAGAAAGCATGTTTTGATAGGCAACTAGATGTTAAGTTAGTTCTCTTTGGTGATTGTGGAGTAAAAGATGAGCAAGTATGCTCAAGTTGTGAAATGTGGTGAGAGCTATGACCCACCATGAGATTTAGAAGCACAAAAATGAGATTGCTTCTGGTAGAAGAAAGGATTTGTGGGACCATGGGTTTGTGGGATAGGATTAAAATGAAAATCTTGGTAGTGCTTCATGGCTATGTTTTGTGTGATAAAGCCTTTAAGATCTTTTATAAAGCTTTGTCTATGACATTTTCTTGAACCTAACCCTATCAATGGCCGTGTACATACTCCATTTTATATTAATATTATAATTACACAATCCTATCTTTTAAAAGAATATTACAAACTATCATTTCCTACTAACAATTTGTCAATATTTTTGTGCAAGTGTATATCTCTAATTTCCTTCTTTGAGACTCTAGTAATTAACTCTGAGGAATATATTAATATATAATTTCATTTTGTGCTTCATTACTCTTGGTCTTGGTTTTTAAAGTAGTGAGACAAATGTTCTTGGGAGAGATTTAGGCAAGTAGTATGAAGCATTAAGGGTTTACTCTACTAAACTCATTGCAAAATCAAGTGTTAAGTCGTTATTTTAAGGGATCGAAGCAAGGACAACTTAGAATGTTGGCTCTTTTGGAAATGATCCAAGAATACAACATTTAAAGGTCTCAAATTAAGCTTCCTTAATAGCATTTCATCCTCTCTTTGGAAAAGTATATACACTATGTACATGCACTACATCTTTGGTGTAAACGTTAAAAACGATTTTTTGAAATCTTGAGAAAAAGAAGTAACATTTTAAGGGACGAAATTTTGATCTTGCATCTTTATGACTACTAGCTTATTGTAAATCGAAATTTCAATAACGCTGCAAACGTTGATTGTCCAATGGCCCAATGCAAATAAAGCAAGATCTTGTACTCATCTACTGTAGACTTGATGCAAGCGTCTTCCCAATGAAGAATCACAGAGACTTCAACCTTAAATGCTGCACAAGCTGGAAAGCCCAAAGACCAGAAGTTCTTACAATCAGAACCTTTCGAGGGCAGCACCTCCCATCACTACTAACTGCTTGCGTTAAGTTCCCCGGATTATGTGTGGGGAAGAGAATAAGCAAATATGCCCCACTACCGTGTCTCATTCCACCTTCAACTAGATGGGCAAAGCTGAACATGCACGCATGTCATGAAAAGCTTAATCAGCCATCTCCACCAGGTCAACTGGGTTCAAAGGGAAACACTCCACTGCGATTATCAAAAGCAAGGGACCCAATTCCTAAATCGTTAGCAGTTTAGGGTTTGCTGGTTGAAACCCTCACAGAAGCAGCAAACACTGCCGTGTAGAAACTGATTGAGAGCGACTAGTTGGGATCAAGCCCAGACACTCTTCAGTACAGTTCCCGGACTCGATCTATGCCTCTGAAACGGACCTCGGCTGCCATTAGAATAATGATAGAGCAGCGAGGTCTTGGCGAGGCAGTAGGGAACACTCACACACACACAACCTGGCGCTCAAGAAGCAAAAACAGCTACAGACAAGCAACACATTGTGGCCAAAATGATAAAAGCAGTGAGGCATTTCTGGTGTGTAGCGCTGTCAGACAAGCAACCCTGAGACGAGCTATCGCGAGGACTCGTCCCGCCACTGATTTTGTCAGTCGAGAAGGGGGGCATCTTGCCTGCGGGATACGTGGCTCTCGGCCGGGTGAAAAAAGACCAGTCCTCATGAAAGCAAACAGGCGGTCCTTGGAATCGGCCTCTCTCTCTCTCTCTCTCTCTCTCTCTCTCTCTCTCTCTCTCTCTCTGTAGGAGCGTCCCTCTGTCTCGTGTGGGGAATCTGCTTGAGGGCACAGGCCATGCCGAGACGCTCAGAGCCCCTCAAAAAACCCCCCGAGCTTGCCTGTGGCCATGGCTTCACGGCTCCCGCCTTCCATCGTAAGTGCAAGTGAGCGTCAGGTGAACATGGCCTCCCTCCACGCTACGACTCACACCGCTCTGATAGCAGCAGATCTGTAGGAAACCCTAGCTTCATTGTTAGAGGTAAGACGTCACTCACATACCTTACGAGCTCACTCTGGCCTCCCCAATGCGTGTCTCTCTCGCACAGAATTATCAAATGCATCAAACAACATCCATCATATCTTGTTTATACTAGCTTATATTTAATAGATTTCACAGACCTAAAACCAAACCTATGTGACATGTATACCATGCCTGATGCTACCAAATCTTTTATATATTCCAAAGCTAACAAAAAATAATGTGAAGTTAAAAATTTTGTGTCCTCTCCACCGTCCCATTTTGAGCTATAGGAAGATATGAAGATTCCCTCCTCTTCTCCCATCTCCCATTTTGGGCTCCCACTCCTATAGTTGTAGTCAAGAGGTATGGGCTCTCTCTCTCTCCTGCCCACAAGTAACTCGATTCTTCAACCTTTGCCCCTTGTCTTAACAACGTGCTATGTAACATGTTCTATGGCACCATAACAACAACACGCTACATATCACCAAGAAAGAGAAGGCAAGGATGACAAACATGTAGAAGGAGGCGTGAAGCATGCTATACAATGCAATGGACAATACTACTCGAACTAGCCTAAGCGCGATAAATATTGATTGTGTGATAGTCACATGCTCTCGGCATGGTCATCATTGTGCTCCACACTTTTTGATCATTGCAAGATGATGGAGGACGTTTGTGTCTAGCGTGGATGCTCTATGAGCTTGTTGCTGGTGAACCCTGATGCAACAATGTTGTTGGTCTAGGTCCATGATTGATGCAGCAGGCCAAGATGTGTCTGGTGATCTCCGTTTACACCACCACTACTGTGACTCTATCTTCAACTATGAGGATATAGATGGCTTGCCTAGGGTGGCCTTGGCCATGAACCTACTTTTGACATGGCTTCTATTGCCCACCGTAGTGCTCTATTATTGCTATTAATTGCTTATCTCTCCTCTTTTGTTTCTTTTCATTTCAAATTGCATGTATCATTATTAATTTTACTAGAATTAATAAAGTCTCAATTCCAAGCTATACATTGCTCTATTATTAATGTTAGACTGTGTGTGCGTGTGTGCGTGCGTGCGTGCGTGCGTGTGTGTGCGCGCGCACGTGCGCGCACAAGCAACTCCAAATCTTTGACATGCCCCTCGTCTTAACAATGTGTTGTGCAACATGTTCTATGGTGTCATAATAGCAACATGCTACATATCGCTAAGAAAGAGAGGGCGAGAATGGCAAACATATGGGAGGAGATATGCAACATGCTATACAATGCCATGGACATGTTGTATTTGGATGGGTTTGAGTGCGGCAAAAATTTAATGCATGATAGTCACATGTTCCCAATTGGATCATCATGGTGCTCCATGCTTGTCAATCACTATAAGATGAGAGAGGATATTCGTGTCTAGCATGGATATGAAAGGTGGACCAAGAGTGGAAACATAAGCAAACACAAGAGCTATGGAGGTTCAAGCATGAGAGGAAAAGACACTGTGTGGGAACTCCGATAGTCACAATGTGTGACACTTCTTCCCTTATTTTATTATTATTGAAAGAATAAAGAATAAGGTGACAGTAATGAGTGACTGTCACCTACATTGTATAGTTGTGTGGACAATAAGTATAAGTAAATGTAGGCGACTAGGCATAGGAGGCCTTTAACTCCTAACAACTTCTCACTTAGAGGCGAATGTGCTTGAGTGTAGAGAAAACAAGAAAAGAGTGGCAAAGCATAAGATGTACATATAAGTACAACAGGATGAGAAATAAACGCTATCTGATCCTATGTCGATCATCTTCTTAAGGAAGACATAAATTTCACTAGGAGACTGTGGGAGCTTCTTACTCAATCGTTAAGACCCACTGACTGCTTATTGTTTCAAGTGTTTCAAGCTAAGTGCAATGGCTACCTCTCCCCATGTGCACTCTCATGCCTAGACCCACTGATTGCTTATTATTTCAAGTGTTTCAAGCTAAGTACAGTGGCTACCTCTCCCCATGTGCACTCTCACGCCTACCAGTATAGTGAGCTTACCTTCATGCTCGATCGAATTGCCTCTTTGTCTTCTCCCTCTCAAGCTCTTCGGTAACTTCACAATCCAAGATGCAAACTCAATACTCAAGCTCCAAGCTCCAAGCTCCATTGCCACGCACGAGACAAGAGAAGAGAAGAGGAGAGGAGAGGAGAGGAGAGGAGAAGATGAAAAGCTTCTCCACCACGGTCCCTTACCCTCACACACTCACTCCCTCTCTCAAGCACAAGTACAAGCACAAGCATGAGCAAGAAGAGAAAGAAGAAGACAACTAGTTTTGGCCACATACAAGAATGATTTTCTTCATTCACTTTTTGCCTTTTTATATAGGCCCTACTCCTCTTGGGCACCCACCCCCTTTTTTACATGACCGACCATTTTAGCCTAGGTCCTCTTTCCCTATTCCCTTCCTATTTACATTGTTCCTTCACCCATACCTACTACATTTACAAATTGCACATGCCCTTTTACAAGAATTTAGGGTGCTCTTTTATATGCGCCTATTCCCTTTTGTGCTTGCTTTTGACTTTTGAGTTTACTTCTTGCATTTTTGGCTACTTTTCTCATGTTTTTCCATTGGCCGTCTTTTTTCGCTTTGTCCTACATCTTTTTAATTTTCTTTGCTTTCTCTGCACTTTCTTTACATCGAGGTTAATTAGCTGAGTGCTAGTACCATGGCACTTGTTGGTGAGAGCTCAGGTGGTTGAAGGTTTGCTATGTGACGGGGCTTTGGGGAGATTGGATGTGAAGAAGAAGCATAACAAAATGGATGAGAGGTTGTGGAGGCCAAGGATAGATTGGGTGGGTGATTGGGGGCCTCCAATGTCAGTGGTTGATTGCGGTTTGTTGAGTGTACTTGAAAAAAGAAAAAGAAAGTGCACCACATGGGGGTATGCACTACCTAGGAGTGTGTCTATTCACCATGTAGTGGATGATATCCATGTCAGTGGAACTAGGAGGCAAGCTTGTGGGGTTGTCCCACACTTGAGGACACAGTTCATGTACAAGGGGAGGTGCTGTGGGTGTGACTTAAGGAGATAGGTTTAGGCAAGTAGGAGCTCCCCAGTTGTGTCCTACCCTTGACATTGTCAGAGGGGTTTTTGTCGAAAGGTTGTATCCACCATGGATTAGAGATTGAAGGAAGTAGAGATAGAAGATAGAAGAGAAGAAAAAGAATAGGCAAGAGGTAAAGACGATAAAGACAAAGCACAAAGAATTGAACCAATATGTATTGATAGAACCTGGAATCCCTTGTCCGATACTACTTAGAAGCAATCTCCAAGCATTACATCTCTTGGAGCTCCCTCGTAGATTAAAAACGTGCATCCAAACAATAGCTTCCTCTCTGCTGCTCTCAAAACACAAATCTGATGGCTTCTTTTTATGAAAAATCCAAAATTGGCGGAGTAAGCAACTTGCTTTTCGCATGCCATCCTAATCTAGAAGCTTTTTTAACTTTTTAGGATTTTTACAATGAATAATATAAAAAATAGGCTAAAATTGTCAAAAAATCTAGTATTTTGGACCATCCATGCCACGGACATTAGCACTAATGACTCAGATCACATTGACTCTCTACATTAATAAGAAAGTCAGATGATGACGCACTCCAGAGTTTTTCACACTATGCCCGCATAGTGGCACGACATCCACCCCCTCTGAACCTGCATATCCTCCAATATGTGCCAAAATCCTAGTTGTCACCAGATTCTGAGTCCTCCTCATCCTCTAGAACCATATCCTTTGCTTCTTCATCTTCCATATCTTCCTGGCTAGCCTTGGCCACTATTTTCTTCAAATTCTGGCAACTCATACGTAGTAGATTCCTGCCTCTTGAATAATTTGACTATTTTCCTTGCTACTGGAAGTTTTATGGCTGTCCCATCCAGCTCATTTAATGCATAAGTAGCATTATCAAACACCTGTCTTACCACATAGGGTCCAAACCATCTTTTGGAAACTTTATGCATGGTTTTGTCAAACTGTTTCTTGTTATGTATCCTTGTTGCCCTTAATTTTGCAACTGCTGCCTCTATGTCTTCTGACTTTCTTTCCAACTATCTAATGTGCAAGGCCAACAACTCCTCTTGATTCAACTGCTCTTCCCAAGGTAGCACACTCCATGTGAGTGTCATCTCTTCTATCGGCATGATAGATTTTTGACCATACATCAATTCAGTAGGCATATATCTGGTAACTGCACTATGAGTTGTTTTGTCAGCACACAAAGCATAAGGGAGCAATTGTGGCCATTCTTTTATCTTCTCTCCACATACTTTTACCAATGCCTTCACAATAGGTGGATGACCTCTTTCACTTTTGCCATTTCCTTTAGGGTTATAAGCTAAAGTTAAAGTAAGCTTTATCCCGAACCATGCAAAGAAATCATGAGCTTCATTTGCATCCAGCTGACCCCTATCTACTATAATTTTTCCCACACAGCCATACTGACAAAAGATCTCTTCTAAGAGAAAAGTACACACTGCATTTGTTGTCTTAATACAAATGGCTCTCCCTTCCACTTGATAAGTCACTTCTTCACGAGCAAGTACAAGATATCTCATTTGCCAAAGACCTGTAGGCATCGTGACTAAATCTGCCACCCACTTAAAATGAAGAGACAATGGGTATGTGGGCTGCAATCCATCTCGATGTCTCACAAATGAATACATTTGACATGTCATACATGTTCCCACAAAGTGAGCAACATCCTTATACATACCTTGCCACCAATACCTTTCTTTGATCTTTGCAAAAGTTTTCCAAACGCCTCTATGGCCAGCCCACAAGCTTTCATGAAATTCTTGCATAACATTTACTTGTGAAGCTTTGTCACCCAAAACTCGCAATGGCATACCCTGTTTCTTTTTAGCATGTTTCCATAAGTATCCATCTTTTAAGAAAAGCCCATAAGCTTTCCTCTTGATCTTCTTAAACTCCTCATCTAACCATTCAACTCTCATTGTTAATGTACTGAGGTATTGACCAATTCTCAGCCACTCTCCTACATATTTGTCTTCTAGAAACATTTCTACACAAGAGACAAAACATTTAAAGTGTCTTCTCTTTATTGTCCAAGTTTTTGTTAATGCTGTAGTAACTCTTGCATTGCTAAATTCACTCTTACAACATCATTTTCAGAGAATTTATACACCTCTGATACATTTGTGCACACATCTTGCATTCTATCAATCCCATCTATTTTTGCTAGTGATGGTCTTTGCCCATAGGGCCCACACATATGCCCAACAATTAAAACCTCTTCAACTCCAAAGACAGACTTTTGTCTAGAAAGAGTTAAATGAACCTCTTCTAGACACATCAAAATCCTCTCACAATCCACAATATGGTCTGCAACAAATTATCTGCACCCGTGAGTATCCATCTCTTCATTCTTTTGATCCACTGCACACCCTTTGATTGGAACATCATCCAAGAAGGGCATTGTCAATTATGGTATAAAATCCATGAGTACCCTAGTCATAGCATTTGTCATGTGTGCCACTGAGTTTGTTGCACCCTACAGGAGAGTACACATCTGTACAAACCCGAAGGGAGTCTTCATGGTTGTGGTATCCCTTCTTTCAACTGCAAGCTCAAACTGATCATACCCCGAGTAAAGATCACCCAAAGAATAGATCTCTCTGCCTGCAAAAGCCTCTGCAAATTCATCAACCACAAGACCTGTAGCCACATTTCTTATGGTCACTTTATTGACTGGTTGCATGTCTTGAATAAATCTCAAAGCCCCATTCTTTTTGGGTACAATAACCAATGATTTGAGTACGGGATTGAAGAGGGATCCAAGATCTTCATGTGAATCTTTTCATTTAGTAAATCCATTAGCTTTGGCAAGTAAGCTTTAGGAAGTGGAATAGGCCTCAAGTTCCATGGTACATGTGGCACAGTAAATATTACCATAGGAGAGACAACATTTGGATCCACACAACCTATTTCAGTTGGCTGAAATGCAAATGCCTTTCCATGCCTAGCCAACATCTATATGAAACAGTCTCTTTTAGCATGCAAAAAAACCCCTTTTGCACCAACTTTCAATTCCTGTAATGTTTCAGATGTAAACTGATGACCTATATCTTTAGGATCTTGTAAGCTTGGCTACCTTGACACTTTTTCATACAGACCCTCACTTTTTGGTGGAAGTGGCAAAGCAATTGGTTTCACCTTTTTGTCAATTGTCTTATACTTTGTCTCCACAAGTGCTTCATGCCATTGTAATCCTTCCTGTTGAGCAAACAATGCAATAACATCATACATGTCCAAAGAATATATTGACAACACTCTATTTTCAGCCTCATTTTTGGCATGTATAGTTGCTAAAATTTCAACCATAGTGTCTTTAATATTCAGCCCATAAAAAAAGCCTGAAATGCCTTCATTTTCAGTTAACAGTCCCAATGCTTTCAATTCCTTAGTAGCCCATTTCATAGATATGCGTTGTGGGAGCTTTCGCTCAACCGCCAAGACCCACGGACCGCTTATTGTTCAAGCATTCCAAGCGAGCTCTAATGGCTATCTCTCACCTAGCCAACGCACCGTCGATCCTACGAGTGTAGTGAGCTTACCTTGATGCTCGATCGAGTACCCTCCTCTCTCTTGTACTCCGGTAGCTCCACGATTCTTGATACTAGCTCAAGCATCCTCAAGCCTCCTCCATCTCCAAGCTCCATCCTCCATAGCCGCGCGTGCAAGAGAAGAGAAGAGAAGAGAAGAGAAGAGAAGAAGAGAAGAAGAGAAGAGGAGATGGTGAAGAGCTTCACCCTCTTGATCCCTCACTCTCACACACACTCACTTCCTCACACTCTCACACTCCCTCTCTCAAGAGCACACACAAGCAAGAAGGAGAGAAGAAGAGAGGAAGAAGAAGACTCTTTTTGCCACACACCAAAGAATGAGCTTCTCATTCACTTTCCAACTTTATATACAAAGCCCTAAATCCTTTTTGGGTAGTCATCCCCTTTTCCCTCTTTTACATCCCATTTTCCACCATTCTAATTTATCCTATTCCCGGCTAATGCGTACACTTTGCACAGGAGCGAGCCTGGCACTCTTTTACAAAGATTCGGGGGCGCATTCGTATTTTAATTCTTTTGTTGCCTCGGGCCGACACCGAAGTTTTCTGAGGGTCATGCCCGAATATTTGAATTTTTCAAGGACTGGCTACCGGTCAAGGCGCCTTTTTCTGCTTTTATCATGCACCTTTTTTGTTATTTCCATTTTTTCCATTTTTTGCTCCTCTGTGTTGCGGGAACACGGTAACATTACCCCCCTCCTAGCCAAGTGCCAGTCCCATGGCACTGCGGTGGGATGTAGTGGCTAGTTAGGTCGGCTGTTAGGCGGAACAGGTAGGTGGGTGGTTGGGGGAATGATAGGTGATGGAGGTTGGGGACGATGACTAGGAAAGATTCCGATGTGCTTTAGGCTCCATGAAGATACTCGGCATCTTTCACCCTGTTGTGGTGCCCCTTATGTAGCCGGTCGTCTTTTGAGTATTAGAAACGCTTGAAGCAATAAGCAATCCCTTAGGAGGATGGTATTGGAGGGATTTATTCTGGAGAAACCCCCCGAACGCTGTTTGTCTTGAAGACCCGTGGCTTTGATTGAAGATCCTTGTCTTTGAGTTGAAAGTCTTTAGTTTGAGTTGAAGGTCTTCAGGCTTGTGGAATCAATAAGCGATCCGTGGATCTTGAGGCGTTGGGCATGGATCTTCGGATGATGAGGTTCCAAGATCTATGCCAATGGCAGTTCTACCTTGACTTGGTTCGATCATGGTGGCCATCAATAGGCAGATGGCTGGATGCCGGCGCATGAAAAGAAGTTTGGGTCATTAAAGGGTGCCGTGGGTGATCTTCTTCCGCAGGTAGCCATTTCTTGAGAGTCGAACATAACTTGCAAGAAAAGTTGTGCACTCCCTAAGGGGTGTGTCTGCTCGCCGTGTAGTGTGTGGTGCTCGTGGCAGTGGAACTGGGAGATGGGTCTAAGCTTGGGTAAGCCCTTGGTAACGTCCCACACTTGAGGACCCAGTTCGTGCTTCGTTGGAGGTGCGGTGCTAGTCTTAGGGTGACAGGTCTGAAAGTCCTGCCCTTGATGTGCCCTAAGCGTGAAGTGGGGGGAGGGGGCTAGGGAGAACCCTAGGTGCAGTGACTGTGGTGCTTTTTTTTTTTTTGAAATGATGCATAGGCTTAATTGTCTTGATCGGAATGAGGAGGAGAAGGGGGTCGGATAGACTTGCTCAAAAACTGGCGACTTTGCATGTAATCTTTCAGATTCATGCGTACATGAAGGGAGTTGGTGGAGAGGAAGGGGTGGTTACATCTAGTGAATTGGCTGTCATTCATGTCTTCTAGGAGGGTTAGGCAAAAAGAGGAAAGGAGACTAGCCCGCATTATGAGACAAGCCATGGCGCAGTTATCTATAGCATTAGGGTCAAAGAATAGGGGAGGTAGGCCGCGCTCTTGTGGAGTCGGGTCCTGCTTAAGAAGTAGCCTAAGTAACCTAAGATAATTACAAGTGGTTATAAAAGCGGGGTCAGGACATGAGGAGAAGTCTGCCAGGAAGCGCATCATAGACTTGTCTAGGCTTTCTACGGTAAAAAGAAGGGTGTGCTCAAAGGATACTACAGTGGAGTTATAAATAATGGGAAAGTCATACCGCCCGTGGAGGGTGGCATCAAAATCTACCCCTACCCTTCGAGGGTATGCCATGTAGGTAGGGTCGTTCCACTCGAATGGCAGGGTATTACAAAATTCCATCCAGGCGAGCATGCTTATGTTGCATACTCGCCTCCTCCACAAGGGTTGGCTCTTATAGCTTTGTACAGTGTGGGGGATTTCAAAAACCTTATATTGCCAGTAGTCAGCCGCTTCTGTGCCCTAAGAGGTTGGGGTCTTTTTCCGCTCTTCCAGCCATTTTTTCCCCAACTGGCCACCGACGGCGATTACCTTGTCCATCACTTTGAGCGACAGGACCCTCCGCAAACTGTTGGGTAGGAGGAAACTGAAGGGGAATGGATCCTTTCCTAGTTCCTGTACCTCCCACACCACCAATTCTGCGTGGAATCCTGCAGGAAGATCATCTGGGCATGGAGGGATAGGCGCGGACGGTAGCACAGCTGGCTTGGCTCTCAGTTTTTATCTTGCCTCCTCCACCAGCTTTTTGCGTCTTTCTTTAGAGACGGCTTTTCTTTTTGCAGGCTGGGTCCCCTTGTGGCGGCTCTTGGGCCTGCGACGAGGGGGGTTGTGGGACTACGTCTTCCCTGAATCGATTCATGTCAATTTCCAGCTCTGCTTCTTCCCCCTGCCGTTCTGCATGTGCTGCTTCTTCCTCGAATCCGAGGGCGTCTATCTCTTGGGGGGTTAGGCCGGCTAGCATTAGGTATTTTCGCTGTTCATCCAAACTCAACCTAACCTTCGCAGGTAATGGTGGCATCTGCAGTCCAGCGTGTAGGGCTCTTCTTGCCATGCCGAGCTTTCTTTGCATTGCCTCCAGTGGCTCTCCTTGCGCTGCATGCGTGGCGTCCAGGATAGTGTCGAGGAAGGCCTTCTGTTGAGTGCTGAAGGCCACTTGGGCTGCCTTCGCCTTGCTCTCCGCGATGATTTTCTCCTTTTCTGTCAGAGAAAGGTGCCGTGCCAGTGTCTTTATCCTCTTTTCGTTGTGCGCAGCCCACTCCTCTGCCCTTTTGTTCATTACTTCCAAGCCCTCTCCCTGTCTTAAGGTCAGCATCATGATTTTCTACTCATAATCCTCTAGTTCCCTGACTAGCCTCTCTTGTTCTCCTCTTTCAGAGGTCAGCTGATCTGTCAGGCGCTTGAGTTCCTCTTGCTGCTCCTCCATGCCTCGTTTTCTTTCTTCGTCCCTGGCATTCAGCTCCGTCACGAGTGCATCAATCTGAGCAGATTGCGCAGCAAGCTCCTGGTACTGCACTATTAGGAGCTTGTGCTCTCTTTGCATGTTTACTAACTCTTGAGTCTCGTTTTCGAGTAGCTATCTCTAGTGTTCCTCCCTCTCATCCCTAGCCTTCAGTTCTTATCTCAGATTTGCAATCTCCTGCTGCTGCAAGGCTATCATTCTTGTCTTATCCAGCTGGAAGACGGCCACTGTTTCCTTCTCGGCTACCAACTCAGCCATAGCTATCTTGCGTTCCTCCTTCGCTCTCTCCAATTGGGAGAGCAGATCGGCGACGTATTCGTCGTAATTAGCCGATGGCGTCATCGTTGTGTGAATGGGCGAGGTTGAGGCTTCGACTTTTTGCTTTTTGGGCTCTTGCCTGGACTCCGCATCCGTGGCTGGCCTCTTCTGTCTTGTGGCCGTAGTCTCCGTGCTCTGCCCCTGGCCCATCTCCTTATTGATGAAATACTACATCCACGCCACGAAGTTTGACACATCTGCACTAGTCGGGATGCTGGGGGTGATGGTGGCGATGCACCAGGAAGGTAGGGATCGGATGGAGCAGGGCCTTGCCCTTGCCTTCAGGGACTGGAGGTGGCACAAACTTTGGCACCTCTGTGCTAGACCCTGGCCCCTCTTCTCTGCGTGGGTTCAGGTTCCTTAGTTCATCTGCTCGGCACTGTTGTTCAATGGACCGGCGGGTGGCCTCCGCCAGGTCCTCTTACTCCTTTCTTCGTAGCTCCTCCTCTTCCTCGTCCGCTTTTCTCTTCCTTTCCTCCTCCCTTTTTTTTTGCTCCTCCTTCTTTTTCCCTCCTTTTCTCCTCTTCAGCTTCTTGTTTTGACGCCTCCTTTGCTTTCTGTAACTCCTCTTTTTCCCTCTCCTCCTCCTGTCTCTTTGTTCTCTCTCTCTCCTTTGCTTCTCTTAGGGATTCCTTCTTCGCCCTTTCCAAGTCTTCCTTTTCCTTCTTTCTGCCTTCGTCATTCTTCTTCTTCCTCTGCGTCGCCTTCTTCTTCGTTGTCCTGATTGTCTTTTTGCTAGTCTGCCCCTCCCCTTCTTCTTCTGTTTCCGTTCTGTCGGTGGACCTGTCTTTGTCCTGGCGAGGAGGCGACCTCTCCGGCATTTCTCCTTCTCCCTCCTCCGCCTCTTGTGCTTCCTTTACTGCCTCCTGAATGAGTGTAGTCAAGACTCCTCCGTATCCGATGAAAGAGGCCTTGGAGGAGGCTTTCTTCCTTTTCGTAACCTTAGAAGCCAGAGATTCTCCTCCTGTTGGTGCACTTCCCAGGGCTAGCGCCTTGGCCGCTTGATCAATCGTTTTCCGCACGTACCCATTCCAATCCACCTCGTCTAGGGTGTGGGCTGCTACATTCTCCAGCACTGGCACGCTAATTCGATGCATTAAGGAATTGTAGCATTGGCTGGAGAAGAGCACGTGCACCAACTTGGCCTGCAACCTGGCTTCTGTGTCAGGGATGTCCTGGATGCTTATGCCATCATTCGTGAGCACCTCTTCCTTCTTCATTTTCAGCAAGGCATAAACATCCCTTTTTTGTCTCCTTTCTGTCCTTGGTACCAATCCAAAGCCTTCTACACCAAGGCTGGATCCAACCGGACTTGCACCTGCTTTGCACCCTCTCCTCGGCCCACTGTTACAATGCCACCTTCTTGGTCCGGGTTGTATGTTCTGAGGAATTCTACGCATTTTAAGTGATCCGGCTCCTGCGAGAATTTTTCAATATACTTTGTAAGGTTGCACTGTTCCACTACCCTCCTGGCTGCTTTCTCCTTGGCCACCACGACTTCGATGATGTGGATGGTTCAGAACTTGAGATGGCCGAAGGCGCGGTTCTCTAGATGGATGCGATACTGCTCCCTTTCCTCGTCTGTGAACGGGAGTCGATGGGCGTGATCTTGTTGCGACATGGAAGAAAGCTGGTGAACTTTTAGACTTGATAGAAATGACTACCTTGCACTTCCCTAGGAGTGAATAAGCAGTACCCCCAAACGGGGTGAATTTGGCATTAGTGGGCTGTAATTTTGGTTGACCAATGCATGTCCAATTGTCATGCGTCAAGATGTTGTAGTCGGCCCCTTCATTAATCAAGGCATCGAAAGAATACGTCGCTCCTGCTACGACTGTGATTCGTAGATACGCCGGTGCAACTACTTCTTCGTCCTGATCTGTAAGGTCGGTTATAGTAGCCATGCAGACGTTCATTGGGGGTTCTAACATGGGTGGCTCATGTAATGGATGGGAAGGAGGATAGTACTTCTTTATGTGGCTACCATTAAAAAAGCCTATTCCTTCACCTTCAAGTGTCTCTAACTCAACATTCCCTGTTCTACCAATCATGCGTACTCTGAAAGGCCCTAGCCCCCGAAACTTCATCTTTTGTTTATGTCCTTTGATAAAGTATAGCAGAACAAGGTCCCCTTGTTCAAAGTCTCGCTGTTTGACATGCTTGTCAAACCACATCTTTCGTCGAGCCTTCTCACAAATCAGAGAGTGAGTGGCGAGGAGTTGGGTCTCCATTAGGCACTCTAGCTCCACTAAGTGATTGGTCCAAGCCTTTCTTCCCTCCCAACGCTCCTGGACTGCTATCCTTAAGCTAGGGATGAAGAATTCTAAGGGTAAAATGGCTTCAGTTCTGTATATCAGCCTAAAAGGCGTCTGTCCTACAACAGTTTTATAAGCTATGCGATAGGCCCACAAGGCCGCCATTAGCTTGTTGTCCCAGTCACTTCTTGAGGCAGACACTACCTTTGTAAGCACATTGACTAAGATTTTATTTGTGGATTCGGCTTGGCCATTAGCCTGAGGGTAATAGGGAGAGGACTTCCGATGAATTATTAGGAAGGTAGAGAGCAGGTGGGCAATCACCTCATTAACGAAGTGCGTGCCTTGGTCACTTACAAGTTCGATTGGACAGCCAAACCGTGAAATGACTTGCTCCCACAAGAACTTTGCAGTGGTCCTAGCATCATTCTTCCTCGTGGCTCATGCCTCTGCCCACTTCATTAGATAATCGGTTGCCACTATGATATAGCGAGCTTGGGAATATTGTGCCGCAGGACTGATAGGTCCAATAAAATCGATACCCCATTTTTCAAAGGGTTGTCGGGCTATGACAGGGGTCAACTCCATCTTGTCTTTCCGCACAGGCACTTTGGTCCTTTGGCACTCGTTGCAGTGCTTTACGAATTTAGCTGCATCGCGGAAGAGGGTGGGCCACCATAGTGGGGATTGCAGCACCTTTCGGGCTGTTGTGTCTCCGCTAAAGTGTCCTCCAGCGATTCCGCCATGTGCTTCTTTCAATGCATCGTGCATCTCGTGCTCACATATGCATCTGCGCAATAAACCGTCTTGTCCCAACCTGTAGAGTTGGCCGGCTATCAGTTGGTATGGCTGAATTTTCAGGATAAGTCTTCTCAGCCTGGCCTTCTCAATGGGTCGCTCAGGTAGTCCGTTTTCCAGCACTTGCACTATGTCATTGGCCCAATACGGCGTCAGATCAACTTTAAACAATTCTCTCTCGCTAGACAAGTTAAAGAGATGAGCATCTGGTAAATCGTCAGGTATGCCTTGTCCAGCGGCTTCTCCTGTGGGTATGCGGGACATGTGGTCAGCCATGCAATACTGCTTTCCTTTGCGTACAACCATAGAGAAGTCAAACTCCAGTAGAAGGAGTAACCATCTAGCTATGCGTCTCGTAGCGCAAGGCTTGTTCACAAGATATAGTAAGGCTTGATGGTCAACAAAGAAGACAAAGGGAGTGGCCAACAGGTAATGCCTAAATTTCTTTACCGCAAATACCATGGCCAACCCCTCCCTTTCTGTCGTGGAATAGTTCATCTCGGTCTCTGTGAGCTGCCTGCTGGCAAAACTGACCAGGTAATCCAAGTTATGTTCACCAGGCTGACATAGCACGGCTCCAATAGTGAACTTAGAGGCGTCTATGTGTACATGAAACGTTATGTTCCAGTCTGGGGCTCGTAAGATTGGTGCAGTCGTAAGAGCCTTTTTCAACTCCTCATATGCGCGCTGGCATTCCTCAGTCCACTCGAACACTATCAATAGCTTGTACAATGGTCTAGCAATTAGTGCGTAATTTAGTACAAAGCGTCGATAATATTCAGTGTGTCCTAAGAAGCACTGAACTCCCTTGTAGTTATCGGGTGGCGGTAAGTCAACAATGACTCTGACTTTAGAAAAGTCAGTGGCAATGTCGTTCCTTGACACTACGTGCCCTAAGATGCATCCGTGTTTCACCCGGAACTGGCACTTTAAGGGGTTCAACGAGAGGTGGTACAACCTACACCTTTCAAAGACAGCTCTCAATTTCTCCAAGTGTTCGGCCCAACTAGAGTGTAAGTAAGCATAAGTCATCTACAAACACTTCCAGTTCGCGCCTAAGCATGTCCTTAAAGATAGTGCACATTAGGCGTTGAAAAGTTACAGGTGCGTTCATTAGCCCAAAAGGCATGACAATGTAGGCGAATACACCCCATTCCGTGGCAAAGGCAGTCTTGTGCCTGTCATCGGGGTGCACTTGCACTTGATTATAGCTCGAGAAACCATCCAGAAAACTGTAGGCTTCTTTACATGCTACCCTCTCAAGTGTGTGCTCGGTGTAAGGTAAAGGATAGTTATCCCTCTTCGTAGCGGCATTCACTTTCTTGTAGTTCACGCACACTCGGATTTTTCCATTTTTCTTCATGACAATCACGATAGGTGATACCCAGTCCGTGTGCTCGATCTCATATATGAATCATGCCCTCATGAGTTTATCAATCTCCTCTTTTACTGCATGGGCGTCTTTGGGACTCATGGGGTAAGGTCGTTGTTTCGTTGGCACTGCATCAGGGACCATTGGGATATTATGAGTCACAACCCTAGGGTCGACTCCCTTAAGTTTATCCAATGTCCAGGCAAATACGTCAATGTACTCTTGCAAGAGTGCAACAAGTTTGGTCTCCTCATCCTCCGTCAAGTCATCTGCAATGAACACAGGTCTTGGCTTTTCACCTTCCCCAGTCAAGTTAACTTCCTTGACTTTGGCGGGTCCCTCGATCGGTTCACTAGATTGGCATTGTCTTTTCGCACCTAGCAGAATCACCACTCTGTCACCCTTTTTAAATTTTGTAAACCATTTGGGTAGATCCTGCGGTTTCTTTTGCCTTTCTGCTTCTGAGTCCTTTGCTTGCTTCCTGGCCTCCTCTTTTAGCCTCCTGCGCCTCAGGTGGACTGGCAGGTCTCCCTTGGTGCGTTTGACTTTAGAAGGTTGTGGTATCTCGGGATCACTCTCAGTGCTGACTTCCGACTCTGAGTTAAACTCGCACCCCTCACTTTTGAGGAAGGTGTTTCCCCAGGGGGTCGTAGTTCAGTAGGTGCATCCGTCTTGAGCACTGGGATTACCCATGGTCGTGCCACTCCAGCTTGCTCGTACTCCACGGCTCCTATGTGTTCTAGCCACGATCTGTCACACTCCATTCACATGACTCCTTTTTTGTTCTGACTGGTCCTTCCTTTCCTAAGCTTCGAGTCTGCCCTGATTTGTTCTATCGCTTTTCCTTCCGTGTCGTACTCTATTGTATCTATCTCTTCTTCACTCTCCTCTCCCGTAGAGCGACAATCCTTATACTCCTCGTCATCAGAGTCCTGTCCTTCTGACTGCTCATCATCACCTAAGCTCTCCTCTCCCATCTCCTTGTCATCAGTAACTAAAGCCCAGTTATATAACAAATTCAGGTCATGGACCTTGGTCCATTTCCATTCTGGCTTAGCTAATAGATCATGTAGAGGTTTTAAGTTAGCAGCCAAGTTGCCTTTTAGTTCATTGGTCAGATATTCTACGATTTCCTGAAGCTCTAGTTTGTTGTTGGGGATATGGAATGAGGCTGGTTTGCCTGGGCTGAGTGAGCTTCCTGCCATCATACAGAGTGGCACAATTGGCTCCTCAATTGGCATGGTTGCGGCTTTAGTTGCCTGCTGATATAGTTCTTCCTCATCCGAGATTGGTAGGTCAATGGTTGCCAAAACGTGCATCCAATCCCTCTCATCCTCAGGGCAAGGAATATATTTAGTGAGTGATCCATAGGGTTTGGTCGTTTGAGTACCACCTTTCAACATAGCTGAGATGGCATCTAGGTCAATAGGGGTCGTCTTCTAAGTGTCCATCTCTACACTTACTGCACTAGTTCTATTCCCTAGGAAAATCAAACCATTGCCCCAGTCCTCAATGACACGTGCATTCCTCATCCAAGGTTGGCCTAATAGTATGTCGTAATCCACTCCCTTCATGACAATGAAGTTTACTGAAAATTGCACACCGGCAATCTTTATTGGCCAATTCTTTAAGACCCCGAATGGTCTTACATTCATTTCATTTGCTAATGTGATGTTAAACCTGACAGTCTCTACAGGAGGGTTTCCCCATGCCTCTAAGACTGCATGGTTTAGTACGCTAACACCTGTGCCTGTGTCTACAATTCCTTTTCGCGTCATATCTCCTAAGGCTAGGACGGGAAAAACTGTGTGCATTTCAGTGCCTTCCCAAAAAGCATTGATGTGCAAAGACTTAGGATTTGAGTGTAGAGTTAGACTTGGGATCTCTGTAACTGCATCATGATCTTGTGGATCAGCACCCGCAAGTCCTGTGTGTCCCTCCATCAAGTCTTTTAACTCCTGTCACAAGGAATGATTTTGCCTAAGCAGATCTTCCAAGCTTAGAGTTATTGGAGTAGACAACAAGGTTGTGAGGCTACTGGGCTCTTGTCTTCCCCTGAGGCTAGCATCTCTAGGCCATGTGTTCTGTCTGCCCTGGCAAGTTTCCCCCTGGCCTTGCTGCTGAGTTGCTGGTGCAGGTATGCTCGCAGCTTGTGGTTTTGAAGGTGAGACTGGTGTGCTCACGCTAGAGAAATCATCAATAGGATCTTCTAATATGGGTTCAGCATCCTTGAGGTGCTTTTGGGTGTCCTTGACCCACTCCTTGACCTTAGCTATAGCCTTGAGCTGCTGTTTGGGGTGGGGATATTCCCCTACCTTCGCACTCCCTAGCTCGACTGTCTTAGGAGCTGAGGTCTTCGCCTCTGCGTCTGTGACCTTCTTTCCCGTTACTAACGTAGTCGCTTCCTCGGTTTTAAGAGTTATCTTTGCATCAGTTCTCTTTTTTTGTCTCCTCCGGCTTTTCTTTCCTATTGAGGTTGCGTCAAGGTTACTTGGCCCTGGCAAGGAGATGCCTGCCTGTTTTGTTTGAGCTTGCGTCATAGCCTGTAGTGGGATAGGCATATCCTCGCTACCAAAGGTTTCCACTCCAAAGAGCCCCAAAGGTACCGATGGCATGTTGGCAGAGCTGGTTGATGGCTTCCACCTAGGACAGTAGTCAGGAAACAGATGTGTGATTCCACACTCTGTGCATCGGATATCCGCTTTGTCCTTGTTAGCTTGTTCTTGTTTTGGGCAGCGTGATGAAATGTGGCCTGGGTGGCCGCAAGTCCAGCATGTGACTGGATCCTAGCTGGGCCCTCCAAAGCCTCTACCTCTTCCTCTTCCTAAAGCCATCACTGGCACTGGCCGATAGTCCATCAGGACTGGGTTGCCCTCCTCCTCATAGGATATGTACGGGTTGACATATGTTTCTTCCTCATTAGGATCCTCCACAAAGTGAACAGGAGCATTGCTAGATGGGTGGGTTACAAAAGGCCCTGGTGGTTTGGGTATACCAGTTGGGTTCATCTCCAGCCTAGGCATGGCAGGTCTTGAGTCAATCGGTGCTGGAAGAGCTAACTGGGCTCCCCTCCCAAAGAAATTGGGTGGCCTATTACCTAAGTATGGAGGGTTGTACTGCTGTGCATATGGGAATCTCCTCGTCATTCTGTAATGCACTGCATCATGCACGAATCTACCGCAATTTGAGCACGGTCGAGATCTAGGATCTTGGAACTCAACTGGGAGGTGATTGCCGCCGCAGTATATACATTGTACATGCGATCTCACAGGCTTCCTTACGAGCTCTTGCAACCGTGCAATCTCCATTCTCATCTCTGCCATCCCTTGGTCGTGGTCTACACTCTTTCCCTTATCCTGCATACTAGTAGTTGCTTTTTCCCCCGAAGTAGTTGATCTCTCAGAGTCCCTCTGGCTTGCACTTTCTCGGTTGGTAGTCCTCATGCTGCGTTCCCTGAGTTGATCATCTACGTGTATTGCCTCCTCAAAAACTCTAGCTAGCACGTCTCGTTGCAAGGTGGAGTTACTGGCCAAAGCCTTGTAGAGCTCCTCACTCCGAATCCCGTTCATGAACATTGTAGACACTGCCCTCTCGGTAGGTCACTCATTGGCAGGGATTCTCTTGTAGAGGCTATGCACCTAAGTGACGTAATCCCTAACGTCCTCCTTCTCCCTTTGACTGATATTCATCAACCTAACGATGAGGTTATTCGAATACCCTGCCTCCGAAAACCTCTTGATGAAGAGGCCCTTAAGGCGAACAAAGTTCGTACGTTCTGTGTCATCTAGACTAGAATACTAGGTCCTTCCCTTATCGCCTAAGCACAAGCCGAAAGCTTGAGCTCGCTGTGCAGGGTCGGTAAGACCATTTGCCTCACATACTTGCTTGAACTGCTCCATGAAGCTGTACGGGTCACTGCTAGGTTCGTATCTAGCTAGTTGTTTTGCTACTATGGGGATTCTAGCCTGCCCTTTAGCCCCTTGCGTGACTCCCAATCCCAATAGTAGCGCGGTGGCTAGGCCAGTAGCGCTCTGTTCAACGGACGTGTTATCTAAGAGTCGCTTTGCTACCAGTTTGCTCAATGTCATGTTAGCCTCTGCTGCCCGTTCCCTCTCTACATTCGGTCTGGATTTGGCCGCTCCAGCTAGGTCTAGTACTCATCTAGCCTCGTACATATCTACGTCTTGCTATAGCCTTCTAGCCCTTTGCTCATGGTTGTAGGCAATTATGCCTTCTAGCGCTCTCTTGATAGCTCTTCTCTCTTCTTCTAGGTTAGCTACCACTTCCTCTACAGGTCTGCCCTGGATCATGGTCCTAGTGAGTAGATCGTAGTCGTGGACCAGTTCTTGGACTGAGGTTGGAAATTCTCCTAAGTCTAATTGGTCCTCTCCTCGTTCGCCTCTTGGTCCCAACATTGTTTCTGCTTCCAACTCCACGAGGTTGTCAATCAATCCAAGCAGCTCCCGGCAGCGTCCAATCCTCTATAGTGTTGCTTTTCGTGTCTTCATGTCTTCTCCAGGTCCTACTAGTAGGGCACTCAGGCACCTGTCTAAGTCTTGGGGTCTTCTCCTACTAGTGGGTTCCTTAAGCGATTTATCTGAGTGAGTTCCTTTGATTATTGAATATAAACCTCTGTTTATGGTCACTCGGTGAGTGTGTTGTTTCTCATGCACTTGTGCCCAATCAGGCTTTCAGCTTTCTTAAGTGTACTTCAAGTGTGGAAATTCAATGTGAGTGCCGTAAGCAAATCCCCCGGCGTCTTACTCACTCTCGCTCATTTCGGGCCTGATAGGCTTGTAGGTCCATTTTCTAGCCGTTTAGTCAGGGTTTAGGGTTTCCTTGTATGTTGCCTTGTTCGCTTTCGGTCGATCAGGTTTTACGGTTTAGCGGCTCGCGTCCGTGTCCTTGGGTCCCTCAACTGTCTACTACTAGTCGCTAAGCGGCTGTGTACTACAATTTCTCTTATCACGTGTGCCAGAATCAAGTTCTGAGCGCCCGAAGGGTTTCAACAAGTTGCGCTAATGCGTATTTGCCGGGTCGGGTCAAATTTCTAACAGATTTGACAAAAAGTTGCACTCGGACCAGCTGGTCCGAATTGCAGGGTCCGAGTGGGTCACTTAGACGGGCCGAGGCAAGGGGTCGAGGGCCGAATTTCCGAATTTAACTCGGATGATTTTTATTCAGATGGGCCGAATGGCAAGTTCAGACAGGGTAATTCGGATGGGCCGAATGGCAAGTTCGGACAAGGTAATTCGGACGGGCCGAACGGCACTTGGCCGAGGGCCGAATCTCGGGTGTGGCCGAGGGCCGAATTTGAGACTCGGACGGGCCGAGGGCCGGATATGCCATGTGGCAAAGAGCTTTGACTCGAACGGACGACTGGTTTGACTCGGACAGTTGCCTCGGACCCGGTCCGAGGGCCGGCCAAGTGGGCCAAGTGACAAGGGCCGAGGGCCGATTCTGGGACTTAGCCCAGGAGAGGCTACTCGGACGGGCCGAACGCGGCGCACGTAACCCGCGCGAATGCAAATCCGATCGTTTCACCCAATGTAGGTAGGGAAGTAGAGGGAGAGGTTTGTATACCTGAACGGGTCGGTAAGTGCGTCGGTGATGCGATCGAATCACACGGGCTGGGGCTCTCTAGCTCTCTCTCTCTCTCTCTCTCACACACACTAAAATGGCACAAATGAGCTCTCTTTTGGCCTCCTGGCTTTTATATGCCTTCCCAAATGCGGCGTTGACGCCCCCAATAGCTCTCTTGTCGATCTTAGGCCTCATTAGCCAGCATTTTGTGCATTTTGCACGATTTTTTCCCTGTTTTGCCCTGTTTTGAAACAGTAAACTCTACCCTTTTCCGGTTCGATTTCCTAACTCTAACCCACGCTAAATGCAACGAAGATCGAAGGCAAAAAATTGAAATAGATCCTCCATGCTTTCCAATCATCAAACAACCAAAATATCCCAAAATACTTACTTGTTTTGAAGATTAAAAACACCCAACTTCCTACCTATCTCAAGCTCCGTTTCGGGGATGAGTACCCTACTTCGATGCTCGATATGAGGCGCGTAAGTGCTCAAGCTTGAATCCGTTGGTCCCGGCAAGGGAACCAAAATGTGGGAGCTTTCGCTCAACTGCCAAGACCCACGGACCGCTTATTGTTTAAGCGTCCCAAGCGAGCTCTAATG
The DNA here is from genome assembly GCF_053477565.2 of Lygodium microphyllum. Classification (NCBI taxonomy): domain Eukaryota; kingdom Viridiplantae; phylum Streptophyta; class Polypodiopsida; order Schizaeales; family Lygodiaceae; genus Lygodium; species Lygodium microphyllum. The sequence continues at coordinate 119,070,815 of NC_141151.1, read as the reverse complement.
GCTATCTCTCACCTAGCCGACACGTCGTCGATCCTACGAGTTTAGTGAGCTTACCTTGATGCTCGATCGAGTACCCTCCTCTCTCTTGCACTCCGGTAGCTCCACAATTCTTGATGCTAGCTCAAGCATCCTCAAGCCTCCTCCATCTCCAAGCTCCATCCTCCATAGCCGCGCGCGCAAGAGAAGAGAAGAGAAGAGAAGAGAAGAGAAGAGAAGAGAAGAAGAGAAGAGGAGATGGTGAAGAGCTTCACCCTCTTGATCCCTCACTCTCACACACACTCACTTCCTCACACTCTCACACTCCCTCTCTCAAGAGCATACACAAGCAAGAAGGAGAGAAGAAGAGAGGAAGAAGAAGAGTCTTTTTGCCACACACCAAAGAATGAGCTTCTCATTTACTTTCCAACTTTATATACAAAGCCCTAAATCCTTTTTGGGCGGTCATCCCCTTTTCCCTCTTTTACATGGCCAACCATAGCCTAGGCCCTTTGTCCCATTTCCCACCATTCTAATTTATCCTATTCCCGGCTAATGCTTACACTTTGCACAGGAGCGAGCCTGGTACTCTTTTACAAAGATTCGGGGGCGCATCCGCATTTTAATTCTTTTGTTGCCTCGGGCCGACATTGAAGCTTTCTGAGGGTCGTGCCCGAACATTTGAATTTTTCAGGGACCGGCTATCGGTCAAGGTGCCTTTTTCCGCTTTTATCCTGTGCCTTTTTTGCTATTTCCATTTTTTCCATTTTTTGCTCCTCTGTGCTGCGGGAACATGATAACATGCCTTCAACCTTGCACATAGCTTCCATAGGCTTAAACTAACATGAACTGTTTGTTGTAAACTGAGAATAACCAATAGTAAATACATGCTTCATTCCATAAAGAGGTAAGTACATCCTCTGAACAGCACTGCTATAGCCCCGCATTACAACAATGCTTAGTGAAAATCCAAGTCTTTGAATTCTCTTGCATTTGGAGCCAAAGGAGACTCTCAAAGCGTATCTCGATTTCTAGGATGATTAACACAAACAGTAAGAAATTGGACTACTTTCCTCCCATCCTTGCTTTTGACTCTTGCATAAGTAGAACCATCATCAAGCACCTTTGTTTCCATATGCACTCCTGTCACCTCCCTTTCCGGCAATCCCATTTCTTGTGCATGGATCTTGCCATCTTTCCAAAAGATGAGCTGTCATGCCAAGGCCTCCTGATAGACAGCATAATCCTTTCTCTCATGCTGCAAACTATCACACCACATACATCTTTTTCTTGGCTTAGGAGCTGGTTCTCGTCCCCTTTCCTCTTGTCCTTTTTCATCTAATTTTGTGACCTTCAATTGAAGATCCCGCATGCGTTTGACCAATTCATCTAATACATCTTCCCTAACAATGGGAACAATAGTAGGTACAACCATAGGGTTAGCTACAGAAGTGAGTGGCTTACTGGATACATAAACTATTTTTCATGTAACAGTGGGCAAGCTAGAGACATGCAATCTTTCTCTTCTTCTATGCTTTTTCACAAGTGCAGTAACAGCTTCCTTGACATGTCTCCATTCTATTTTAAGACCTATCTCTGTAGTCTAATCCTCTAGCAAATATTCAAGCTTCTCTTGAATCTCAAGATCTGCTACTTGCAGAAACAAGTCAATTTTCTGACATGCAAGAGCTTGCTGTTCTGCAAGATCTAACTGCTCAAATCGACTTTCAAATTCTCTTAACAATTATGTAGCCACAAGACCCTTATTGGGTTGTATAACCCACTCCTGAAAAGTCTTGTGCGTAATCAAACTGGTATCTTCAATGTAAAATTCTTCCTTGAGTGTCATCTTGAAAGCTACCCACTGAGCATCCTGCATGTACAATTCAGTAATTTGCGCTTTCAGTTCATATACAACGATTCAAACAAAATACTAACTCCATGCAAGTTAAGCCACTCCAAAGAATTCCATCTTTTGAGCATAGATATATACATATGCAGATACATTCTTGCCATTGAACAACTTCATCTCACGCTCAACTGCTTGCAGAGCATTCATCACAATACTTTCTGTTTGAGCAAAAGCCTGCACCACCTATTATTGTTGTACATGCATAAGCATATTCGTATTCTGCACCAACTCTTGCAAAACATCACTGGAAATTGCACTCAAAGGTTCTCCCATCTTATCTTTCCTTCTGATGACCTTTCATGTTGGGTTCACCAATGTTGGATGGGTTTTTGTTGAAAGGTCGTATCCACAAGGGATCAGAGATAGTAGGAAGTAGAGATAGGAGATGAAAAAGAAGAAAAAGAATAGACAAGACATAAACACGATAAAGACAAAGCACAAAGAATTGAATCAATATGTATTGATAGAACCTGGAATCCCTTGTCTAGCACTACAATCTCCAAGCATTAGATCTCTTGGAGCTCCCACGTAGACAAAAAATGTGCATCCAAACAATAGCTTCCTCTTACTACTCGGAAACCAAATCTGATGGCTTCGTTGGCTCCGAAAGGGGGGTAAGATCATAGGATATCTAATCCAGAATCTCCCAATTCACTCTTTTTTTCTTCCAGTTCAAAGTGGTATTTTCAGCCTGTCAATTGTGATCGTGACGTGTGCAATTTCACCCATCCTTATTTTTTATGAAAATTCCAAAATTGACTGAAAAAGTAACTTGGTTTTTGCATGCCATCCTAATCTAGAAGCTTTCCTAACTTTTTAGGATTTTTACAATAAATAATATAAAAAATAGGCTAAAATTGTCCAAAAATCTAGTATTTTGGACCATCCATGCCATAGGCACTAGCACTAATGACTCAGATCACATTGACTCTCTACATTAATAAGAAAGTCAGATGATCATGCACTCCGGAGTTTTTCACACTGTGTCTGCATAGTGGCATGACAACATGCCCTAAGTTTGTGAAATGGGGGAAGGGCCTAAGGATATAATTGTCCTTAGGTACAATGTCTGTGGCACTCCGATTGGTATATGAGAATCCCATTTCATCCCTTTCCTATGCTTCTTCTATGTATTTTCTCTTCCTTTTTTCTTTTCTTTTTTTCTTTTTTTTGGACATTTAATACATGGGGAGGGAATAAGCTAGATGTCATCCCTATGCTCTTGAGGGGCTACACTACGAGGGGCCTTAAGGGACTTGTTAAGGAAGGGTCTACTCTACAAGTAGCCCTTTACACTAATGCATACGTTCAGAGGTGTCATTGATAGGAAGGGGTGGCTGCACTTGGTGAAGGGGCTATCATTCATATCTTCTAGGATGACCATGCAAAAAAAAGATAGGAGCGTGGCCCTCATCATTAGACTAGCCATCACGTAGCTATCAATACTTGTGTTTAGATTAAAAAAAAAGTGGTAGGAGTTGGCCTCTTCCATCATGGGACTTTGTTTGAGCAAAATCCTAAGCACCCTAAGATAATTAGATGCGGTAATAAAGGCAGGCTTAGGGCAGGATGAGAATTGATCGAGAAAGTACACGATGGATGGGTGAATGTCTCGCTTAGTGAAGATTAGGCACTCCTCTGGGCTTTTTGCATTGACATTGTAGATTCTTAGAAAGTCATACCTACCATACATATTCGAGTTGTAATCTACCCCTATTCTCCACGGATATGGCATGTAGGTAGGGTCATTGTGCTCATCTAGTATGGTGTTGCAGAAGGCCATCCAAGAATCAAGGTTGGTGTCCCAGATGCATCGCTGCCATTGTGGTTGGGCTTCATATCTGCTGACGGTCTTTGGAATCTCCCAAACCTTGTCTTGACAATAATCTACGGGCTTGCTCTACCACCTTATGGGGTGTCTTCTTCTTTCCTCTGTCCACCTATTTCCTAGTTTTTGTGTGAGCTTGATCACCTACTCCACCACCCTTAGAGATAGAAATCTATCCAAGGAAAGAGGGTAGTGGAAAAATAACTCGAAGGGTCGGCTTTGGCTTTCCCATTGCTCCCAAATAGCTAGTTCCTTGGCCCAATTTACAGGGAAGCATTCCTCTCTTTATGGAATTTAGACCTTAGGAACTTGCTATGGCCTAGCTTGGAGTCTCCTTTGTACCAATAGCTCCACTTGCTCTCTCTGCATGCACTTTCTTTGCACAACCCTCTCAGGGGTAGCCTCCTCATCCTACTCTTCCATTTGAGTTTGTACCTACTGCGTGGGACCCGACACTTGTTCTTCTTCTTCTTAGTCTTGGCCAAGTCTTGCCCTTCTTCGCTTGGCGGTTCCATTGGGGTTGCAGTGGGTGGTTGAGCTAGCTATTTCGGCGGCTCGCCAAACCCTAATTCTTCCAACTCCCTCATTGAGAGCCTAGCCTACCTTAGGTAATATTGTTGTTGCTTCATGCTTAGGTTGGTACTCTCTTTTGGCACTCTTTCATGGAGGCCATATCTCAAGGCTCCTCTTGTAAGTTCTAGCTTCCCTGTAGCCCTTTCATGGTATCTTCACCCTCGGCTTGGGTCACATGTAGGAGTGTGTTCAGAAAAACCTATTGTTGGTTGGATCCCAAGACCTGCCTCCACTACTTCTACTCTTACCAATGCCATAATTCATTCACTTCTTGCCAATGCAATGTGTTCAGTGAAGTCTCTGAGTCTTTCAGTGGTCTATTCCTCCCACACCCTAGCCTTTTCTCTCATTCTCTTTATGCCTTGATTCTAGCATTGAGACATCATCATGACCATCTGTTCTTGCTCTTTCCAAATTCCAAGCATTTTATCTTTCTGCTACTTGAGGCGGTTCAACTGCTCTGCTGGTCATTCTTGCTCTAAAAGGGCCACTTGGAGTTGGTTTTCCATTTTTGTGAGTTTTTTGGCTACCACTTCATCTCTTTGTGCCTCAGCCTCACACAGTTCCTTGAGCAACTCTTCCTTTTGTTGTTTCTCCTTTCTACACTCTACATAAGCTTGGGTCCTAGCCCTTTCTACCTCCTCAATGAGTTCCTTTTCAATCTTCTTTAGATGGTTGAGGTACTCTTGCATTTGCTCATTCTACTACAAGAGGACTGAGAAGTCCCCCTCTAGTAGCACCACCTATTCTCCTCTTTCCTCACCATTTCCTTTGTTGGGTGGCTATTTGGAGTGTTTTTTCAAGTTGGTAGGCCGAGAATGTTTCTTTTTTAGTTTCCAACTCTGTTAGTGATGCCTTCCTCTCCTCTTTTACTCTTTCCAATTGGCACAATAGCTCTTGGATGACATACTCATCATATTGTGTCGACCCTGGAATGGCCGAGGATATGGACATAGTTGAGGCCTCCACCCTAGCTTTCTTTGGGTATTTTCTAGATTAGTGTCCACATCAAGCAGGCCTCTTTTCCTGGTACTACAGGGATCCTCCACTCGTAGGTAGTACTGGTGCACCATGTTGACTAGGTATTGTACCCAAGCCATAACATTTCTTTGGTCTATTATCGCATCCATGGTTTCTTAGGTGGTGGTAGTAGTGGCAGTCATGACGTGTAGGGGTGGTTCTAATGGGGCCTTTCCTTTGCCTTCCACCATGGGTCCTTTAGCCACTTTTGTTGCTGTAGAGATGGTTCCAAGCACGTTCTCTAAGGTCCTTCTCGCTAGCTATTCCGTGTAGGAGGATTGCTCGACTGTAGCCTAATGGTGAGAGCCATCTGGTCATCCTCTTCCCTCCTTAGTCTTTCCTCCTCCTCTTGTCGCTTCTTCCTTTATTCTTCCTCTATCCTTCAAGATTCTTCTTCTACCGTAGGCATTCCTCCTCTTCTTCTTGCTTCTCCTTCTTGCTTGGAATTTTCAGCAAGATTTTCTTCTGCTCCTCCTAGCTTGATGGGACAGAACCCTCCCTGCCTTGCTCACTAATGGTCCATTCACTGGACCCCTCATGTTGCTGTTGTGCCTAGAGTTGAGTTTCCTTCTTTCTTGTGGCTCGCTCGCTTCTTTGTCTCCCACCTTTCTAGCTTTTGGAGATGCTGATGGGATTTTTGGGACTAGGGAGAGGTACTGCCCTTGGATGGGAGATCTCTCTTGAGTCTCCCCTACTTATTCTTCCCTTTTTGTTTCTCTCACAACTTTTTGGATGGTGGCAATCAACACCCCTCCAAACCCTATCAACTAGGGATGCTTTTGATGCAAGTGTTCTAATTTGGTTGTGCTGGCGAGTGAGTCACCTCCTGTAGGTCATTAACTTGATGACATCACCTTGGCTGATGATTCAATCATCTTGCGGACGTAGGTATTCAGATCTATTTTTTCTAGGGTCCCTACTACAATACTCTCAAGCATCAGTAGCATTGGGATCTGAGCTATGAGGGTTTTGTATCAGTGACTGGAGAACAGGGTGTCCACCATCTTTCCCTGCAACTAGATAGTGCGGTTAGGGATGTCTGCTAGACTGATCTTGTCATTAGTGTGCACCTTTGTCTTCAACATCTTCAGCATGACATAGACATCCCTGTTTGGTCACTTTCCATGTGTGTTGGCCAACCCTAAAGTCTTCTCCACTATTTTAGGGTTGAGCACAACCTCTATCCTTTTGGGAAAGCCTTACTTCCTGACAATCATCATGCCACTATTCTTTCTTGCATTGAACGTTTGTAGAAACTCTATGCACTTGCTATGGTCAATTGTTTAGCCATCTTGATCTCATTGTGGGTGTGTGTGACTTGTAATTTTGATTTATCTCCCCAGTTTGCTGATGGATCCTGTCAGCTCTCCCGAATTGCTGACGCAATGGTACTTTAGTTGGTTGTAGACTTGCATTTCAGTGGTGGCCAATTGGTACCTGTTGTGCTCTTCCTATGAGAATGGAAGTTGGCCTACCATCTCGAGTTCGTGTTATGGCACAATAGCTTACAATTAGTTCATGTGAGAGTACAATTTTTGCGAAAGAAAAAGTTTAAGATAAAAAATATGGAATGGTGTGATGTTCTAGTAAGGAATGGAAACTTTTTATATTTCAAGAAATCCACACATTCCAAACACGAATTCCATAAAAGATTTTTTCCAAGTACGAGTTCCCTTTATTCGTCCTTTTTTGCTTTTGAACCTTTTTGCTTGTGAAGTTCAATTTGAAGTTTGGTCTAAAGTTTTGAGGTTCTATCTTAACCCCTCCCCCTCGGGAATAATGAAATTCCTTCCTAGGATTAAGGGCATGAAGCACTCGCTTGTTGTGCAATATTTCTTCATGAGCCAAGCATAGAATTGTGGGTTATACTCTAAGTGGGAATGATTATCTATGTTTTGAGGCCTAATGCGTACATATGTAATATAGGTCAAGACACTGGTTAGGAATTCTCCAGAGTTCATCCTGTTGGCACGACGTGCAAGTCTTTCTCAGTTAGGAGTTGATCCAAATAGGGATGGGCCATAACATGTTCTTCTAAAGGTCGGTTGCGCATGACGGCCAATACTCTGAATGAGGTAGGAGCCACATAGGTCGAATCGTACTTAGAGGTTTTGATTGTGCATCTCTACTCGGCGTTGGTCATAATTTGGTAGCCCTCTTATTCCCATTGGAGACACAGAGCATATTACTTTTGCAAAAAGGAAGAGTCAGACTCGGCTAACCGTTTGAGCTTTGCTAGTTCCTAGGTTGATGCAGAGACTTTGCTCTTGCTTTTGAACCTTTTTGCTTGTGAAGTTCAATTTGAAGTTTGGTCTAAAGTTTTGAGGTTCTATCTTAACCCCTCCCCCTCGGGAATAATGAAATTCCTTCCTAGGATTAAGGGCATGAAGCACTTGCTTGTTGTGCTATATTTCTTCATGAGCCAAGCATAGAATTGTGGGTTATACTCTAAGTGGGAATGATTATCTATGTTTTGAGGCCTAATGTGTACATATGTAATATAGGTCAAGACACTGGTTAGGAATTTTCCAGAGTTCATCCTGTTGGCACGACGTGCAAGTCTTTCTCAGTTAGGAGTTGATCCAAATAAGGATGGGCCATAACATGTTCTTCTAAAGGTCGGTTGCGCATGACGGCCAATACTCTGAATGAGGTAGGAGCCACATAGGTCGAATCGTACTTAGAGGTTTTGATTGTGCATCTCTACTCGGCGTTGGTCATAATTTGGTAGCCCTCTTATTCCCATTGGAGACACAGAGCATATTACTTTTGCAAAAAGGAAGAGTCAGACTCGGCTAACCGTTTGAGCTTTGCTAGTTCCTAGGTTGATGCAGAGACTTTGCTCTTGCTATAGGAGGTTAACAACCATTGTTTGAAAGCTAGCTCTCAAGAAATCTTGTTGGCAATCAAGGCCTTAGCCACCTTGGAATCTTGACAAACATGAACTCATATTCCTTCCAAGTGCATGGCAAGGAGCATACTTCCATTGCTAACGGCTCGTCAAGGAGACCTAAATCTAACCGTTCATACCTTTTAGCAAACATGGAGAAGGTAGCATCTAAGCGTCTAATGCAGGTGATGAGGTCATCTTCCATATTTGCGGCTAGGTTTGAGGCCAAAGTAAGGATGGATCTATGCTTATAGGAGGGCCTAAGGCCTGTAGGAGGTTGGGGTTTGGTTGAGCTAGATAACTCCACTATTGATGCTTGCCTCCTGGGCTATTTGGTGGGGTGTTTGTCGGCCACTTGTGTGATGGATTAGTCTTGTAGCTCGGTCGATGTGCTGCTGCTACTTGTGGAGCAGTTGGAACAGTAGAAGTGTTAGGTTGAGTTAGTTTGGATATGGCTAATCATAGTTTTGGTCGATAGACTTGTTAGGGCTCAATGGGTTTGGTTCCTTTTGGGGCAAATTGTTTCTCGTACCTAGCTGGCTTACAGTCTTATGGAGATGGTCCCTTTTCTTTTCCTTTCTTTTCCTTTCTTTTCCTTTCTTTTCCTTTCTTTTCCTTTCACTATGCACTACCACTTTGTGTTAGGACCTGTGTAAGCAAGAGTTGATAGGGCACTTGTAAAGCAATGGTGTTTGCCAAAACAACATCCTCAAGCATTTTTTTCTAAGAACATCCCAACACCCGTCCCCTCCCCCTACATCCATCTAGTCATCACACCTCTTTCTAAAAACTAATCATTGCCTTGTTTTTTAAAAGCTAATTACCATTTGGCCAAGAGTTGCTACCAATACTATTGTAATTGTTGAATTTCAATACATTGAGCCAAGGAAAGAGGGTAGATCTCCATGGAGCCCATCACTGCTACCCTTCATGTATCTTCATGGTCACTATCTCCATGCTAGTATGATTAGAAGCTATTGCTTGAGGTCAGATCACAAAACCAAATAAAAATTCAAATCACAATGTATAGGTGAATCGGTGTTGTGGTTGACTTTATATGATGTGTGGGTTATTATAGATGTTTATGGGGTTTAAGTGTTCTTTATCTAGGGAATGTATGGGTGTAACAATGTAGATTCTAAGCATGTGTGTGTATGTTTGCATGTGTGAAAGAGATCGAGATGTAAGAGATACACATAAGAACCTCTCTCTCTCTCTTTATGCATGCATGCACACGCGCATGTGCGCGCACGCACACACACACACATTTGGCTTAATCATCTTCATTTTTAAGTGCATGTATCATTGATGATGCTCAAGTAATAAAAGTTCATGTGTGCTTGTACTTCTCAAACATCTCCTTACCTCAAATTATCATTTTTGCCTCCAACATCTTGTTGTGGTACTTATATGAATCAACAAGATATCTTTCTTGTTTGATCTCATAGGGGTTTGGAGAGAGAGAGAGAGAGAGAGAGAGAGAGAGAGAGAGAGAGAGAGAGAGAGAGAGAGAGAGAGAGAGAGAGAGAGAGAGAGAGAGAGAGAGAGAGCATATAAGGGTTCCAAAATCTTCTAAGTAAGTGTAAAGCATGAGATTGTTTGTTTGAGTTGACTCATAATTCCTAAAAGCCAATCAATAAGTGCATCTAAGCTGTAAAATACTTTTCATTCACCTACAAATGCGGTTAGGGGCATAGGCTAGCTAGTTAGAGTTCATGATTATGAGTGTGGATGTATGTGTTTGAATCTAGCTTTCAACAATAGACTGCTCTTGTCTAAAATTTAAAAACCCTTGATAGTATAATCTTTAAAAATTTTATTTATGTAAGCCCCTATTACATGTGCAGCATAGCATTACTTTTTTACCAAAATTTTTCTACTTCTTTGGGCTTGCCCTATACCCATAACTCATCCAAAATGATCACTTAGACCGACAATTTTCCTTAGCATGGAAAATATGAAAAAGTTTTTAAAATTAGATTTATTAAATTAATAAACCTCTCATTGTTTGCAATCTCCCATATGTGAGTGAAACATGTCATCCAAAATCCTCTATTCTTATTTGCATAAATCAATCTGACAACTATTGGTAAGGCCATACATGCACTCCATGCCTTTTATTCTCACATTATATGCACTACATGCCTTTTGCTCTCACATCTCTCAGAGTTGCTATTGTTGTGCTTCTGCTTATCACATACTGCCCTAAGCTCCCTCCAAATGACGACTTCTCCTCAACATCAATGTTATATTGCAATTATTTAACAAACATTTAATGGACTCTTGGCCACCTACCATGTGGACATGTGAAGTTTCATTGCATTCCAATAAGAGGTTGTATATTTACAATCATTTTGTGAAATGTGCATATGCATTTACCCAATTTAGGGTTTAAATGGATTAAAAGTTGATTTTTCTTCTCACTTTCACATCTTACTTTTATTCTTTTCTCCATTATAACTTCCCCAACTTTTGTTTCTCCTCCATCCCACCCTCGTCGAGCTTGCATGGCATGCACCAAGCGAGCCGCTTGCCATTTCCTAGCAAAGACCACACACATGGTCTCCTTTGGGCCAATAGCAAGGTGCTCCACATAGAGCATGAAGACTTCCATATAAGAAGAGGACATGGAGATTAGGCATCATTTCCCTATGTGAGATAAGGCACCTTCAGCGTAGCTATGAGCTCCTTATCCTGAAAGCATCCTTCCAAAAGGTAGTTTGGGAATTTTTACAAGATATGTGGTTGATTGGTAGGAAGGTATTGGACATGAGTGGCTGATATTCCATTACCATGCAAGTGGACTAGACTAGCCAATGGAGGCCTTGCAAAATGACTACACATGGGTGGCTTGTTCAATGATACATAGTTGACGGCCATCCATGTAAAGCCTATCATAGTCACCAAAAACAAAGATATTAGCTTCATCATTTGGCTTCAACATGGCAAGGGACATTCCCAATAGAATTATGCCACTTATGATGCAAGGTCTTGCCATGTATGCTATGACATAAAATCTTGAAAATCCAAAGCATTTTGTATACTCTATGACACTAAAAAAACAATAGATAAGAGAAAATGCAAAGAGAGATGAGCATCTATGTTCTGTCCAAATTCTAGAGCTACAAGGTGAAGAAATTGTAGAGATAAGTGGAATAATCAAAACCTTGATTGCTTGCAATAGAGAGCTTTAGTAGATATGAAAATTCATCAAAATAGAGAAGAGAGGAAAGTGATTTGTTGCTCAATCTTTGGGTTAAACTAAATTCATGGGGGGGGGGAAGAAAAATTGAAAATTCACCAAGAAAGGGGAGAAAAGTATGAGGATAGAGATACTCAAAATTTGTGCACTATTCATTTCCCCCCCTTTTTTAAATCCCTAACTACCCATTTTTTAAAATTCAGAATCCAAGATTTGGAGAGAGAAGATTCACTCTCCATGGATGTCAATATCTAGCCTTTTTATTAGACAATTCAAAATGCTCGCCTCTTAAATTATAATATTTTTAAGGGCTCATTTTTAGTTCATTTTTCCCTTAATGAAAGTGGTAATGATGAAATACTATTTGGATGGGATTTTGGTCCAAATTCGATGATATAAATGTCATTTTGTGTAGCAAGGTTTGAAGCATGGTTTGAGAGATAAAGGTTTGTATTCCCTGGCCATAACCTTGAGGTTGTCTATAGCAATGCAGATTAAAAGAATACATAAATAAATAAAAGAAACAAAGAGGGTCATTAAGATATGCCTAAACATGGCGACAATTTAGGGAGGAAATATGAATGAGCATAATATGATAATTATCATCCAATGGTGCTCCACTTTCTTTAGATGATAATAATTCTATACAAGATACATTTGTGGGAAAATGTTGTGAACAAGATGTTTGCAATGGTACATTTTGAGGAAAGATGAAATGTATTAATGGTTTTCGTTGTGCTCCATTATCCTTGTGTATTGCATGTCATTCTCTACAACGAATGAAGCTTAGAATGGGTGATATGGCTTGAATGGTGGCACAAATAGGAGTGCAATTGGTCTTATGCAATGATCAACAAATTCTCTTAGTAATCTAAATGCTTCACAAGATCATTTCTTTTCACATTTATGAGTTCACACATAAACATATAAGATAGATATGTAAAAGAGAAAATTGGGATGTCCTCTTTATAGACACAAAGACATTACAATCATATGGATTAATGGAATGAGCATATGTCCTTTTGTCCATTTTTTCCAAGCGCGTGCACGCGCGCGCACACACACACACACACACACACACACACACACACATGCACACATGCACACACGCACGCACACACATGCACACACATGCACACACATGCACACACACAAAACCACAACCTCAAGTAATCATCTTAGTACTAATGTAACCACCAATATCTATGTGCGTGTTAAATTTGCCTTTGTTTTGAGGCTTTGAACTTGTGCCCACAATCAATAAGGTACAACTCTAAGTCTCACCCATGTGTATTATACTTCTCACTCAATGTGAATTATACCCTACTCTTATTTCATGTATTCTATTGTACACCTAGGTAGATTTAAAAAAAAACCAATACACATACAAGAATGCATGATGCAAGTTAAAAGAAAGGCCTTATAAAACATCAACTTTCCAAATTGAGAAAAGCCTCAAGATAAGGCAGAACACTCCAACATACTAAATGAACAATTTGAAAAGGGGGATGGTCATAGATTGAAGATTGGTGGAGCACTTAAGCTATAGGTGAAGCTTTTTAGTGATCAATTATAGAATAGTCCTTAAGCATTTAGCAATGCATTTTCGCAACTTTTTATGTGTATGTACCATATCATAAAAAATGATGTTGAGGTAGGTCATATTGTCAATTTTGTCATCTAATGGAGGTGTACATTGACAAATTTGCGACATGTTATACCAAGTTTTCATATGTTATCCCCCCATTATCCATGATCGAATTCTCATTATTATCTGCTCTAATGTGGTTGTGAAGTAAATTGAGGTGTACATCATGCACGTTATCTTGTAAGAATATATATGTCATGCAACAACTTGCTATCGGATCTTCCTTTACTGTAGCTTTAACACAATTTCGGAATCATGAGATACTATTTGAACATGAATAAAATGAGTTGTACATGCACTAATAGATGTTTGAAATAACGCCTACTACCACTACTTAGAGTATAAATATCCATCAATGGAAATAGTTACCATAAGAAGTAGCTAGAGTAAGCTAACCCATCAAAGTAATCTAGATAGTGAGTTACAAGGGGAGTACCATCAAGTACAAGCTTCAAAATTTTCAATGAATGAAATTTTGCGATTAGTGAGTTACAAGGGGAGTACCATCAAGTACAAGCTTTAGATATTTCAATTAATGCAATTTTGCGATTGGTGAAAATTAACAAGATAAAAGTTGTCCACATCTTCTAGCTTAGAGGTTCTTGATGGTAAGTGCAAGACAAATTAGCAAAACATTTGTTTTAAGCACCCTATTAAGTTGTTACAAGATGAGAAATCCTAGGTGTTAAGTGGAAGAAAACATAGCAAATACTTATTAGAATCGCCATACTCAAATTTGACTAAAGGAGTACATCTATTGTAAATCCACTATATGTCAAGATTGTGGGAGAGAAGGAAGGAGTCTCACTTGTAGCTTTCTTGCTTGCACAATGGGGGAATACACACAGAGGTGGAGGCTGAAAACAGTTTTCCTCTTCTTAGTTGTGTAGCCAAAAAGAACTCAAGTATATAGAAATAGAAGAACCCTATATATGGGTCTCAAACCAAACTCAACTAACTAAGGTGGCATACTAACTGAGCCACGAACTAGAGTAGATAAGGATAGCTGTCATCTAGCTATTATTCATGGGCGGTGTCCCAACGGCATCTGCAACTGACAAGTCGGTGACGTAAATGCACAACGGTCACCCTGGCATATCACGAGTGGAGCTCAATATCTCAACACTCCCCCTCGAGCTCAATCCCAATTCCTGCACATCAAGCAGGTCTCTGAACTTGCGCAGCTTCTTTGCGCCCAATGCCTTCGTGAATATGACAGCTACCTGATCCTCTGTGCTGACATAAACTAGATCAATAAGACCTAGTAAAACCCTCTCCCGCACATAGTGATAATGCACCTCAATGTACTTTGTTCTAGCATGATAGACTGGGTTATTTGCCAAGTGTATACTACTCATGTTGTCACGATAAATGACAACTGGCCCATCTGTAGGCTGATGCATATCATAAAGTAGCTTATGCAACCAAGCTACCTCACATGCAGCCATTGCTGCACCCTTGTACTCAGCCTCTGTGCTCGACAAGGCAACTGTAGGCTGTTTCTTGTTGCTTCAAGTGACTGCAGCACTCCCAAAAGAGAACACATATCCACTGGTAGATCGTCTATCAGAAATACTACCAGCCCAATCAGCATCAGTGTATCCATGCAACTGTATCTGAACCCCAGTCTCATAAAGTAGTCCACACTGCAATGTGGACTTCACATACCTGAGTATGCATCTAGCCGCATCCAAATGTGGTTTCCTTGGAGCCTGCATAAACTGACTTACCAATCCAACAGCATAGCTCAAATCTGGCCTCGTAATAGTCATGTAAATCAAACTTCCTACTATGCTTCTGTACATAATAGGGTCTTCCAGAAGCTCACCTGTATTTGTGCTCAGCTTCACATTCTGCTCCAAAGGAACTGAAATAGGCTTACAGCCTGTCATCCCATATTTGGATAGCATGTCCAATCCATACTGTATCTGCAAGAGCCGTATTCCACTTGGTGATCTAATCACCTCAATGTCCAAGAAATAACGCAGCTCTCCCAAATCCTTCATCTCAAACTTCTGCTTCAATAGCATTTTCACATGAAGGATATCTTCATTACTGTCACCTGTCATAATCAAATCATCAACATAAATGACAAGTAGCATAATACCTTTCTCTGTTTTTCTCACATAAAGTGAGAAATCTGCCTTGGAAATATGAAAGCCAATAGTGACAAGATATTGTCCTATCTTGTCAGACCATGCTCTAGGTGCTTGCTTCAAGCCATACAAGGCTTTCTTCAACCTGCAAACAAACTCAGGATGAACAGCATGCACATAACCTGGTGGCTGCTCCATATATACCTCTTCTTGCAAATCACCATGTAAGAAGGCATTCTTTACATCCATCTGATGTAAAGACCATTCCTTTGATGCAGCCATAGCAATGACTGCTCTTACGGTTGCCATCCTTGCAATCGGACTGAATATTTCTTCATAATCAATGCCATATGTTTGTGCATACCCCTTGACTACTAATCTTGCCTTGTATCTATTCACAGAACCATCTGCATTGTGCTTCACCTTATAAACCCACTTACAACCAATTGCATTCTTACCTTTGGGCAAAGATACCAATTCCCATGTAGCGTTTGCTTCCAAGGCATCCATTTCTTCATCCATGGCTTTCTCCCATTTTTCTTTTCCCATGGCTTGCTCAAAAGAAGTGGGTTCTGGTTCCTGTATCACTTTGACCATATAGGCATAGTGAATGGCTGTAAATCCATCATATTTCAGCCTATCCACAGGATACCTAGCTCTCGTAGACCTGTGCAAAGTAGGTTCACTCCCAGGTGCTCTCAAAACATCCCTGGTCTTCCTTACTCCAGGTGTAACAATAGAAGGAATACGCAACTTATCATCAATGCTCTGTTCTGAGCCACTGGATTCACCATCCACATAAGAGTGACCTGCATTCACATCAAACATGGGCTGATCTACCTTCTCTTTTCCTTTTCGTGATACCTGCATACCACTATTTGCATTGTTTTGAGAAGATTCTCCTGATCTCAATCTGCTTGTCCATGGCGAAGAATGTGAACCACTGCTAGAGGATGCTCCAGGTCCACTAATATCTTGTGATGACTGCTGTTGTGAATTCTATGCAGCATTACCATTTTGTGCATCTACATTATCAATCACATTTACTGGTTTATATTAGCTACTCATCTCATAAAAAACAACATCTCTGCTCACTGTAAACTTACGAGTAGAAGGGTTATAGCATCTATACCCTTTTTGCTCTACAGAGAGTAACCAATAAAGATGCACTTCTCAGCTTTTGGATCCAACTTGGATCTCAACTCATCTGGCACATGAACATAGGCAATGCAACCAAAAATTTTCAAATGAGAAATATCTGGTTTCCTACCAGTATACCTCTCCTCTGGAGTCATGCCATGTATTGCTGCAGTGGGAGTCCTGTTCATTATGTAGACTGCTGTAGCAACTGCCTCAGCCCAGTAAAAATCCCAGTAAAAATCTGGCAGGTCTTTTTCATTGAGCATGGCACGAGATACCTCTCCAATGTGCCTGTTTTTTCTTTCTGCAATTCCATTTTGTTGTGGGGTATGACTACATGAATATTGCTGCTTTATGCCATGCTCCTGCAAGAACCTTGCAAACTCATTTGAGAGGTACTCACCCCCTCCATCTGACCTTAGGCATTTTATTTGTAGGCCTGTTTCTTTTTCAACCATAGCTTTAAGAGTTTTGAAATGCCCAAAAACTTCACTTTTCTTTTACATAAAATACACCCAAAATTTTCTGCTATAGTCATCAATAAAAGTGACAAAATAATGACAGCCTCCAAGAGATGCAGCTTTAGTAGTCCACACATCAGAGTGGATTAATTCCAATGGCTTCTTACTCTCTTGAACATGTCTAGGAAATGGTTTTCTTGCCTGTTTTCCAAATTGACAGGCTTCACATGCCTTATGCATTTCTGCAACCTTGAATTTAGGCAATCCTGCAACAATATTTTGGGCTTGCATTGGTTTAAGTCGCTGTACATTAATATGACCAATGCGTTTATGCCAGATATCAATATCTGCAACTACATCGGTCCCATGTGCAAACATTGCTGCACTCAATTCAGGCATGACTGCATCCAATGTAAACATTCTGCCCTTCCTCTTTCCTTTTGCTATCAAGTGACCTTTATTTTTCATATCCTCAACAAAGCATCCATGAGAATTAAATCTAACCTGCAAGCCCTGCTCAACCATTTGACCAACAGAAACTAGGTTCTTAGTGATATTCGGGACATGAAATACATTGGACAGGTATTTCTTTTTCCCATCCTGCATAGACAAGGGAATTTTTCCAATCTGCACAATAGGATGTGCAGTATCATCACCAGTCTCCACAAATCCTGGTTTTTCCATTTTCCTTGCATCCTGCATCCATTCTGCATGACCTGTCATGTGGTTTGATGCACCTGAGTCAACATACCACATATCGTTGCTTTCTTCTGCACTTGTCACATAATTGGTCATGTGCTGCACCATAAACAAATGCTCATTTCTGTCATCACCCTGTCTACTAGAAGATGCATAATTTCCTTGTTGCAATTTTCCATTCATGATGTCATTCTGGTTTTTATAGCAGTCTTTAGCCATATGACCCATTTTACCACAGTAGTAGCATTCAACATTACTGTTTGCATTTTGGCCTCTTTGCCATCCACCACGACCTCTTTGGCTCCCCCTGCCTCTAGAGTTATCACGTCCTCCTCCATAGGATTGGTTTTCTTGAGTTTGCTGCATATTCTGATTTCTACCACGGCCTCCAAATCAGCCTCCTCTACCTCTGCCTCTACCTCTTCCAGCATTTGAGTAGAAGACAACTTCTTTTGAAGTTCCTCCTGAAGAAGATGCACCACCATTTCTCTGCTCCTCAGAGATTAGAAGAGCAATCAACTCCTCAAAATCAGGAAATCTTTCACGGACGGAAATGGTGTCAAGATTGTGGGAGAGAAGGAAGGAGTCTCACTTGTAGCTTTCTTACTTGCACAATGGGGGAATACACACAAGGGTGGAGGCTGAAAACAGTTTTCCTCTTCTTAGTTGTGTAAGCCAAAAGAACTCTCATACAAAGAAATAGAAGAACCCTATATATGGGTCTCAAAACCAAACTCAACTAACTAAGGTGGCATACTAACTGAGCCACGAACTAGAGTAGATAAGGATAGCTATCATGTAGCTATTATTCATGGGCGGTGTACCAACCGCATCTGCAAACTGACACGTCGGTGACATAAATGCACAACGGTCACCCTGGCATATCACGAGTGGAGCTCGATATCTCAACACTCCCCCTCGAGCTCAATCCCAATTCCTGCATACCAAGCAGGTCTCTGAACTTGCGCAACTTCTCTGCGCCCAATGCCTTCGTGAATATGTCAGCTACCTGATCCTCTGTGCTGACATAAACTAGATCAATAAGACCTAGTAAAACCCTCTCTCGCACATAGTGATAATGCACCTCAATGTGCTTTGTTCTAGCATGATAGACTGGGTTATTTGCCAAGTGTATACTACTCATGTTGTCACAATAAATGACAACTGGCCCATCTGTAGGCTGATGCATATCATAAAGTAGCTTATGCAACCAAGCTACCTCACATGCAGCCATTGCTGCACCCCTGTACTCGGCCTCTGTGCTCGACAAGGCAACTGTAGGCTGTTTCTTACTGCTCCAAGTGACTGCAGCACTCCCAAAAGAGAACACATATCCACTGGTAGATCGTCTATCAGAAATGCTACCAGCCCAATCAGCATCAGTGTATCCATGCAACTGTATCTGAACCCCAGTCTCGTAAAATAGTCCATACTGCAATGTGGACTTCACATACCTGAGTATGCGTCTAGCCGCATCCAAATGTGGTTTCCTTGGAGCCTGCATAAACTGACTTACCAATCCAACAGCATAGCTCAAATCTGGCCTCGTAATAGTCATATAAATCAAACTTTCTACTATGCGTCTGTACATAGTAGGGTCTTCCAGAAGCTCACCTACATCTGCGCTCAGCTTCACATTCTGCTCCAAAGGAACTGAAATAGGCTTACAGCCTGTCATCCCATATTTGGACAGCATGTTCAATCCATACTGCCTCTGCAAGAGCTGTATCCCACTTGGTGATCTAATCACCTCAATGCCCAAGAAATAACGCAGCTCTCCCAAATTCTTCATCTCAAACTTCTGCTTCAATAGCATTTTCACATGAAGGATATCTTCATCACTGTCACCTGTCATAATCAAATCATCAACATAAATGACAAGTAGCATAATACCTTTCTCTGTTTTTCTCACATAAAGTGAGAAATCTGCCTTGGAAATCTGAAAGCCAATAGTGACAAGATACTGTCCTATCTTGTCAGACCATGCTCTGGGTGCTTGCTTCAAGCCATACAAGGCTTTCTTCAACCTGCAAACAAACTCAGGATGAACAGCATGCACATAACCTGGTGGCTGCTCCATATAGACCTCTTCTTGCAAATCACCATGTAAGAAGGCATTCTTTACATCCATCTGATGTAAAGACCATCCCTTTGATGCAGCCATAGCAATGACTGCTCTTACGGTTGCCATCCTTGCAACCGGACTGAATGTTTCTTCATAGTCAATGCCATATGTTTGTGCATACCCCTTGACTACTAATCTTGCCTTGTATCTGTTCACAGAACCATCTGCATTGTGCTTCACCTTATAAACCCACTTACAGCCAATTGCATTTTTACCTTTAGGCAAAGGTACCAACTCCCATGTAGCATTTGCTTCCAAGGCATCCATTTCTTCATCCATGGCTTTCTCCCATTTTTCTTTTCCCATGGCTTGCTCAAAAGAAGTGGGTTCTGGTTCCTGTATCACTTTGACCATATATGCATAGTGAATGGCTGTAAATCCATCATATTTCAGCTTATCCACAGGATACCTAGCTCTCGTAGACCTGTGCAAAGTAGGTTCACTCCCAGGTGCTCTCAAAACATCCCTGGTCTTCCTTACTCCAGGTGTAACAATAGAAGGAATACCCAACTCATCATCAATGCTCTGTTCTGAGCCACTGGATTCACCATCCACATAAGAGTGACCTGCATTCACATCAAACATGGGCTGATCAACCTTCTCTTTTCCTTTTCGTGATACCTGCATACCACTGTCTGCATTGCTTTGAGAAGATTCTCATGATCTCAATCTACCTGTCCATGGCGAAGAATGTGAACCACTGCTAGAGGACGCTCCAGGTCCACTAATATTTTGTGACTGCTGCTATGAATTCTGTACAGCATTACCATTTTGTGCATCTATATCATCAATCACATTTACTGATTTATACCAGCTACTCATCTCATAAAAAACAACATCTCTGCTCACTGTAAACTTACGAGTAGAAGGGTTATAGTATCTATACCCTTTTTGCTGCAGAGAGTAACCAATAAAGATGCACTTCTCAGCTTTTGGATCCAACTTGGATCTCAACTCATCTGGCACATGTACATAGGCAATGCAACCAAAAATCTTCAAATGAGAAATATCTGGTTTCCTACCAGTATACCTCTCCTCTGGAGTCATTCCATGTATTGCTGCAGTGGGAGTCCTATTCATTATGTAGACTGCTGTAGCAACTGCTTCAGCCCAATAAAAATCTGGCAAGTCTTTTTCATTGAGCATGGCACGAGATACCTCTCCAATATGCCTATTTTTCCTTTCTGCAATTCCATTTTGTTGTGGGGTATGACTGCATGAATATTGCTGCTTTATGCCATGCTCCTGCAGGAACCTTGCAAACTCATTTGAGAGGTACTCTCCCCCTCCATCTGACCTTAGGCATTTTATCTGCAGGCCTGTTTCTTTTTCAACCATAGCTTTAAGAGTTTTGAAATGCCCAAAAACTTCACTTTTCTTTTTCATAAAATACACCCAAACTTTTCTGCTATAGTCATCAATAAAAGTGACAAAATAATGACAGCCTCCAAGAGATGCAGCTTTAGTAGTCCACACATCAGAGTGGATTAATTCCAATGGCTTCTCACTCTCTTGAACATGTCTAGGAAATGGTTTCCTTGCCTGTTTTCCAAACTGACAGGCTTCACATACCTTATGCATTTCTGCAACCTTGAATTTGGGCAATCCTGCAACAATATTTTGGGCCTGCATTGATTTAAGGTGCTGCACATTAACATGACCAATGCGTTTATGCCAGATATCAATATCTGCAACTACAAAACATGGCTGCACTCAATTCAGGCATGCCTGCATCCAATGTAAACATTCTGCCCTTCTTCTTTCCTTTTGCTATCAAGCGACCTTTATTTTTCATATCCTCAAGAAAGCATCCATGAGAATTAAATCTGACCTGCAAGCCCTGCTCAACCATTTGACCAACAGAAACCAGATTCTTGGTGATATTCGGGACATGAAATACATCGGACATGTATTTCTTTTTCCCATCCTGCATAGACAAGGGAATTTTTCCAATCTGCACAATAGGATGTGCAGTATCATCACCAGTCTCCACAAATCCTGGTTTTTCCATTTTCCTTGCATCCTCCATCCATTCTGCATGACCTGTCATGTGGTTTGATGCACCTGAGTCAACATACCACATATCGTTGCTTTCTTCTGCACTTGTCACATAATTGGTCATGTGCTGCACCATAAACAAATGCTCATTTCTGTCATCACCCTGTCTACTAGAAGATGCATAATTTCCTTGTTGCAATTTTCCATTCATGATGTCATTCTGGTTTTTATAGCAGTCTTTAGCCATATGACCCATTTTACCACAGTAGTAGCATTCAACATTACTGTTTGCATTTTGGCCTCTTTGCCATCCACCACGACCTCTTTGGCTCCCCCTGCCTCTAGAGTTATCACGTCCTCCTCCATAGGATTGGTTTTCTTGAGTTTGCTGCATATTCTGATTTCTACCACGGCCTCCAAATCAGCCTCCTCTACCTCTGCCTCTACCTCTTCCAGCATTTGAGTAGAAGACAACTTCTTTTGAAGTTCCTCCTGAAGAAGATGCACCACCATTTCTTTGCTCCTCAGAAATTAGAAGAGCAATCAACTCCTCAAAATCAGGAAATCTTTCACGAACTGAAATGGATGTCCGAAACTGTGCATAATCCTTTCCTAGACCATTCAAGGTCACAGAAACTAAATCATCATCTTCCACTGGAGACCCAATGGAAGCAAGTGCATCTGCAATCTTCTTCACCTTCATGTGGTAGTAATTGATGCTCATATTTTCTCTTTGCACATTATGCAACTCTTGCTTGAGCTGCATTTTCCTGGCTTGAGTATTTGTGCTGTACATTTTTGACAAAATATCCCATGCCTCCTTTGGCGTACTTGCATCCTGAATATGCACAATCATAGAGTCTGAAATACTGATAGACAGCCAGTACATAACTTTCTTGGCTCTCTCATGCCATGCTTTGAATGCTTGCATTTGCTGTTGATTGGGAACATCAGGAAGAACTGGTTCTTCTTCATTTCCTGCAACAAATTCCCAATATCCTTTTCCCATAAGGAAATTCGTCATTCTAAACTTCCATGCTTGGAAGTTGTTCTGGTCAAGCTTTTCAGTGACAATCTGTGAGAGAGAATCAGACGCCATTACAGAACACTGCAAAAAGTTCTGTCACTGCAAAGAACACAGCTTCAGCCTCACAAGGGCTAATCTGCAAAACTGACGAAAGTGGTATTTGACCACACAGTCACTTCCTAGTGACGATTTTGCATCAACAGGCAACAAGGATGATTCTGTAACTCCCAATGTCTCTACACACAAGCATACGATGCAATTTCTATAGCAACTTTTCACCGACCTGTAGAACAGTGGTCTCACAGCATAAAATTGGGCCTTTTCCTGAGTGCGTGCAGAAAACTTTCGCCTCCAAAACAGGCCCCGAAATGGCCTCAAATCAAAAAAACAGAGCAACCAAGGGCTAAAGCCCTTACCCGCAGCATATACTGCCCTCCTGCTACACCGCGAAGGACGTCTCAATCTGAGACAATGCACTCTTGCACTTTCCGGCTATGCTACCTGCAGAGACTTGCTCCCAAAACAGAAAAATGAAAGCAACACTGGTCCTCTTACCAGAACACCACGAACTTGGCTTGCTTTCTTGAGCTACTTACCACGAACAAGGCTCTGATACCATGTCAAGATTGTGGGAGAGAAGGAAGGAGTCTCGCTTGTAGCTTTCTTGCTTGCACAATGGGGGAATACACACAGAGGTGGAGGCTGAAAACAGTTTTCCTCTTCTTAGTTGTGTAAGCCAAAAAGAACTCAAGTACATAGAAATAGAAGAACCCTATATATGGGTCTCAAACCAAACTCAACTAACTAAGGTGGCATACTAACTGAGCCACGAACTAGAGTAGATAAGGATAGCTGTCATCTAGCTATTATTCATGGGCGGTGTACCAACCGCATCTGCAACTGACAAGTCGGTGACATAAATGCACAACAGTCACCCTGACATATCACGAGTGGAGCTCGATATCTCAACACTATACACCTGGTAAAATTATATTTAAAGGAGAAGTTCATGAAGGCTGGAATCATGTACTTTAATAAGACCCACACACCATGCTTCATGATCAAACATGTATTAGAATTACTTAAGTTTCAAGCTAATCCTTATTTCTACAAACTTTTGTTGCTACCAAGATAACATTTTCACAAACTTTTGTACCTATTTTGAAGCTACAGTTATGTCATTTTTTGACTACCATATTCTTATGATAGAGCAAACAAGAAGCAAGTGCTCGACTAACAAGTAGAATTTTTTATGCTTTGAATGTGTAATTATCAACCAATTCACAAGTTTTTGAGATACCTCCAAGTCCAATCTAGTAAGCAAAATATATACTATTACTTCTAACTCCATAAATTTCCTTGGAATTTTAGTAACCAATCCTTACAAATACATCTCCAATCATGCAAGCCCTAGTGATTACATCGCCTTGTTTGAGTTTTAAAAATGCAAGAAAACTATTTTGGAAAGAAAAAGTTTTACCATAAATCTAAAAAGCAAAACATTGTTAAAAAAATAGACATGGAACTAGGTATAATCTAAGAAATCTACACCATTTCTTATTTAGGAATCTACCAAACTAGACAAAAAAGAAATGCAAGCCTACATATAGTATACAATGGATGCATCCCAAAGCTTTTTTTAAATTGTCTCATTTTTTTGTACTTTTCTCTACTTTTTCAATAGATTTCTCTCTCTCTAGACTCTCTCTCTTCCTCATCTTCCATGTGCGCCTATGGAGCATTGCTTCAATTAAATGCACCACCTATGGCTCTCTCTCTACCTTTTTAAGAGATTCATCACACACACACACACACACACACACACACACACACACACACATCTAGCACAAAATCAATGCATCCCAAAAAAATTTAATTATATATTTTCTTCTTTAAATTTCTCTAATTTATCAATAGATTCATGTCTCTTTTCTCTCTCTCCCCCATCTTGCATGTGAGCTTGCATGTGTACCACCTCTTGCCATTGCTTGAATTATATGCACCACCTGTGGCTCTCTCTTCACAGACACACACACATACCGTATTTTCAATGATTGCAGATAGCCAATACATCACCTTTTTGTCTTTTGCATTTTACTCTTTCCATGCCTTTAATTCATCTATACAGTCGAAGGGATACCCAGCTCTGGCTCCTTTTCTTCACCTGAGACAAACTCATAAAGGCCCTTTCCAATGAGGAAGTTTGTCACATGAAACTTCCATGAAGGGTAGTTATTCTTGTCGAGCTTCTCAATAATGGGATTTTCACTGTTCTCTGCCATTATCACAAAAAAGGATACAACACAGCAAGTTAGTCTTCTGCAGCCTTTCAGAAGTGCAGAGCAATACACCAAGCAACTAATACATGTAATTTGCAACCTGTTTGCAGATAAACCTTATGTTTCCTTCCTGTCAAACACCTAAAAAATTATAGATTCGAAATTTGTAACCTGTGCACCCATGTTTAGTCAATAAAACCGAAATCACAATGTATCCTAAAACTGTTGTCCACAACATTGTGGCTCTAAAATGGGGCCTGAAACGGCCTTAGATGCCCAAAAAAATTACGAGAAATCCCTAAAGGGTCTAGTTGTAGAATATACAGTGCTCTACTTGCACACCAAATCTCCTAGCGACTTGAGATTTTCACTCTACCTTGCTTCCAGTGCCTCCACAGGCACTATCCAAGAGAAAGAGTGGAAGAATGGGAGAGCTTCTTACCCGCTGCTTGCTTGCTCAGACCTTGATTTTTTCCCTTCACTTTAACCTTCAAAATCAGCCTCTCTCAGTGGCATGGCTTTGATACCATGCCGAGAATCTCGTAGTGGGGGGACTTGCTTGAGATGATGTGCCAAACACACACAATATACACAAGAGAAAGCTCACTCAAGAACTCAAGAAGAGAGATAGAGGCCAAAACGTTTTCTTGCTAATTTTTTCTTCTTCTTCCATACACTATATAATGTACCCAAAGTATAGATAATATACAACATAAAGGAAAGTGGCCTACTAAGTCAAATAGTGCATAACAGACTACACTGATTGATTGGCACTATATCTTTGCTAGTTGTAGGTAGGTGTAACAAACTAAATATAATAAGTGATAAGTCAATGTCCATGTGAGTATCATAATGACCACCAACATGCTAAGTATAGACATGCGGATCCATCTAGCTAGGCAATCCATCATCAATGTCCACACATGTTGAGCTTGCCATCTCAACAAAGGAGGAAATGGCCATTGAGGAACAAGCAAAGAAATGGAGGGAGCATAAGAGGAAGAAAGCAGAAGAAAAAGAAGTAGAGCAACAAGGACCTCTAGATGATGAGCTTTTTGATATGCTTGAGAGGGTCAACCCATTATGTTTTAGTATATATTGCTTCTTGCTTGGTGACAAAGGCAAGAGAAATCATATTATTTTTTAAAACTCAAAATGTATGTAGATCCTTTAGGATAAGAGAAGAGAAGTAAATTTTTGGTAAGAAGATAGAATATTATAAGAATGTTCCATCCTTTCTAGATTGATGTATACCATATCGTTTATTTTTAAAAATGATATTTTTCTATCAATATTTTTTTTCCATTTACTCACTATTTTACGGCTTTTACTAGGTGTATGATGCATAAAGTCCCTTTTGATATACAATAAAAGGTTGAGATTCTTAATCCTTCAATCTCCTACTATATGAGGCTAAGTGAGCTTGAAGCAAATGCATTTGACCAATGGCTTAGTAGAATTTATTTTCATACCTTGGAGCTTGTTAGGATTCCATACCATGAAAAGTAAGTTATTTGGTATTTTTTCTACTTTCAAAAGATTTTATTATATCAAATTATTTACCTATGATTATTTGTAGATCCATTCAAGCATAATTGCCATAGATTGTGCAGATAAGCAATTTTTTTAAATCAATTCCTTGAAAGGAACACATGAAAATGCCCAAGATATAAGTTGAATTTTTCAAGGCTTCCTAATCATTTGAATGTTTATTTATTTTAAGTACTCTAAATTATATTTATTTATGATATAGAGTTGCAAAAATATTAATTGAATTTCTACAAAAAAGCCTCCTATTTCTTCTGATTACTTACATAAATGGAGTATAGACAGGTTGTAGTAAGATTTTTATCAAATACATCAATATACTTGATTTCATAAAGTACCACAAATAAGTTGTTTAAGTTTGCTTTGTGTTCTTATTTGTAGAATCCTCATTAAGATGATAGTCATTCTTGTGGTTGGAGGGTAATTGTAAATGCTAGAAGATTGTTGGTCAAGTTTATTTATCTTAATGATGACAAATTTATCAAGGTAATGTAGAAGATATTTAATTTAAAGCTATTGCTTCACTTAAAAGAGAGTGCATTGCAAAATAGCATTGAACTAACATTTAAAAAAAAATATGTGATAGTTTTCCAATGATTATTACAACACTGAGCATATTTGGTATGTATGAGCAAAGCTTTTCAAGTACATACTTGTCAAATGTATACAACAAGAACAAGGACACAAGGAGGCCACAGATCATGAGTGGGTAGAGATTGTGGAAGAAAGAAGGAGGGACCTCAATATCTAAGGCAACCAAAGCATTAAAGAAGGGTAAAAGAACTCCTAAAAATGATATTCCTCACAAAAAGAAATAGCCTTTGTGTATTGTCTTATACAACCTCATGTATATAGATCATGAAGAAAGAAAATACAAATTTGCTACAATATTTGAGCTTGTATTTATATTGAAAGTAAATAGGTTTTTTCTTCACTGTCCTTGCATTGTATTTTTCTCTCTCTTCTCTTTGATATCTGCAAAAAAGTAGCATATATGTTTACCATCCAAGCAGTGGAATCAAACATATATATACTATATATGACTTAATGCACAAACTTACTCATTTATTGTTAAGTTGGAATGCAAATGAAACATGGTAATTTGATATCTTTATTCTATAAATCTAGCCTCACTTGATGTAGTATACATGATAATTGTAACGTGTCTGCTCGTCCACCTGTGGGACACGTCTTTGCAACCCATTGGGAAGAGATTCTAGAAAGCGCCACCTGGAACTCGCAAGGAATGTCACAGGGTTTGCGATCTAGGTCTTCCCGAGTCTGCCCCGAGTGGAAGTATCCAGCCGTTCCCACTTAGGATCGACCTGAAGTCAGGGTTTCTTTCCTATCAGCAAAGTCTCTAGGATGTAGCTAGCGTCGAGCTCCAGATGACCCACTTTGTGTAGGAACAACAGAGTCGAAGTGGATTTATGGTGCACTTGGTTCATGGAGAATGGGAAACAAGAGGGACGCGAAGCTCAACCTCTCTGCCCATAAGGCATAGTCCCATTCTGCTCCCCTAAAACAACATAAATCGGGATTCTAATTCTACCGACTCTAGGTCTTCATAGTTTTGTTATCACATCTTTTGAGAAAAGTTCCCAGCTAACCAGGACCACCCTTCCGTAGGACGGACCCAAGTCACGTCCACCCGCACTTTCCTCGGGTTGCTTAGTTATCTAATTACCTACCACATTATGTTTGACATGCAAAAGCAGCTTCCTTAATTAGTCAATTTAAACACAGGTTCCTTCACGTAACTTAGGCACTGACGCAAAAACAATGTCAAGCAAGTTCCTTTTTTAAATATCTAATCTTTATTTATCATAGTCCCGGAATACATCAAGTATCATGCTCGAAGGCTATCCCAGTAATCAACAGGATTGCTGCTCCCAGTTCCACCCGTAGACTAGTATACGGGCCTCGAGATCCCATCTCGAGTCACGTCGGTCTCTTGTGCGGGATCCGGAGGCAAGGAATTTACACCAAGAGCCTCCCCTGGCACCCAAGCATCCTCCCGCTCCAAGCAGCACCCACGGAGAGACCTCTCGTGGCGGGTTCGGTCCATATACCTGGCGTGGCTAACAACCCCCTTGGATAGGGCGAGGCAGACAATCGGAGGTAGCTGAACTTGCCTCTCCCTCCAAGATTTTAACCTGAAGCATTAAGTGTTTTGCCTTGAATTAGTTCCTTGATCAAAGAAGTTCAAACAGTGTATCTAAGTGTACAATCACGATCATTACGGTGGTTGTTCATACGACCAACTACTAAGGTGTGATTCCTTTTTCCCGAATGCTCCCAGCATTCGATCCTGGATCTTTCGAGACTTGGCAAGATTTCAGGGGCTTGGCAAGCTAGGTTGCTTGTTTCCCCTTTTTCTTTGGGTTAGGGTTTGTACCCTACTGACCCTAATTGTCCTTACCTTAGGTCCCCTTGTAAAGTAGATCATGGGCACCCTGACGTCCTTGGTTGGTCAACTTGCTGGTTATCCCCTAGATCACTTGTAGTACCTATGTACCTTTATCTTTGATCTTAATTGATCAAGATTGTCTATCCCCTTGACCATGGTTGGTCAAGATGGTTCTGTTTAGAACAGTTCCTACTCCGTCTTAAGTGTAATCTTCTTAAGCCCTCTTAATAATACTCACAGGCGCTGCTTAAGCTTTTACCTATCCCTCTTGAAATCACCAAGGATTTTGACATGGGACTCATGGATCTCAGTCCCATTTGGTAGATTACAAACAACATTGAATTTTTCCAACAACTTTAATGCACGCAACGTAATGCCATGCCTTCATTTCAATGCTTACAATTTTGATATAATCCATACGATATTTTATGCCACACATGCAAAGGTACTTTCTATGCATGCAATCTTAACATTATCCTCTATGTAATTATTTACACGATCTATAACCTTCTTGGAAGATCAGATCTTTATAACTTAATGTAATTATTATATGAGACTAGTTGCACTTTAATCTTTTCTGCAGCTTATTACATGTACCTTAGAATCCATCTTGCGTTATGGAGATGCACTTTGTTTCTTTCAATGTCCTTTGAAATGCATTTTAAGCAAGAACTTGTGCAAGGAGCAATGCACTTTATGTAGGAATTTATGCAAGACATTTTTGGTAATTTAGATGCAATTATCTAATCAATTTCACCTATTATGCAATCATCTTACAACAGAAATTATCTTGTTTGTTACATACATCACAACTAAGTTCATACTTAGGAAATTATCAAACACGCAATTAATGTGATGCATGTGAATATGATTTTTCACCGTTATATTTATAACCTATGATTGAATAATAGAGCAATGTGGGTTTGAAGTGACGTCTTGATTCCAGTGGTATTGATGCCTGATGAACCGTTCGCGGTTGTGGAGCCACCTTGTTTCGAACCTCCATCCACACTTGCAGGGTTCCCGGCCATCCTTGTGGAACTATGCTTTGGGGCCATACTCGAAGACGCGTGTACGAGTGATAGAGTTCTCACACTCTCCTATGCAAAATTCTCACCGCCTTTCCTTGAGTGGAGGAAGAGATTGAATGGGAGTGTATTTCTAGAATAAATATAAGGGTGTGTGACCTCCCTTTAAGAGGGGGAGAAGAAGCTTCCAGAAGCTTCTCTCTCTCTCTCTCTCTCTCTCTCTCTCTCTCTTCTCTCTCTCTCTCTCTCTCTCTCTCTCTCTCTCTCTCTCTCTCTCTCTCTCTCTCTCTCTCTCTCTCTCTCTCTCTCTCTCTCTCTCTCTCTCGCTCTCTCTCTCTCTCTCTCTCTCTCTCTCTCTCTCTCTTTGTTGTGATGATGATGGGGGGGTTTCGTTTCCTGACGACGAGGGAGGGGCAGGGGAGGCTGTTGCCAATGACGTGGGGGGGGGGGGGGGCTGCATGTTGACGATGAGGAGGGGGTTGCCTTTTAGGAGGGAGGGGAGGGCTTCCCTTTTAAAGAGGGGGAGGAAGGTGGTATGGGGGGGAGACGGCCGTTAATGGCCGCCACCCCTTCCACCTGGGGGGGAGACGGCCGTTAACGGCCGCCACCCCTTCCACCTAGGGGCTGCATGCCCCCCTCTCTTCCTCTTTACTCACTCACTCACTCTCTCTTTCTCCCCGACATGCTGTCGGTGGGGAGAGAGAGGGAGAGTAAAAAAAATTGCCCTAAATTTAAAATTTTTTAAGGGGGGGTTCTCATGGGGGGATGCACTGGGGGGGGGGGGCACGGGGGATATTACAATAATCTAACCTTTAGTATTGTAATAATATCCTGATTGAGCCAAATATCAATGTCCACTAAGGATCTTTGATAAAATCGTCAAGAATTTGATCCAAAACAACTAAATGAAAATTTGAGTAGCCAGAATGCATTTGCAAGCAATAGAGTCTTGGTCTATCTTACAAGTTATATTGTCTTCTATCCTTCTATCCACCCCTCATCAATTTGTAGGACATGATCATATGCTAGCCTCTTGACTGATAGCATGGCCTTTGATCTTTGTATCTCATCATTGAGAAAAAAATAAATAAATACATTAATAGAAATTAAAAAAGTAATATTGGTTAGCTTACTTGAGATATTAGGTTTTAATGTTTTCTATATCTCAAAAAATATTTTATATCTATAGCTCTTACTAGTGGTTGGACTTGGTAAAGACCACTCAAGGCTTGTAAATTCAAGCAAAGGAAGTGGGGATATTGCTCTCCATTGGCCATTATGCATACGAATAATATAAGAATGGTCATTAAAAAATATTTTATTATATGTGACTTATGTTTTTCTCTTGCCTTTGTACATTTCTTCTCCAATCAAACCATGCATAACATCAAGAACATCAATAATAGACTCGATGGGCTACCATTCCTCAAGATTAAAAGGTTAAAAATCTATAAATAAAAACAAACGTTGTCACAATAAAACCTAATACCAAGTTTCATAAAGTAAAATCATCGAGAATAAAAATCTATAAATAAAAACAAAACCTATCACAATAAAACCTAATACCAACAATAAAATAAAGCATCGATAATAAAATACTTATAGTTTAGTCCATGCAATGGAAGACTTGAAGCTCCAGGTTCCAAATGCAACTCTCTATGCATAAATACATGTTGTATCTAAGTTCTCTTTTATGTTTTTCTTGTTTGCTCCAAGTCTAAAATATTTGATCCTACCCTTCCAAGAAAAGATGAAGAAGCTCTCACATCTCCATTGATGTGATTGCAAAACCTAAGGAGAGGTTGGTGGGCCATCAATTTCAGATAAGGGAGTGAAGTGCCATCTACATAATGCTAGAAAATTTAAGAAGGAATACTCAAAGGAGGAGGAGAAAAGAAAGCCATCTAAGAAAGAAAGGTAGCCACTTGAGGTAGCCTAGTAGCATACTTAGAAGTCCAGAGTCTTCTAAATCTTCTTCACCCAAGTAAACACAAGAACTCCAATAGTATGAATCTAGTGTGATCTAAGCAACTACATCCACAAAACATAGCAATGACGTCCACTCCCAACCAATCTAAAAATTTTACTGAGCAATCATCCTTGATTGCCACTAGTACACAATATATTGACTTTGCTTCCAAAACCCAAGTAAGACCCTAATAGTCATGGCCTTTGGTTGTGACAAAACTTGCCCCATTGACAAAGAAACAAGTCCCTACTAGTTTACTACCAGAAGTGAATCTCAACTCTACAACTAGAAGCAAAAGGTGCTTAGTTTCCCATAAAACTTCCTCGTCACATCCAAAATCTCCACTGCACTTGATGCCTAGATATGATAAGAAATCTCTCATGGAAATAGAATTGGTGATAGCATGATAAACCCAATGAACCAGAAATGAAGTGTCTTATAAAGCTTGATAGCAAATTGACATCACCACTCACATGTGCATATATACAAGGTGACATTGGAAACCTAACTAAAGAGCAAACAAAGCTCTTGGAAAATCTAGTGACGTGGTATGGGTAGCAACACATATGCTCCCATTACATGGTTCTTATCTAGAAAGTCATGAAGGGCATGCCAAAATCAAAATATAGAGAGCTACACTTCTTTAAGTGGCTTAACCCTGACTAAGTGACAAAACCTAATCTATCTTCTGATTTTGCCCTTGCACAACCTACTTCATCTAACATCAAGGTTTATGTGTCGATACTTTTATAGAGCACCATCTCTCAACCTTCCAAATACAAATATTTTTTGCTCTTATAAGGCTCAAAGCCTCATTTTATAAAATTTCTATATTCACAAAAAAAGGGGGAAAAAGAGAAGGAAAAATGAAAGGAGAAAAAAAAAGAAAAAAGAATGCACATGTTGTCACTACACTACACCTAGGTGTCCTTGAACTAGGTACTTCCAATGGCCTTAGTCGGCTAGATCCATCCCTCATCCCCTAGCCCTCCTTCGCATTCCCTTGCACTTTCTTAGGGTACATAAGGGGGAAGACATACCAAGAGAGCTTATCTCACCTATGGTTAGACATGTCACTCAAAGTTACTTACACTTCACTTTCTCAATTTCACTTCAATGCAAGGAGAAACAATTCTCTTCTATCATCAGTACAAGTAGCTACAACTATTGAATATATTTTTCCTTATGTTGTTTGACTGTGATATGTATTATCCAATATAATGGTGGTGACTTTAGAATCCCCTTCAAGTGCATTGTCTCTCAACATCAAACAAATTTCCCACCTATTGTATCCCTTGCTTCATTGGCAATACTATTATGAGGAACCATAATAGTTGCCTTCTAACTAACATACTATCTAAGTATGCTTGTGCGTGGATGTAATATTTGCACCAAAATGCATGCATAGTTTAGGTCCTCAAGTGTGGGAAAACACTCTAGGCTTTCTTAGAGTTTGACTCGTCTCCTAAGCCATCAACATATGTCTTATGCATAGAAAGAAGATTAGCACTTCCCACTAGGGAGGGATTGCATGATAATTTTTTCTAACTACAAGTACAAAAGATTCCACAAGGATCAATGTGCCCTCAACTCTTCTTCACTGCTCCTTTGACCTTTGACCCACTATTAAAACTCACTAGGAAAATCCCATGAACACCCCAAACTTCAGTATAGCCATGTCACTATACCACCACTCCAACCACAACTTACTTTGTACCGATAATCTTTTTCCATCAATAACTTGAAGGAATCCACCAAGGAAAATACAATTGTCCCTAGCATCCACATCTTCAATGCAAGCTTGATCAAGCCACCTATGACTGTGGGTATGCATTGGGATTGGAAGTACACATATAAGCAATTAAATTTACCTCCTAGGCTTCATTAGTCTTAACCTCAACCTCTTGGATTAGGTCCATGTTGGATTTGGATTCATTTATCATGCAGGGGGTGATACCTCAAGTGCAAGAGTAGGGCGTCTCATCGCATCCACCCTAGTGTGGGTGGCCTTGAATTCCTTTGCCCCAATAGCAGCTTGCTCGAAGGTGTCAATTGCAGCCATTAGGGCATCAATTATGCCCTCAATATCTTTGAGCTTGGGGGATAACCTCGGAACCAACAATATTGGCATGGTGTCCAAAGA
Source organism: Lygodium microphyllum (assembly GCF_053477565.2). Taxonomy (NCBI): domain Eukaryota; kingdom Viridiplantae; phylum Streptophyta; class Polypodiopsida; order Schizaeales; family Lygodiaceae; genus Lygodium; species Lygodium microphyllum. The sequence continues at coordinate 119,036,843 of NC_141151.1, read as the reverse complement.
AAAATCACATGCTATTGCTAGGATGGAGAGTGCTTTGTCTTTCCCTAGACCAAATATCTTTTCCATATCATGAAGATAAACTCTATTAGGTTAAAAAAGGTCTTGGCTAGGCTTGACCCTTTAATATCTGCATGCTCCCTCTCATCCACTTAGTCTTGAGCTATGGAGTAGACTTGGGGCACTCTTTGGAGGGAGGATCTCTCCCCCTCACTAGCATTATTGGCCTCTATGGATGACCCCTCGAGGGGACCAAGGACAATGGCAAGCTCTTTGGTTGCAACCTCCTCCTCCTGTGCTAGGTGTAGTGGCTTTGGCTTGGGGGTTTATGGAATATTTCAACAAGCCACTAATGCAATGCTCCTCATTGACCTTAATAGGAGAGGAATCTTCTTATTCATTGAGGAGGAGGACAAATGTGACTATACACTATCGGACATTGTGATCAAATACATCAATCTCAAGTGTATTGCCCTCTTAAATGGTAAGCTTTCTATAGAAGGTAGGAATTAGGTTCTTCATGAACCTAGAGAGCCACTTTTCAAAGGCTTCATCTCTGTTACCGTACTTCAAGAGATCAATAGGGACCCAATCCTTTTGGGATCCCTTAAAGCACACCACATACTCTCAAAAGTGGATGTTTATGTATTTAATAGACCATTTGAGATTGGTCCCAAAGTATTATATCATAGAAAAATATGTGAGGGTTAACAATTTGGAATTGGTTCTCACAATGTATGATTTAATGCTTTCCAAAAAAGCCATGAAAGTTCCTTACTTTTGGGAGTCCATACTTGGGTACTACATAAGAGAAGGGATTGAGGGCAGGGATCTTAATGTGGAAGGGAGGTAGAAAGAACACTATGAAAAATGAGAATGAGAGACTCATAGACTTATATATAGTCTAAAATAAATGCATTAAAGAGTAAAAATATTAAAACAAGCATAAAATACTTAAAATTTAGAGAAGGTGAATATTTACAAACAAAATAAAAACTAATGTAAGAAAAAAGCATAATATATCACACTTTGATTTCAATTCTATTGTCAAATTGTACATGGATCACAACTCTATGCAAGGCCATAGATATCATAAGGGTCTTCTCTATTCATTTTTTCACATAGAAAAATATCAAAACTATTATGTAAGTATCAAAACATAGTAGACCATAGAGAAACTCAAACAAATGTGCCTTTCTCCATCCAACTTGAAAGCTAAAATGATCAACGTACACATTTCCCACCATCAAAGGTAGATCTTCATACATATTTCATAAGCTCCAATACTTGTTCACCAAGACTTTCTCTGCCAACCTATTTAGGATAAAAATCTAAATGTTAAAGGTGGGTTCCCCATCTTTGTTGGAATCTAGAGGGGCCTTGAAGGTGGGTTCCCCATATTTGTTGGAATCTAGAGGGATCCAATTGCCAACTTTTTCAACATTGAAGTGCCTTACTTAATATATACACACATATAAAATCATTAGTCACTCATGTATAGTGGTAGTGATACTGCAATAACCAAAACAAATCATGTATGTAAGAAAGGGGTATGAAAAAACTCTTTTTTTGTGTATTGTGTAAGCTTATAAAGGGCATTATATTACTTGTATTCAAGTTGTAAGTAGGAATCTTTCAAAACTCTTCAATTGGGTGGCTTGGCTACCTTATAAGAGAGTGAACCCCCTAGGTTCTAACATGCCTCCATGTGCGGTCACTTGTTATCTCCACAAATCTGATACACTTCCACCTTTCTCCTCACAAAAGGTGCCTTCACTAGATTTCTTTGAATCACATATGTGTCTTATCGATGAGTGAGGGGGTGTAAATAAAATACATAAAAGAAAAAAATGGTCATGCGTTAGAAGGAGAAAATAAGGTGTGCTATGGGGGGCCCTGGCCCCTTGCATCCACTAAGCCATGCTGGTAGATAAGTCTCTCATAATTCTTATGTGTAGATGAAGCTTGCATCATGGCTAGCTTTCAAAGGTATCACCCTCATACCATATCTTTGGGACCCAATATTCATAATACATTGAGATCATCCACATTTCTCTTCTCTAGTGTCAACATTAAAAGTAAATCCAAAGTATGCTAGCTTTGTGAGCACGAGATTGATAGTGCTCATTGACAAACCAAAGCCCTATGTTATCAGGGGAGGAAAACTGTCAAGCCGTAAACCACCAGACTTGAAAAGATAAACAAGTTAGATGGAAGAATCAAAAGAACCCAAAACACTCTATGCATCACGCTTTGATAAATTTTGCACACTATAACCACTCTCTTGAATTACAAACTCTATGTCTAAGGTGATGGCTTATAGAAACTCTGCCAAGATGATTGTTTGAGCACTCTATGCAATCCAACAACTCTTATTACAATAGTACAATGAAAGACTATGCTTCATACATTGCCCAAAATAACCTGGAATGCACTATGGATGGCTCGGATGTACTTCAACCCGCTCTTTTTGTCAAAACTCTCTCAGAAACTCTTGCAGTAGTAAATCTCTTTCGGAATCTCACCTACAGTAGTAGGTAACTCCACATATAAATCTACTCCAAATTGGATGCTTTCGAGTAGGCCTTTTTAGGCAAAAGGCACCTGTTAAGTGGTAGAATCACTTTAGTTCACAAGATCTCTGCAGAAGATAGCTCTCTTGATTGCCCAGAAAGGCTTTCCTGGGAGTATCCAATTTACTAGTTGACTTTTAAATATTTATAAAGTCTATTTAAAGCTTTCACTAGCTACATTTCTTTCTAGTCTTAAATCCCAACCTTCCTTGAAAATAGATACAAAGAACATTTCACCTATACATTTGCAAGTGAACATAGAAGGACAATGGTACACATTAGTAGCCTTGAATATATGAATTGGCACAAACCATGGAAGGCCCATAGATCTTAAATCCTTGGAGAACTTCATGGAGTTGTGAATATAATTTAACATCCTTGTTAATAGCAGCTCCATTGACTATAAATCAAGGATTGGCCACTCGAGGGAGTTGAATGGTAGGCAAGAAAGAAGTTTAAGAGTATCGTATGGATTTAGAGAGGTAGGCACTAGATATGGAAGAAGTTTGAGAGTATCATATGGATCTAGAGTGGTGGGCACCACATATTTCTACTCTTTTTAAAAGAGAATGCAAAGACTTCCTAGCTATCAACTTTTTACCTACATCAACAAGCAAAAATTCAAATGTTTTGATTAGGATCCTCAAGGATTGTTCCTTTATTAAATTTTATAAAAAAATATCTATAAGGAGGGGATATATGTGCAAGTATATGAAATTCATGATTGCAAAGAAACTAAATCAAGAAAAGGAGTATTACTGTGGAGACTTACAATTAGATGGGAATATGTGATGTGTATCATTAGGTGCAAGCTTTACATCCTTTGCAATGTAAACATGTTGTACTATTGTAACTAGATAACTATGTCAAACCTCCTTAAACCCAAGAAATCTACCTTTCCAAAGATTTTCAATATATGATGACATCTTACTTGATGAGTGTAATTCCCCACCCTCACCATGTGAATGGGAGGGCTTGAGAGGGGGTAATTTAAAGGTTTAAAAGTTTTGATTAATTAAAGCTTACCTTTTCACCGTTTTGATCTGCATTGTCCTATCAACATACTAACTAGCAGTGCCACCTTCATCCTCATTCACAACGACACTCCCCACACATTGACTAGATAAACACTTCACCACTCAACTCCCTAGCTAGCACAGATCGATAGAACTCGTTGCCATGCACACCATGCATCTAATGGTAATCATGAAGATGATGTAGTGAACAAGGGAGAGGATGACACATTTGATCATGAGAGAAAGGGGAAGGGAACACCCTCAAAGGCTATATATGTGCATCAATGTTAAGGTTTTGGGAGGACAATATATTGAGGCCAATAATTGCTATGAAAGAAGAGGAGATAGAAGAGAGAGGAGGAGGAGGAGGAGGAGAAGAAGAAGAAGAATAAGAGGAGATAGTGGGTAGAAGAAGGAAAGAAAAGAAGATAGTGGAGAGAGGAGAAGCAAAAGGGAATACGAGAGAGAGAGAGAGAGAGAGAGAGAGAGAGAGAGAGAGAGAGAGAGAGAGAGAAAGATTATATATATATATATATATATATATATATATATAGAGAGAGAGAGAGAAAGAGAGAGAGAGAGAGAGAGAGAGAGAGAGAGAGAGAGAGAGAGAGAAAGATTATATATATATATATATATATATATATATATATATATATATATATATATATATATATATATATATATATATATATATATATATATAGAGAGAGAGAGAGAGAGAGAGAGAGAGAGAGAGAGAGAGAGAGAGGTCTCCTAACAAGATTGGAAGGGCAAGCTGTACATACACACTGTGGGCCTTGTGGAAGCACTCTTGTGGTGAAAAGCTCTAGATGACAGCATGAGGAGGTCCCTTACTTAGCTACTTTTCTTGAACTAAGCAACACTTGACTCATGATTCATAAAGGACCTCGGGTACTCTTTACACTGCTACTCTTATTCTTAATAATCCTAAACATGATTGAATGGAAAGAAAGAAATTATATCTTCTAATTTTAAATAGTCTTATAGTTAGTTTGAGTCACTTCTTTTCCTCTCTCTTGTCTCCTCTCTCTCTCTCTCTCTCTAACATATGCACACACACACACACACACACACATATAACTGATACACATACATTCACATTTTTTTCCCCCTCTTCTTGTTTTTCCTATGCTGTGTGTGTGTGTGTGTGTGTAATATGTGTGTGTCTATTTGTGTGGTCTTCTAAATGTGTGTCCTCTCTCTACCTCTCATCATTTTTATTTTATTTGTTTTCTTTTTCTTCCTCTTGTCTCTTATCTTTCTTCACCTCATATGTGTACATGTTATGTATACATATATGTATATGTGAATGCACATGCATATGCATTGCATTACATGTATATGTACATGTGTGTGTATGTGTGTGTGTGTGTGTGGATATGTGTGTCTACATGTGTGCATCTTTGTAAGTGCGTATTTTATAAGTATGTATCCTCTCTCTCTCTCTCTCTCTCTCTCTCTCTCTCTCTCTCTCTCTCTGTGTGTAGAGGCGAGAGCTCATGCTCAACTGCTAAGACCCATGGACCGCTTATTATTCAAGCATTTCAAGTGAGCACCTATGGCTATCTCTCACCTAGCCGACGCACCTTTGATCCTACTGGGGTGTAGTGAGCTTATCTCAATGCCCAAATGAGTTGCCTCCTCCCTCAAGCACATTGGTAGCTCCACCATTCTTGATGCAAGCTCAAGCATCCTCAAGCCTCCACCTCCAAGCTCCATCCTCCATAGCCATGCACGAGACAAGAGAAGAGAAGAGAAGAAAAGAAGAAGAGAGGAGATGGTGGAGAGCTTCATCTCCTTGATCCCTCACCCTCACACACTCACTCCCTCACACTCTCACACTTCCTCTCTCAAGTACACATAAGCAAGTAAAGAGAAGAGAAGAAGAAGAGTCTCTTATTGCCATGTAGAGTCTCTAAAAGACACAAAATACCCTGCATCATCAAGCTGTCCAACTGACATAAGGTTGCGAGTCGATGCAGGTACATGGCGTACATCATGCAAAACAAAAGAACTACCACAAGGAAACTGCAGAGCCTAACATCTCCAATGCCTACAATGTCAAGAGACCTGTCTCATCACCAGGACACACAGAACCAGAGATGGTATGATAGGTATGAAACCAATCTTACAGGGTGTCACATGAAATGATGCACCTGAATCCAAGAGCTAGCACTGCACATACATAGAATGTATCTCAGAAGCCTGTAAGGCATCGCATGAAGAAGCTGCAAGTATGTAATCTTCATCTGAATCAGTGGGAATGAGCTCCCATTCACTTTTGAACTTTATATACATGCCCTAAAATCCCATGGGCACCCATCCCCTTTTTTACATGACTGACCATTATGGCAAGGTCCTCTTTTTACATTCCCTTCTACTTGGCTCATTTCTTTAGTCTATGCCCGTCTACCCTTTTACAATTTGCACAGGAGGGAGCCTGACAGTCTTTTACAGAAGTTTCGGGGTGCCTTTCACTTAAAATTACACTTTTTTCTTTAATTTGATTTTAGAGGCCACCCTTCCATCTTTGCTTGTTCTCTGTCTTGCTTCTTCCCTTTCATCCACATTTCACTTCTTTTGCTTCCATCCCAAGCTGGGGTTAATCTTGCTCCCCTCCTAGACGAGTGCCAATCCCATGGCTCTTGCGAGGTTTTGTTGTTGAGGGTTTGGTGCTTTGAATGCTAGTTGCCTAAGTGGATGATGGGGCCTTGTGTTGATTGGTAGTGGTTGAGAAGCTTGGCATTGATTGTGTTGTTGGAGACCGCAGGTATGTTGAGTGGATGGCGGGGCCTCCGATGTTGGTGGTTGCAACATCTGAGAGTACTTGAAAAGAGAAGACGTGCTCTACCTAGGGGGAGTGTCCATCTCACCGTGTAGTGCATCATGCTTGTGCTGGTGGAACAGGGAGCTGGGTCTGCTTGGGTGATGTCCCACACTTGAGGACCCTGTACGTGTAGAAGTGAGGTGCGGTGGTTGCGGCTTAGGGAGACAGGTGTAACCATACCTCCCTAGGTATGTCCTACCCTTGAGGTGCCCTAAGCGTGTGTAGTGGGGGATCAAAAAGGGCTAAGGGGTTAGACATGGATCCAACTTGACTGAGGCCACTGGGCGCGCCTAACTTGAGAACCCCTAGGTGCACTGACTCTGGTATATGTGTAGCTCACTATGTCTTTGTGTGATTTCTCTTTCCATTTCCATTCTCTTTGTTTTTCTTTTTGTTTTGCACTTTCTTTCCTTTTCTTTCCTTCTTTCTTTCTTTTTTTTCCCCTTTTTTTTGGAGTTACATAGTCATGACAGAAGTTAGTCTTCATCATTAGAGTGAGGTGAGGAAGGAGGCTTAATAGATTTGTTAAGGAATTGGCGGCTTTGGAGATACCCCTTGAGGTCTAGGTGGACTTGAAGGGTGGTGGTGGAGAGGAATGGATGATTATAGTGGGTGAAGCGGCTATCATTCATATCCTCTAGAAGAGCTAAGCAAAATGAAGGTAGTAGTGCAACTCGCATCATTAGTTGAGCCATTGTGCAACTATCTATAGCATTAGGATCAAAACGGAGGGCAAGGAGGCCGCATTCCTACGGAGTGGGGTCTTGCCTAAGGAGTATCCTAAGCAATCTAAGGTAATTACAAGTGGTAATAAAGGCGGGGTTAGGGCACAAAGAGAATTCATTGATGAAGTGGACCATGGTATCATACAAATTTTTTGATGTGAAAATAAGGACATCTTCATATGTATTTCAATGCAGATTGTAGATTATCGAGAAATCATACCGGCCATAAACATTGGGGTCAAAATCCACTCCTACCCTTCGAGGGTATGACATGAACATTGGGTTGTTTCGCTCGATGGATTGAGTGTTGAAAAAGGCCATCCAAGTGTCCATGTTGATGTCGCAGATCTGCCTTCTCCATGCAGGTTGTCATTCATAATAACCAAACACGGACCTCGGCACTTCAAAAACTTTTTTTTGCCAAAATTCAGCATCTTCAGTGCCCCATAGAGTGGGGTTTTGTTCTCTATCTTTCAGCCACTTCTCCCCGAGCCTAGCTTCGATATTAATCACGTCCTCCACTACCTTGATGGGCAAAACTCTATGCAAGGTGGTGGTGAATTGGAAATTGAAATCGAAATTTACATGATGGGATAGGTACATGTGGTGCTATTACTCCTCTGGCATTCCCTCTTCTTCTTGTCTCCTCCACCATTTTTTTCTCCTTTCTCTCAGTGCCACCTTTCCTTTTGCAGAGGTATCTGCTTGTTGTTTCTCATCTAGTCGTGGGGGAGAAGGCGGTGGGACAAGCTCTTCCTTTGTGGTCCTATTTCAAAGTTCATTTCAACCTCCTCCTCATGCCTTGGCCCTTGCTGTGTCCCTTCAGGGAAGCCAAGTACATCAAAATCTTGTGGGGTTAGGCATGCTAGCAAGAGATAGTGGCGTTGCTCTTCAAGGCTAAGGCCAACTCCCACGGGTTGTGGTGGCAACTACAAGCCTACTCTCAGGGCCATACATGCTATTCCTACCTTCTTCTTCACAGATTCTATGGATTCTCCTTCCTCTGCTTGTGTGACATTTAGTAAGGTATTTAGGAAGGTGCGTTGCTGAGTTTGAAAGCCCACTTGGGTGGCCTCTACTCTGCTTTCAGTCACAAGTACTTTATCTTTCTCCACTTGAGCTAGACAATGTGCTAAGGTTTTTACCCTCCTTTCATTGCGGGTTGCCCGCTCTTCTGCTCCCTTTGTCATCTGCTTGCCGAAGCTCTCCCCTTGCCTTTGTGTTAAGGCTATTATTACCGATTCCTATTCTTTCCACTTCTGAGTCATCACCTCCTTCTCCTTTTCCAGGTGCTCAACCTCTCGGTGATGCTCTTCTTGTTCCTGCTCTCGTTCTGCTTCTCTTATAGCAAGCTCATCCATGCCTAGTTGGACTCCCTTCAACTAAGCTTCTAGGTCCTCATGATGCATTGTTAAGAGTTTATATTCTCGTTGGAGTCCAACCAGTTCCTAGTTCTCATCTTTGAGCTATTCTCTCCAGGTTTTCTCCTTTTCTTCCTTGGTACCGAGCTTTGCTTTTAGCTCGCTAATTTCTTTCTGGTACATGGACACATGCTGGGTTTTTTCTAGTTGGCCGCCAGTGACTCTTTCTTAGCTTCCAACACAGCCACCACTATTCTCTTTTCCTCCTTGGCTTTCTCCAACTAAGAGAGTAGCTTCGTGACATACTCGTCGTAGTCAGTGGGTGGTGTCACAGTTGTGGGGATGGGAGTTGTGGAAGTTTCCACCTTTTGCCACTTAGGGTTCTTCCTTGACTCGGCATCCTACTTGTTGCCTGTCTTTTTTTCCCTATGGTTGGGGTTTCCATGCTCTTTGCTTGAGCTAGTTCCTTGTAACAAAATACTGCACCCAGGCCATAAGTTTATTGGCATCTAGCATTGTAGGGTGCCCTGAGTAGGCATTGCTCTTGTGGGGGTAGGCACGATGAGGGGTGGAATGGGGTCAATGGGGGCTTTTCCCTTGCCTTCAGTCAGTGTAGGTGGCATCATCTTTGGCACATGTGCACTCAAGCTTGAGCCTTCATCTCGTACGGACTCAAGGCACCTAGCTCGTCTAGCCTGCCTTGCTATTCGATGGACAAGCGCATGCCTAGCGCGAGATGTACTCCTCTTTCTTCCTGTTGAATTCCTCCTTTTCATCGGTCTTTCTCTTCCTCTCTTCTTTAGCTCTTTTTGACTCTGCCTCCAGTCTCTCAAACTATTCTCTCTCTTTCTTCTTCCTTTCCTTCACCTCTTGCTTCTTTCTTGGCTTTTTGCAAAATCTACTTTCTCCTTTTTCTTCCTTTCTTCCTTCTGCTTGTCCTGTGTCATCTTCTTCTTAGAGTTCTTTGATTCCCTTCTGCTGGACTAAGCTTCTTGCTCTCCCTCCTCTTCACTAATTGTCCTCTCACTCGATTGTTCTTTGTCATGATGAAAAGGTGACATGTCAAGCATTTCATCTGCTCCCTCCTCTCCATCATGTTCCTCCTTTATCGCTTCCTAAATAAGAGCGGTTAAGATTCCTCCATACCCAATGAACGAGGCTTTGGTTGAAGGATTCTTCCTCTCGGCTCCTTTTGACACTGGGGACTTTCCATCTGCCACTGGTCTGCTTCCAAGGGCTAGTGCTTTAGTGCATTGGTCAATGGTTTTCTACACATAGCCATTCCAATCCACCTCATCCAAAGAGTGGACCACCACACTCTCCAACATGGCCATGCTGATCCTGTGCATAAGTGAGTTGTACCTTTGGTTGGAGAAGAGGGAGTGGATCACCTTAGCCTGCAATCTGACCTCAAAGTCGGGGATGTCTTGGATGCTTATGACATCATTTGTCAAGATGTTCTCCTTTTTCATCTTTAGCATGGCATAAACATCTCTCTTCTGCCTCTTTTCCACCTTTGGTTCCAATCCCAACACCTTCTCTACCAAGGTATTACTGAGTAGGACCTGCACTTGTTTGGTTCCTTCTCTACTCCCCACAATTACTGTCCCACACTCCTTGTTAGGGTTGTATACCCTTAAGAATTCCACACACTTAGTGTGGCCTGGGCTCTTGTCCAAACTTAAGAATTCCACACACTTAGTGTGGTTTGTTCGAGCTCTTGTCCAAACTTTTCGATGTACTTGGTGAGGTTGCACTATTCTACAACCCTCCTGATAGCCTCCTCATTGGCCTACCACCACCTCTTTGATGTTATGAATGCTCCTGAATTTGAGCTGGCCGATTTTCAAGAGAAAGGCCATACTTTGCTCTTTCCTCTTCTGTGAAGGGAAGGCGATGGGCTCGGTCTTGCTGTGACATCTTCAGCTCTTGTCATGAACCATGGTTTATCATTAGTGCTTTCCAAAATAGTTACTTGTTGGAAGAAAAGACTTCATGCTTGCTGAATTGAAACATTTTTAGTATAGAAATAGATTTTCCCTTCAAGCTTTATTTCAAAATTTTGTGACATTTTCTTCAATAGCTAGTTAATGTTTTGCTTCCTTTTCTCTTCTTAGGTGGCATCATCTTTGTTTCCTTATGTATTTGATTTTATTTTGATTCACCTTACCCCCTTACCCCCGCCTCCTCGAAATTTAGAAGAAACCTTTCTAGGATTGAAGGCTAGATAGAGGGTAGAGGGTGTTCGAGCATGGGTCTAGTGTTTTACTTTTGCATTGTTGAGAAATATGCAATCACACCCATGTGACAACCTATTTTTATAGAGTAATAGGGCAAGACACAAGCAGTTTGCTAGAAAGGATGCTTGAAATACAGGATGCCTAAATCCCATAAGCACAGTGGAGAAAAAGGGAACCACCATGAGCTATAAAGTGATGCACCTTCTTATCATTCAATGATGGAATACTATTGTACTTTTTCCTTTCAGTCATAGTCTGTGTCATACTCAAGATTGTGTTTATGAGTCCAAGCTTCCATATTGGAACCTAATTCACTTGAGTAACAGTTGGTCTCTCCAGTCTATGTCATCATGAACATTGTTTTTGTGTTCCATCTGCCATAGCCATGCTCTAGATCCACAAATTTTCAACATGGTATCGGAGCACAATTGAGCATGGCTTAGCATGTCTTAGGTATCCTCTCTGCTCTTTCAGCTCCTCTTCATCTCTAGACATCTCAGGATTGGTGTATGACTCCATTTCCAACTTCATCTACAATCCCTATCCCTTGTCTAACATAGCTAGACAAGACCTGCAGTGATTGAAGCTTTCATATCTCCCAAATTAGAGCATATCTCCTCAAGGTTTCTTCTGTGGATTTGTTTTTAACTCGAGGAAAAACTTATCATCATCTCAGAGCTCAACATTTCTTACCACATAGCTTAGCATTGTCATTTTTCCCAACCTCTTCTCTCTATGCTTGCCATGGCCATGATGACCCAGCCAACTTGAGCACCTAAATCTCCATGTACAAGCCATAACTCAACAAGATTTCTTCTAGGGGATTCTTTCCTAGGCCAAGGCACAACTCTCCGTCAAGTCAGAGCTCAACTTTAGTTACTCATTGTCTCAGCATTCCAGAAATTGTGTCATGCTATCAGAAATAGGTGCAGTCATGTTCGGGCTGATTTCTCTCCTAGCACGCGCAGTGATTTGACCAAGAATCATAGGGCTTTGGAAGCCCATGAGATAAGATTGCTATTCATATTTTTTTTTTTGAGTTTAATCAAGTATACACTGCACATAGAGTGAAAAACCAGGCTGCCCCCAAAAACCCTAATGCAGACTCCATAGCCAAAACTCAAAAGCTTCATCTCTCCTTTGTTTTCTCACTCCTCTTGGTACAGTGAAGTTACTATCACTCTGATTTGGAGATTCCAACAAGTATTTCTCATCAAGGAGGGAAATTTGTGAAGAATTTGGAAGACTTGGAGATGACATGAACACCAAGTTCTTCATTGCTATAGTCTCAAGCTCATTTTCCACTACATTCTCTTAGCTCAATCTTTGCCACTCAAAGATCTACTACAACACTCAAGCCTCTACCATTAAAATATGAAGCTTTAGAAAGCTCAACTTCAAGAAAAGATTTGGAAGGATAGAAGCCCTCAAGTTGGAGGATGATGTCTCTAGAAGGAAGGTTGCAAGGATATGGTGTCTATTGAGAGATCTAGCTCCTCCACCAGAGCAGGGTGCTGCGGGCTATGGCAGACCAAATAAGGAACTAGTGATTTGAGTGGAAGATGGAGTCACATAGTGGTCTTAAGTTCACGAGAGGTTGTGAGAGATTGAGAGAGCAGTGAGGAAAGCTAGACCATGCCCACCATGGCTCTGATACCATGTCAAAACACGGATCTAGAGCATGGCAGAAGCTATGGAAGATGGAAGATGAATATACAACTCATGATGACATAGACTTGAATAGACTAATTGTTACATAAGTGAATTAGGTTCCAAGATAGATTAGCTTGGACTCATAAACACATTCTTGTGTAAGATGGACAATGACATTGACAATGACTCAAATTGATAGTTCTATTACCTTGTTATGAGTGTCAACCAAGTACATGCCTTTATAGCTTTTTGGATAGTATCATTCTTCTCATTGTGCATATGGGATTCTGAACATCTCTTCATAGAGCATACATCATTTGTCTATCTTCCATACAAAGCCACTTATGGGAAAGCCTCTTTTGGGAACACATTCAGCCTCTATGGGCATACATCTAGCCTTTATGGCCAAGCATCATTTGCTATTCTCAACAATAGGTTGGATCATACTTATTTGTTTTGATCATTTGTTGTTGTTCAACATTGGTCATGATCTGATAGTTGATCATTTTCCATTGTGTTCTTAAGTAAACCACTTCTTCAAAAAGGGTGATTTTGACTTTTCCATGAGTAGTCCAAGTCATCTAGGTCTTCTTGCATTGTGTCTAAGTAGCTAGGCTTGAAGGACATGATCAAGAACTCATGCAACACTTTTTCTTTTGATACTTTTTTGGTTGTCAACTCCTCTACTATGGTTGTACACTTGGTGAATATAAATTTGTACTCCTACCACGAGCACATAAGGGTTTTAACCAATTTAGCTATTTTGTTGTCTAGAAGACCTAAGCCCATGTGATCATAGCTATTGTAACAAGCTCGCCTGAGCTACTTGCTCATCAGTACATTCTTAGTAGCCCATCAAGAGATATCCTAGAAAACGTTGTCTAGGATTAGAAGAAGTACCTCAAAGTTTGCTATCTAGGCTCGCTCAAGTCTACCCCACAATGGAAGTTCTGGCTGTCCCCACGAGGATCGACCTGAGTTTTTGATTCTTACTATGGGTCAAATCAACTACTAACAGTTGGTTAGTGTCGACAATTTGAGTTTCCACTTCTTATAGAATTACTCGAACTGAAGAGGACTTGCATTGCACTTGGATAAAAGCGAATGGGAGACAAAGTGGAGTGTGGCACCTCGACCCTTCTGCCCATGAGCAAAATCCCATTTCAGCCCCTAAACGATGCAAGTCAGGTTTCCTGATATCTAGTGGTCATACGTTTACCTATTTATGAATGCAAAATTTTCCCTTTGAGAAAAGTTATTAGCTTATGGAGTCCACCCAACTGTAGGTCTGGATCTATTAGGGATCCATCCTTCCCCTTTCCTCGATAGAGTATTTTTAATTACCTAATTACCTACCACTTTAGATTCAACATATAAAAATAGCTTCTTTGATTATCTCTTGGCACAATTTGTTACGCGCCTTTATTGCACAACACAAAAATAGTGTAAAGTAATTTCTTCTCAATAGTTCCTTTAAGAAAAAAATCTTTTTGCAATGTTTTCTGTCCTAACTAGATGTGAAGTCAGCTCGAATGCATTATTCTCACCAAGTTCAATTCCTAGACTAGTATTGGAACTTCCAGAATACTATTTGGATTCGAAGGGTAATTGACATTTTGTAAGAGTCAAGGAGTTTATGACCAGAGCCCCCTGGTATTTTCACCTCTTCCTACTAATTAGAGTTTCCTATGATAAGACCTTTCGTGCCATGATTGGTCTATACTCACTAATGCCAAAACAAAAAAAGCCCCTTGGAATAGGTTTTATCCACGCTGATCTTGGGGTGGTCTAGCACCATTAGAGAACAATACCTCAGTCGGCGTTATACGCTCATCAGAATACTGCCTCGATCGGTGATCTGCACCCGATCATCCATCTTTTAGCCTGATGATTTTAGGAAAGATTAGCACCTAGCTTACAATCACAAACATTTTACTTCGAATGCATTATGCATAAACTTTTAACAAATTTATTTCTAAGACAAACCCTTTTTTACTCCTAAAATAATAATATCAAGGCAAAACTTAGCGTATGTGGCAATAATCTTCTCAGATTACCCTCCCCATGGGATCTAGTTCCGGTTAAATTTAAATAAGAATTCTATTTTTTAGAACAACTTCCATGATACTCTTTTTCTTTTCCCAACAGAGTTCCGTGGGTCCTTGCCTCACGATAATTCCAATATAAAAAGCATTGGTTAGTTTTATTACAAAATGTATTCTTTTAACAATTTCATGTAAAGACTTTTTTTCTTGTACAGAGAATTAGTGACCGTGTTTATCAATCAAAGGTTCCACTAGTTCAATACAAATAAAAAAATTCAAATCTTTTAGTAAGTGCAGTACCTTCCTTGTACTTATCCCTGGTACATCTCATACAACCCCAAATTATCCCTTGGAATTTGCGGTTAGGAGTTTTTCTAGGTTTACTTTCTTTTTATTTAATGCAAGAGATAAGAAAAAGTCCTATTCTATGAATGTGGCATTTTGTTACCAACCCATAGGATGATGATTTATTTACTGCCTTTAATATTCAAATTAATAATCAAATATGGTACCTAGAGATTTATGATGAGTGCTTGGTTGTAGGTACTCATAGCTTCGTTTGTAATCCCAGGACTTGCCATACCGTTTGTAGTGGTCTCACCCACAACGTTACTGGCAGCTCCCGCCTCCACGACTTTCATAATTTTCTTCTTCGAGGCCATGGTCTTTAATTACAAGATTATAGGGGAGATTTTGGAAATAGATCTTGGGGTTGTCACAATGGATTGATTTGGGGGGGGGGGGGGGGGGGAATGGTAATTACTAGAAGCTAAGAGAAAATTGAGTAGAGTCTTGATTATACAAGGAAGTGAAGGTAGAAGAGATGGGATTCGATTGTAGAATATCCTCCTTGTCTTTGCCGACAAGAATTTCCTTCTTTGCAATCTGTTGAGATGTTTGCAATCACATCTACTTCAATCTCTTTGTAAGGAGTAGTGAGGGCTCAAGACTAGAATCCCATATGCATAGTAGGAGAAGTGCTACCATCCAGTTTCCTGTAAAGCATTGTACTTGCTCTATTTTCTAATGCAATGTCATAGTACTTTTGTCCTTTAGTAAAGTCTCCATTTCATTGTTAGTCTTATACACAAGATTGTGTTTATGAGTGTAAGTCTCAATCTTGGAACCTAATTCACTTGTGTAATAGCCAGTCATGTCAGTGTCTTTATGAACTCACTCTTTCTCTTCCAACCTCCATAGCTTCCGCATCTACCATGCTCTAGATCCCGCATCTTTTCACATGGTATCAGAGCTCAGCTAAGTATGGCACTGCCTCTCCAGTCTCTTCTCACATTTGGTTATATCTACCCAGCTCACATTCAGCTCAGGACTTCATTTTTTCAACTTTATCTTCAGTCAAGTTTGTGGCTGCCATAGCCAGACAGGACTGCTGTACTTGGAGCTTTCATATCTCATCATAGAGGTCATACCTTTGGAAGTTTCCTTTTAAAGAGTTGTGCCTTTGCTCAGCGCAAAGCTTGCTATCACATAACACCTTGAGATTGGCCACTCCAAAGCTCAACATTGCCAAAATTCGTGGTCGTTGCCCATAATGCACCTACTGCTGTTCGTACTATTGCCACCATCACTACAGTTTGCGATATTGATGACCACCAAAGGGAATTGATAGCCCATCATTCAAGCTTCATTTACATATAAATTTTTTTCAAAATGATCAAGGATAGCTCTTGCAATGTCAGAAAAACCAGGCTACCCCCATAAACCCTAACAGTGACTCCATAGCCATTTTCACCTAAGCTCAAAAATCTCATCATTTTCTCTCTCCTGCCACTTGGAGCAACCCATTGCCACTCTGATATATTGTCCGAGCATCAAATCAAGAAGGGGAAGGACCTAGAAAGATAGAAGAAGGATTGATGACCCAGAACTAAGAAGATTCAAGTTCGACATCAACTAAGACATAGTTTTTACATAGTGTGTTTTCACACTGTCATTACTTGTGTCTCTTGACACACTACAATTTGCTCTTCCACTGATAAAATCTGAGAATTATAGAGTTGATTTGTTGCTGTCCCTGCAAATCCAACATGGGAAAAGACTCTCCAAGAGCTCGCTTCAAAAGGAGTTGGGTTTCACACCTGGCAAACAACCCGCATCAAACTCATCCTGATGAAGAAGGGCCTCTGGGCCATTACCACTGGAAAAGAAAAGAAGCTTCGTGCTATTGACCTTGCAGTCACTTGGCAAAAGAATGATGATAAGGCTTAGGCCATTATCAAACTGGAGCTAGACGACAGCTATATCCACCATGTGGATAACTGTGATACTTCACAAGATACATGGAAGAGACTTGACACTTTGTTTGGTGCATAGTCTAAGTCATCAAAGTATGGTCTCTTGATTGAATTTTTCAGGCTTGAAATGAAGTCCAGCACATCACTTGCCACACATCTAAATTACATGGAAGGACTTCTAACCCAGCTTGCAGGAATCAACATTAAAATGGAAGAAGATGTTTGCATTGGTATTCTACTTAAAAGTTTGCCTCCTGAATATAATAATGTATCAACAACTCTAATCAATATGCCAAATACTGAGCTTGTTGATATCTAGGCATCACTGTTGGAGGAGGAAAAGAAGCTAAAAACTAAGGAAGAACCAAGGACCTCTAGAGATGAACAAGCATTATATGTTGGCAATAGGTACAAAGGCAAGAAGGATCAGCTTTTCTGTGACTTTTGCAAAAGGACCGGACACACCGAGAAGTTCTGCCATGCTAGAAAGAGGTCCCAAAAGGCCAGAAGAAGAAGAAGAATACCAATCGGGAGAAGGACAAAACTCATCAGTCCTTCTATTTAGATAGACTCTTTTAGCCTAGTATTGCCTAGCCCTAATGTTTCGGACATAAACTTGTAAACTCCTCATGTAGCCTTGTACTACAGCCTCTATACACTTTGTGAGGCCCCTGTTATAGCCTCTGGATAACCATCATGTTTGTGGTAGCCACACTTAGCCTTTTTTGCGACAGCCTCTGGTGTTTTGCGATGTTTATGGTGCGCCCACACTTTGCAGGTGTTGCTTTCACTAAAGCCTCTATATGCTTTGTACTTTTGGTTGTGATTGAGGAGGGGTGTTGAGATGTTTGCAATCACACCTACTTCAGTCTCTTTGTAAGGAGCAATGAAGGCTCATGACTAAAATCCCATATGCAGAATAGGAGTAGTGCTACCATCCAGTTTCCTATAAAGCATTGTACTTGCTCTCTTTTCTAATGCAACATTTCATAGTACTTTTGTCCTTCAGTAAAGTCTCTGTGTCATTGTTAGTCTTATATAGAAGATTATGTTTATGAGTCCAAGTCTCAATCTTGGAACCTAATTCACTTGTGTAATAGTCAGTCATGTCAATGTCTTCATGAACTCACTCTTTCTCTTCCAGCCTCCATAGCTTCTACATCTGCCATGCTCTAGATCCTGCGTCTTTTCACACGCTCCTCTTTCTCTCTTGGTTTGAGAAGAGTCTCTTCTCTTAGTTCAAGCTGCCCCTCCCAACGGCTCCTCATGCCCATATTTATATTTAAATTGAAGAAGAGGGGGTTTATGGGTTGTGACCAAGAAGAGGAGTTCTTTGTGTGGAAGGCATCTTGGCAATCCAATAATGTGGAATATTTCAAGATGCAATCTGATGCTGGTGATCTAATCTTTGAGGACTAGAGAGGCTACAAGAGATGCCATAACTGATTTGCCTGGCTCTACGATGATCTTTCTCCAATCTATGCCTTTTGTCGAACTAAGAAAAGGGGGAGATTGTTGGAGTCTTCTGCTGAGATTGAGGAGGAAAATCCATGCCTTTTTTCCTACTTCTAGCTTTGCCCAATTTTGGAAAGAGAGAGAGACAACGGCTGTAACATGCCCGCCCCTCAAATTGCAGGACATATCTTAGCAGTCCATCGAGAGATAAATCTAGAAGACGCCACCCGGCACTCCTATGGAATGACAAGGGGTTCGCCAACTAGGGTCCCTCGAGTCTGCCTCACAACGGAACTTATCTGGCCATTCCCACTAGGATCGACCTGAAGTCTGGGTTCCTAGCAGTCGGGTTTACCTAACAGCCTTCTAGTGTCAGTCTACAGCTGCTCCACTTTGCGTGGATATAGCTGGACCGGAGCACACTCTTACCACACTTTGTTCAAAGAGAATGGGAAACGAGAGGGATGCATCACTCGACCTCTCTGCCCGTAGGGCATAGTCTCATTCAGATCCCCTAAAACGGTATGAATCAAGGTTCTAACCAACATTGTCTAAGGTCATCGTCCAACTTTTCCTAACATTTCTCGTTAACATTTCCTTTGAGGAAAGCTCTCGGCTAACCGAGACCACCCTTTCGTAGGATAGACCCATTGGTCACATCCATCACGCTTCCCTCAGGGATTGTTTTAGTTATCTAATTACCTACCACATTATGTTTGACACATAAAAGCAGTTTTATTAATTAACCCGTTAATCACAGGTTCCTTTACGTAATTTAGGGCACAGAAGACGAGATAAAACGCCATGAAAATATAATCACTTGGATATTCATCCAAAACCACAACCAATCCTTAAGTATCCTTTCGGAAACAATCAAGCTGAAACAACCAGCCTAACCTCCTTTAATTAGGAAAACATCCTTTCCTAATCCAACAAGTAACCACTCTGCTTACTAACCTCTTTTCCATCTCAAACAAGCTCAACCCTCATTAGAAACATCAATGGTAAACCATATCAACAAGTCCCTTAAGCCACCGTTGCATTGGAACTTAGCTTATCCCTACTTAAATCATTTTCAGCCTTGATATACTGCCTCCCTAGGGTTTACTCTCCCCCTTGGGATCTAAGGTTGCTCAAGGAACAACTTTAAGGGTTATCTTCTAGATCTTTTTAATGATCTATGTGATTTCACCTTGACTTTTATTAATCAAGGCTACCTATTTAGGGTAGAAGATCAACCCCAACTTAAGCCCTTTAATAGCGAATATATGCATTTATGTTTTTCATGATACGTCGGATTAGGGTCTAACTTGCCCATCTTCTCTCTAATACAATTTCGAGGTTATCATACAAAACTTGAATTCAAGCACTTCAATGTACGTTAAAATTGATGCAATCTTCCTATGCAACCTTGACACGCTTCTTGTTATATTTAATGCAATTTTCCTTCAATGCATCATCTATTGTTACTTGCTTTTTAGTCTCCTTTCCTATTACTCAACTAATGTAACACTAATGACTTTTACCTGTTTTATGCATGCAGTTCTACCTCTATTTAAGAATTCAAGATGCGTGAGAAGAATCTAAATCTTGGTACAACCTGGATATGAGCTATAGTTGCTGGAGGGTTGGTGGTATTCATGCCTCAGCTTGCATTGGATATGTTCCTAGCTCCGTTTGCAACTTTAGCACTTGTGCTCCTTGTAACTTGTCTCTTGGGTGCCATCCTTGTGCCCTTCCTCTTTTCCTTCTTTCTCCTCTCTCTTCCTCTTCTTCTCCTCCTTTCTCCCCTTCTCTTCTTCTCCTTCTTCTTCTCCTCTCTCTCCTTCTTCTTCCCCTTCTTTCTCTCCCTTCCTCTTCTTCTTCTTCTTCTTCTTCTTCTTCTCCTTTCCTCTCTCCCCTTCTCTTCTTCTCCTCTCTTTCTCCTCTCTCTCCTTCTTCTTCCCCTTATTTCTCTCCCTTCCTCTTCTTCTTCTTCTTCTTCTCCTTCCCTCTTTCCCTCTTCTTCTTCTTCTTCTTCTTCTTCTTCTTCTTCTTCTTCTCCTTCTTTCTCTCCCTTCCTCTTCTTCTTCTTCTTCTTCTCCTTCTCTCTCTCCCTCTTCTTCTTCTTCTTCTTCTCCTCTCTCTCTCTTCTTCTCCTTGTTCTTCCCTTTCTCTTCTTCTCCTTCTTCTTCTCCTTCTTTCTCTCCCTTCCTCTTCTTCTTCTTCTCCTTCCCTCTCTTTCCCTTCCTCTTCTCCTCCTCTTTCTTCTCTCTCTCTCACACACACACACTCTCTTATCAGCTTAATGGCCTGATCATGTGTCCCGTCTTGCATAAATGCTAAGCCCTTTATATACTATTTCAATGAGGGAGGGGGGGAGGGGGTCACCGTGTGGCCCATGCATCATTATGGCGGGCACTTGGGAGTCCATCTGCCATGACTGCAGTCTGCGTATGCTGTTCTACCAAAGGGAAGGAAGCTTTGTGTCAAGAATCGCGTGGTGGGGGGACTTGCTCAAGATGTTGCGCCAAACACGCACAGAATGCACAAGGAGAAGCTCACTCAAGAGACAAGAAGAGAGATGGTGGCCAAAACGTTTTCTTGCTGGTTTCTTCTTCTTCTTTCACACACTTTACAATGTACACAAAGTATAGATAAGATACAACATAAAGGAAAGTGACCTACTAAGTCAAACAATGCATAACCGACTACACTAGTCGATTGGCACTATAACTATGCCAGCTATAAATAGGTGTAACAACCTGAATATAATAAGTAATGAGTCAGTGGCCATGTGAGATTCATAATGACCACCGACGTGGTAAGTGTAGACGTGTGGACCCATCTAACCAAGTGGTCCATCATTAATGTATGCATGTGTTGAGCTTGTCATCTCAACACCCCCCCTCAAGCTCAACTGCATCTCTGCAACTCCAAGTAGGCTTCAAAACTTTTGAAGCTTCTCTGTACCCAATGCCTTTGTGAAGATGTCAGCTATCTGATCCTGTGTGCTGACATACACCAAGTCAATCTCACCTGCTAGTACCTTCTCTCTCACAAAGTGGTAGTGTACCTCAATATGTTTTTTCCTGGCATGGAACAGAGGGTTCCTAGCCAACTGTATACTGCTCATGTTGTCACAATAAATGACAATTGGACCTTCCACCTGCACATCTTAATCAGCCAATAACTTTTGCAGCCATACTACCTCACATGCTGCAACAGTAGCACCTCTATACTCAGCCTCTGTACTCGACAAAGCAACTGTGGATTGCTTTTTGCTACTCCAAGTAACTACTGCACTACCAAGAGAGAACATGTATCCGCTGGTAGATCTTCTATCAAACATACTACCAGCCCAATGTGCATCTGTGTATCCAAACACTTGTACATCTGTACCTGCCTCATAGAAAAGTCCATAATGTAATGTGGACTTCACATATCTCAATATGCGTCTGACTGCATCCAAATGTGGCTTTCTAGGTACTTGCATAAACTGACTCACAAGACCAACAACATAGCTCAAGTCTAGCCTTGTAATGGTCATGTAGATCAAACTCCCCACTATCCTCCTGAACATAGTAGGGTCTTCTATCTCATTCCCAACATCAGCACTCAACTTTACATTCTGCTCCAACGTGACTGAAAGTGGTTTGCATGCTGTCATACCATACTTGGACAACATATCCAAGTCATACTGTCTTTGGGACAGCCATATACCATCATCACATCTAATCACCTCAATGCCAAGGAAGTACCTTAGCTCACCTAAATCCTTCATCTCAAACTTCTTCTTCAAAAAGTCCTTGACTTCAGCAATCCCACTATCACTATCACCTATAATAATCAAGTCATCCACATAGATGACTATGATGACCAAACTTGCATCTCCCTTTCTCACATAAAGTGAGTGATCAGCATCAGAAACATAAAAGCCAATATTGACAAGATACTCTCTGATCTTGTCAGACCATGCTCTAGGTGCTTGCTTGAGCCCATAGAGCGCCTTCTTTAACCTGCACACATACGTGGGATGCTCTAAATCTTCATTGCCTGTCTGCTGGCTGATCCATATACACTTCTTCCTGTAAATCACCATGTAAGAAGGCATTCTTCACATCCATTTGCTGCAACCTCCAAACTTTGGCTGCTACCAAAGCAATCACACATCTCATAGTTGCTATCCTAGCAACTGGACTGAAGGTTTCTTCATAATTTATGCCATATGTCTGGGCATAGCCTTTTGCAACTAGCCTAGCTTTGTACCTACTAATAGAACCATCTGCATTGTGCTTAATCTTATAAACCCACTTACATCCAATAGCTTTCTTGCCCTTTGGCAATGATACTAGATCCCAAGTCTTATTGGCCTCTAATGCAGCCATCTCCTCATCCATTGCTGCATCCCAATGAGTATGACCAACAGCATCCTCAAAGCAAGTGGGCTCAACATCCTCAACTAGTTTCACCATATAAGCATAATGGTGGGCTGCATAACCTTCAAAACCAAATCTTTTAACAGGGTATCTGACCCTACTAGATTTGCATACCACTGGATCACTCAATGGAGCCTTTACATTACTATGAGCTCTCTGTACACTTGGTGTCCTGACAGAAGGAATACCAAGCTCATCATCCAAGCTCTCTGAGCCACTAGAGTCTCCATCAAGAACTGTACCAATGCCATCTGATACTTCATTCTTTCCTTTGTCTTTACCTGTAGTACTACTAGATGCACCTGAAGATGTAGAGCTACTCCTTAGTCTCCCAGACCAAGGACTATCAGATGATGTCTCTGGTCGTGATTCTTGCTTTTCAGCCTGCACATGAGTGTCATGATCATAATCATCATCCAATGCATCACCACTAGATGCATACCAATTGCTCATTTCATCAAAGATGACATCCTTGCTCACTCTGAACTTACATGTGACAGGGTTATAACAGCAATACCCTTTCTGCTCTAAAGAGTATCCAATAAAGACACTTTTTTTTGCCTTTAGATCAAGCTTCTTCCGTAGCTCATCTGGCACATGAATATATGCAACACAGCCAAATACCTTCAAGTGCGATACATCAGGCTTCTTGCCAGTAAAGCATTCTTTAGGAGTCATCCCATGAACTGCAGCTGTGGGATTTCTATTCATAATGTAGAGAGCAAGATGGACAACCTCAGACCAAAAATGTTTGGGCATATTCTTTTCAGCCATTAATACTCGTGCAACTTGTGCAATATGCCTGTTTTTTCTTTCTGTAACACCATTTTGCTGTGGGGTATACCTGCATGTGAACTGTCTCTTTATCCCATGAGACCTCAAAAAATCATTGAACTCATTCGAGAGGTACTCTCCCCCTCCATCTGACCTCAAGCAGTTTACTTTCAAGCATGTTTCTCTTTCAACTGTAGCCTTGAAAGTTCTAAAGTGCTCAAATGCTTCACTCTTTTCCTTCATAAAATATACCACAGCTTTCTAGAACAATCATCAATGAATGTGACAAAGTATGAACTGCCTCCAAGAGATACATTTTGTGTAGGCTCCCAAATATCTGTATGCACAACATCAAGGATATTTCTGCTTACATCTCTATCATGTGAAAAGGGTTATCTTGCCTACTTACCAAACTGACATGCTTCGCATACCTTATGAAATTCTGCAATTCTAAATGTAGGCAAACCTGTAACCAACCCTTTGGACTGCATTAATTTCAGCCTTTGTACATTTGCATGTCCAATGCGTTTGTGCCAAATTTCAATATCTACAACAACACCTTTTCCTTTAGCATACATAGTAGGAATTTCAGCATCCAGAGTAAACATACGTCCAACTCTACTTCCCTTTGCAACCAACCTGCACTTGTCATTGAAGTCTTCTACAAAGCAGCCCTTTGCATTAAATCTTACTTGGAGCCCTTGCTCTACCATCTGACTGACTGACACCAAGTTCTTTGTAATAGATGGCACATGTAATACATCTGAAAGACTCTTTGTCTTACCATCATGCAAGGACAAGGAAACTTTTCCAATGTGTGAAATTGGGTGGCATGAATCATCACCCGTCTGCACATAACCTGTATTTTGCAAATCCTGCATCTCTCCAAACCATTCTGCATGGCTTGGATGCACCTGAATCAACATACCAAACATCATCATGTGTTCCCTTTCCTGTAACAGTATTCATCATATGCTACATAACAAACAGACGTTCATTTTTGTATTCATTCTGTCGTGAAGACGATGCATAGTTTCCTTGCTGCAACTTACCACTGCAAATATCATCTTTCTTAGCATAACATTGGGCTACAATATGACCTGTTTTGCCATTGTAGTGACACACAATACCAAAGTTGTTAGAACCTCAGTTCTGCCATCCACCTCTTCCTCTAAAGCTCCCCCTGCCTCTAAAGTTACCACGACCTCCTGAAACTTGCATATCGCCAAATTGCTGATTCAATCTGTTTTGCTGGTTGTCACTACCACGTCTTGTACCATGGCCTCATGAAGAGGACCTACCACGTCCCCTTCCTGAACTGGAGTAGAAAGCTTGGACATGTTCACCACTTTTTTCAGATGTCTCACTCTGCATGTTGATCTCTTCAATGATCATAAGGGAGACCAACTCATCGAAATCTGAAATGGATTTCTGACATATACGGAAGTTACAAAAGACTTCCAAGCCTTTTCATTGTTAAGTCCACCTAAGGTAGACGACACCAAATCATCATCATCGGGCATTGCATCAATTGCTGCCAAGGCATCTGCAATGCTCCTTACCTTCAGTGGTGCATACTCATTGATAGACATCTTCCCTTTCTTCAATGTATTCAACTCTTGCTTGAGTTGAATCTTTCTTGCCTTTGTATTTATAGAAAACATACTTTCAAGTATGGTCCAAGCTGCATATAAATTCTCTGCATTTCTAATATGTCCCATCATATTATTGTCAATTACTGCAAACAGCCAATACATGACCTTTTTGTCTTTTGCATTCCATTCCTTCCGTGCCTTTGTCTCTTCTGCAGTTGGAGGTTCACTCACCTCCGGCTCCTTTTCTTCACCTAAAACAAACTCGTAGAGGCCTTTTCCAATAAGGAAGTTCGTGACATGGAACTTCCATGAAGGGTAGTTGTTCTTGTCGAGCTTCTCAATGATGGGGTTTCCAATGGTCTCTGCCATTATCACAAAACTAATACCAAACAACAAGAAAATCTTCTGCAACCTCGACCTGTAGTGCACAGCAATATACCAAACAGCCTTTTTCACTGTCTGCTCAACAATACATGCAATTTGCAACTAGTTTGCAGATAAACCTTGTGTTTATTCGCTGGTAAATACCTTTGAACTTACAGATCTAAAATCTGTAACCTGTGCACCTGTATACGGCAGACACAACTAAAATTGCAGGGTATCTCGAACTGGAGTCCGCAACCTTGCGAGTCTAAAACGGGGCCTGAAATGACCTCGGATGACCAAAATAGCAGCGGACAAGCCCTAAAGGGCATATCTACAAAATACACAGTGCTCTTTGCGCACACCAAATCTCACTGCAATATGAGATTTTTGCTTTGCCCTGATTCCGGTGCCTCCATAGGCACTATCCAAGAGAAGAAGTAGAGAATGGAATAGCTTCTTACCCGTTGCTTACTTGCTTGAATCCTTGGTTCCTCTCCTTCAATTTAGCCTTCAAAACCAGCCTCAATCAGTGGTGTAGCTCTGATATCATGTCAAGAATCGCGTGGTGGGGGGACTTGCTCAAGATGATGCACTGAACACACACAGAATGCACAAGGAGAAGCTCACTCAAGAGACAAGAAGAGAGATGGAGGCCAAAACGTTTTCTTGCTGGCCTACTAAGTCAAACAATGCATAACCGACTACACTAGTTGACTGGCGCTATAACTATGTCAACTGTAAATAGGTGTAATAACCTGAATATAATAAGTAATGAGTCAGTGGCCATGTGAGATTCATAATGACCACCGACGTGGTAAGTGTAGACGTGTGGACCCATCTAACCAAGTGGTCCATCATTAATGTATGCATGTGTTGAGCTTGTCATCTCAACACTTTGCGTGGATGATGATGATGACGGCGTAGATGATGGGGGAGAGGGCAATGATCATGACATTGGCGGCCCAGATGGTGACATCGACTGCAGTCAAGGTAAGTTTTTTTTTCTTTTTTTAAAATTTAAAATTAACGTTTTTCTTTTCACCTATCTCCCTTACCCTATTACTAACCTTTCCTACTAACTTATAACTTACTAACCTTACTCAATCAACTAACTCCTTCTAACACAACTAACTCGTACTAACACACACACACACATATTTGAAAAGATCGAGTTCGATTGGATGAAATCCAATAGATCTTCTCGAGATGGATTTAATCTTCGGGTTTCAATGTAATGCAGGGGACATTACATCCTCTTAACAGCCTTCTAGCGTTGGTCGATAGCCGCTCCAATTTGCGTGGATACAAGTGGACCAAAGTAGACTCATACCGCACTTGGTTCAAAGAGAATGGGAAACGAGAGGGATGCATCACTCGACCTCTCTGCCCGTAGGGCATAGTCCCATTCCGGTCCCCTAAAACGGTATGAATCAGGGTTCTAACCAACATTGTCTAAGGTCATCGTCCAACTTTTCCTAACATTTCTCATTAACATTTCCTTTGAGAAAAGCTCTCAGCTAACCGAGACCACCCTTTTGTAGGATAGACCCATTGGTCACATCCACCACGCTTCCCTAGGGGGTTGTTTTAGTTATCTAATTACCTACCACATTATGTTTGACACATAAAAGCAGCTTTTTTAATTAACCCATTAATCACAGGTTCATTTACGTAATTTAGGGCACAGACACGAAGACGAGATAAAACAAGATCAAACACCTCCTTAACTTATCTTCAGATTAATGTTTGTCTCCCACCCATATAGGAGAATTAAGTGTCCCTTTCTGCCTCCGTAGTAAAATCCTTCTATCTCCTGGCAATAAAAACCCGAAGGTTTATCCTACCAAGATTCAGCCTTGTAACTAGTATCAAGGCCTCGAGATCCCATCTCGAGTCACATAGAATACTTGTGTAGGGTTCGGAGGCATTGGTGGCACCCAAGCGTCCTCTTACGCCAAGTAATTTCCATGGAGAGACCTCTCGCGGTAGGTACGGTCCATATTCCCGGCGCGGGTTCATAACCCCCTTGGTTAGGGTTTGGCGGTTCGTGGTGGTAGTTCGCGCCATCCTTCCTTAATTATCTCTTTAGGAAATCATCCACAGCTGAAGTAGCCAGCCTAATAACATTTACTAGGGAAAACTTCCCTTTTGCTCCCATGGCAATTTATCCTTACAGTTCCTGCCATGAAAATACAATCACTTGGATATTCATCCAAAACCACAACCAATCCTTAAGTATCCTTTCGGAAACAATCAAGCTGAAACAACCAGCCTAACATCCTTTCCTAATCCAGTAAGTAACCACTCTGCTTACTAACCTCTTTTCCATCTCAAACAATCTCAACCCTCATTAGAAACATCAATGGTAAACCATCTCAACAAGTCCCTTAAGCCACCATTGCATTGGAACTTAGCTTATCCCTACTTAAATCATTTTCAGCCTTGAAACTGTCTCCCTAGGGTTTACTCTCCCCCTTGGGATCTAAGGTTGCTCAAGGAACAACTTTAACGGTTATCTTCTAGATCTTTTTAATGATCTATGTGATTTCACCTTGACTTTTATTAATCAAAGCTACCTATTTAGGGTAGAAGATCAACCCCATCTTAAGCCCTTTAATAGCAAATACATGCATTTATGTTTTTCGTGATACATCGGATTAGGGTCTAACTTGCCCATCTTCTCTCTAATACAATTTCGAGGTTATCATACAAAACTTGAATTCAAGCACTTCAATGTACGTTAAAATTGATGCAATCTTCCTATGCAACCTTGACACGCTTCTTGTTATATTTAATGCAATTTTCCTTCAATGCATCATCTATTGTTACTTGCTTTTCAATCTCCTTTCTTATTACTAAACTAATGTAACACTAATGTCTTTTACCTGTTTTATGCATGCAGTTCTACCTCTATTTAAGAATTCAAGATGCGTGAGAAGAATCTAAATCTTGGTACAACCTGGATATGAGCTATAGTTGTTGGAGGGTTGGTGGTATTCATGTCTCTGCTTGCATTGGATATGTTCCTAGCTCCGTTTGCAATTTCAGCACTTGTGCTCCTTGTAACTCGTCTCTTGGGTGCCATCCTTGTGCCCTTCTTCTTTTCCTTCTTTCTCCTCTCTCTTCCTCTTCTTCTCCTCCTTTCTCCCTTTCTCTTCTTCTCCTTCTTCTTCTCCTCTCTCTCCTTCTTCTTCCCCTTCTTTCTCTCCCTTCCTCTTCTTCTTCTTCTTCTTTTTCTCCTTCCCTCTCTCCCCTTCTCTTCTTCTCCTCTCTTTCTCCTCTCTCTCCTTCTTCTTCCTCTTATTTCTCTCCCTTCCTCTTCTTCTTCTTCTTCTTCTTCTCCTTCCCTCTCTCCCTCTTCTTCTTCTTCTTCTTCTCCTCTCTCTCTCTTGTTCTCCTTCTTCTTTCCCTTCTCTTCTTCTCCTTCTTCTTCTCCTCTCTCTCCGTCTTCTTCTCCTTCTTTCTCTCCCTTCCTCTTCTTCTTCTTCTTCTTCTCCTTCTCTCTCTCCCTCTTCTTCTTCTTCTTCTTCTTCTTCTTCTTCTTCTCTCTCTCTCTCTCTCTTCTTCTCCTTCTTCTTCCCCTTCTCTTCTTCTCCTCTCTCTACCTCTTCTTCTCCTTCTTTCTCTCCCTTTCTCTTCTTCTTCTTCTTCTTCTCCTTCCCTCTCTCCCTCTCCCTCTTCTCCTCCTCCTTCTCTCTCTCTCTCTCTCTCTCTCTCTCTCTCTCCTCTCTCTCTCTCTCTCTCTCTCTCTCTCTCTCTCTCTCTCTCTCTCTCTCTCTCTCTCTCTCTCTCTCTCTCTCTCTCTCTCTCTCTCTCTCTCTCTCTCTCTCTCTCTCATCAGCTTAACGGCCTGATCATGTGTCCCATGTTGCATAAAGGCTAAGCCCTTTATATAGTATTTCAATGGGGGGGGGGGCAACCGTGTGGCCCATGCATCATTATGGCGGCCACTTGCGAGTCCATCTGCCATGACTGCAGTCTGCGTATGCTGTTCTTCCAGAGGGAAGGAAGCTTTCTGTGGATGATGATGATGATGGCATAGATGATGGGGGAGGGGGCGGTGATCATGACATTGGCGGCCTAGATGGCGACGTCGACTACAGTCAAGGTAAGTTTTTAAAAAAAAAAAAAATTAAAATTAACGTAACCTTTCCTACTAACTTATAACTTATTAACCTTACTCAATCAACTAACTCCTTCTAACACAACTAACCCATACTAATACACACACACACACACACACACACACACACACACACACACATATTTGAAAAGATCAAGTTCGATCGGGATGAATGCCAATAGATCTTATCAAGTTCGTTAACTTCCTTCTTCCTCATAATCTTTTTTTTAATAAAGCTTAAGTTTTTTCTTTCTTTCTCTCTTAGTCTTCTAAGTTTTAAATGTGCTTAGTCGGTTTCTGACTTACGAGTCATGACCACTGTGTGTATGGAAATTTACGTGAAGGATGTTTGCAGATTTTATTGGTCCTGGAAGGTGTCGGGTAACGTAATTTGGATTATTTTATTTGAGACGTCCTCTATCTAATGGTCTAAAATATCCAATCCTAATTACGAGAAGTTAAGAAGATAAAAAATAAAAGTCAAAATATCAGATCCTCTTCCCCTTAGAGGAATCGAGATGTCCTCACTCGAATGGAACTAAGGATATTGGTTACATACTGATTTTTCATCAACCCAAGTGGAATCCTCTTCAGGGTAGTCTTTCCAATGGATGAGATACTCCCTAAGGGTTTTGCTTCTTAGAGCCTTCTCTCACATGTCAAGTATATTTTCTGGTTGAAGTTTGAGGACTCCTTGGCTTGGCATCACAATTTGTTGGTTGTTAAGTACATGGTCAAGGTTGGGAACATAGGCTTTCAATAGACTGATATGAAATACATTATGCACTTTCAAGTTGTTAGGGAGTTGTAGCTTGTAAGCATTTGGTCCTAGACACTTTAGCACCTTATATGGTCCACAATACCTGGGACTTAACTTAAATTCCCCCAAAGATAAGGAACTTTTCTTTGGACGAACTCGAATGAAAACCATGTCACCTTCTTTGAAAATGTGTTTTTGACTTCGTCAATCGACATATGCCTTCTGCCAATCATTGGTAGCTTGAATATCTTGCCTTATAAAATCTTACTTGCTGATCCATTTCTTTTAGCATTTGCCTAGATGCTTCTACCATAGGGTAGGATCAGAAAAATTTAGTGGTGTGAGACAACCTTGCCCATATAGTGCTTGAAAAGGAGTCATTTGAATACTTTGATGGTATGATGCATTGTAGGCAAATTCAACGAAGGATAGGTATTGGATCCACCACTTGGGCTCCTATTGCAATAAGCTCTTAGCATGTCTTCAATAACTTGATTGATCTGCTATGTTTGAACATCAGTTTGGGGATGGTAAGCAATACTGAACCAGAGCTGGGTTCTTAGAGCTTCAAACAAACTCTTCCAAAGGTTTAATGTGAAGAGGAAATCATGGTCTCACTGATGATTCTCTGGGGTAATCCATGTAATCTAAAATTTTCCTTAATAAAAAACCTGGCGATATCAAATGCCTTGTAATTGGTTTTTACAGGAATAAGGTGTGTAACTTTTGTTAGCACATCAATGAATACCATTATGGAGTTACATCCTCCTCGTACCGGGGGTAATCCAACTATGAAGTCTATGTTGATATACTTCCATTTCATTTGAGGGATGTCAAGTGGCTGGAGTTTTCCTAGCAACTTGACACATTGGGCCTTAATTCACTGGTAGTTTAGGCATTCAATAGCATACTTGAGTACATCACCCTTGAGTATTTTCCAATAGAAGCTTCTTCTGATTGTATTAAGAGTCTTAGCATATCTAGGATGACCCGAAAATGGAGAATCGTGAGCTTCCCAAAGTATTTTCTTCTTGACTACTTGGCTTGCAAAAATACATAGTCTTGTCTTGAAATATACAAGCTCCTCGCTTATGGAAAAATATTGATGCTTAGACTTGAGTTTTGGACTTGAATCCTTAACATGAATCTCTCTTAACAATTCTCTGATAGCTTGGATCCTTCACCAGTTCTTCTTTGGCCATTTCTATGATAGGGTTGCTGGGCATTGAAATTATTGTAGCAAGAGTTCATGCCCTAGAGGGATCCTCTAGTATTAGAGTAGTAAGAAATGATTTATGACTTAGGGCATTTGCAATCACATTCTCCTTGCTTGGTCTATATTTTATTTCAAAGTCAAATTCTTGCAATATCTCAATCCATTGGCGTTGTCTCATATTGAGATTTGGTTGAGTAAAATCCACTTCAAGCTTTTATGATCAATGACTCGAGAAAACTTATTATCAAGCAGGTAATGTCTGCATAATTTAAAGGTATGAATTACAACAAGTAATTCTAGATCATGTGCGGCATACTTTCTTTCGTGGATCCTTAATTTTCTTGAAGCATAGGCTATTGGATGTCCTTCTTGCATAAGCACGCAACCCAAAGAAAGAGAGCTTGCGTCCGTTATGACTTTAAATTATTTGCTTAGGTTAGGTAGCCTTAAAATAGGGGCGGTTTCAAAACTATGCTTAAGCTTTTCAAATCTAGATTGTTCGGTGGACGTCCATATAATGGAGACCTGCTTCTTGAGAAGGTCAGTGAGAGGCATGGCAATCGAGGCATAGTCTTTAATGAAGACTCTATAACAACCTATTAGCCCTAGCAAGCTTCGCACTCAAAGAAAGCTTCACACTTCTTTGACCGTTGTTGGGGGTGGCCAATCTTGTACATCTTGGACCTTGGCAGGATCCACTGAAATGCCATCTGCTGATATTATGACTCCTAGTTTCAATCTACTTTTTCAAGAAGGCACGTTTCTTCTTTTTAGCATATAGTTAGTGGATTCTCATTGTTTCAAGAACTATTCCTAGATGTGGTCCTTGGTCTTCTTCATTCTTGGAATATGTTAAGATATCATCGAAGAAGACGAGGACAAAGTCATCAAGGTAGGGTCGGAAAATGTCTTGTGTCAACCTGTTGAAGGTGGCGGGAGCATTTGTTAATCCAAATGACATCACAATAAACTCATAATGACGGTACCTTGTGTTAAAAGCAGTTTTAGGGATATCTTCCTCCTTGATTCTTATTTGATAATAGCCTGATCTGAGGT
Source organism: Lygodium microphyllum (assembly GCF_053477565.2). Lineage (NCBI taxonomy): Eukaryota > Viridiplantae > Streptophyta > Polypodiopsida > Schizaeales > Lygodiaceae > Lygodium > Lygodium microphyllum. The sequence goes on along the minus strand of NC_141151.1, from coordinate 119,004,364 downwards.
CAATATCTTTAAAAAGACCTTCGCTCCCTAGAGTTGGTTAAGCAACTCGTCTATCTTGGGGATTGAATATTTGGTTTTCATTGTCACCTGGTTTAATCCACGATAATCAATATAAAGGCGAACTATTTTGTCTTTCTTTTTTTGAAATAGTACCGGGGCTCTCCACAGTGAATTACATGGCCAGATGTATCCTTGGTCTAATAGGTGCTTAAGTTGTTCTTTTAGCTCAACGGCTTTAAGATTTGACATCCAATAGGGCCGCTTGGCAACGGGGGGCAATGCCTGGAATGAGTTGGATTTTGTTATCTACTTCTCTTATCGATGGAAGCTTTGTTAGGTCTTTTGGAAAAACATCCGCATAATCTCTTAGCCTAGTGAAAGTGATGGGTGCCCATCACTTGCAGTGTACAAGGTTGCGGGTACTATTAGTGTAGTAATCCATGGATAGTTAGGCATAGGTGCCTTTACCCCCAACAACATCCCACTTAAAGGAAAATGTGCCCCTAGTGAGGAGAGCACAAGAAAAAAGTGACAAAGTACAAATGTACATAAGTACAACAAGATAAGGAAAGATATCATCTCATCCAATGCCCATCAACTTTCTAAGGAAGGCAAAACACTCCACTGAGAGACTTTTTGTGAGAAAATTTGCAAGATTTTGGTTAGTTAAGATCGACAAGGTTAATAAACATGTTCTCAATGACCTCTATGATGAAGTACCTTAGTGTGTTTCATGTTCGCATGGAAGACTAGCTAACTGGATAACACTCATAGATTTTGAATGCAATGTACAGAAAACATTGGTAATACCAAGGTCTAGGCCTAACTAGAGAGCCTCCTTGCAAGCATCACTGGGGCTGCAACATACTCAACCTCGGTAATAGAGAGAACCATGCATTTTTTCACCCTGGACATCAAAACAGCCTCAAAACAACACCTCCAGTAAAGGTGAAGACATAGCCAGAGGTGGACTTCCTACTATTTGCATATCCTACATAATCAGAGTTAGTGTACTCCACAACTCATATATCCTAGACACTATAACATAAGCACATAGTTGTTATGTCCTTCACGTACCTCATGATACCCTTTACGACATCCCAATGCCATTTTCCAGGTGTAGCCATATAGCATGCCGCAACTCTCACTACAAATGCTATGTCAGGATGAATGGCTATCATGGAATACATCAAACTACCAACAACGAATGCATAAGGGATCTTGACCATCTCAGCCTTCTACTGATCTAACAATCGGCTTGACTAACCTTCACATGAGAATGTAGATGATAACCAATAAGCTTACCATCCTACATATGAAACCACTCAAGGACTTTCTAGATATACTCCTCTATGACAAATAAAGGAGCCCCTTAGAGCAATCACACATGATGTGCATCCCAAGAATATGCAAGGCATGTCCCATGTCCTTCATGTCAAAGCGCTTCTTGGGCTAAGTTTTCAAGGCATCCAACTCATAATGAGCATTCCCAACAATAAGCATATCATCCATATAGAGTACCAAAATCATAAGGCTGCCATCATGAGCATTCTTCATGTATAAGCATGGATCCATAGCACTATGACTATATCCCTATGAATGTGTAAATGCATCAAACATGTGGTACTATTTTCTAGGTGCCTACTTAAGTCCATAAAGGCTCTTTCTCAACTTGCATATTGGATGTTCCCTATCTTTTTCTTCAAAGCCTTTAGGCTACTACATATAGATCTCATCATGCAAGTCCCCATGTAGAAACACCATCTTTACATCCATATGATAAAGGTCTAGATCAAGCTAGAGCAACCAATGCTAGTACCAATCCTAGGGTTGTCATTTTGACCACAAAAGAATAGACTTCATCAAAGTGAACACCATATTCCTACTTGAAATCCTTAGCTACCAATTTGACCTTATAATCAGGATATATCTCTTGGTGGTAGAAAATATTTTGTCATGTTTACTGATGATTTTATAAGAAAGCTATGGATGTCTTTCATGGAAAAGAGTGATGTGTTTGAGTACTTAAAAACTTTCAAGGCACATTTAACCAGTTGTGTGGTAATTGTTGAGAAACTGCCAATCATTCAACTATGGTGGGGATGTTGTTTTCAAGGTGGGAGAGGAGATTGATATTGTCGAGGGAATAGCAATGGCTCGCACCATATGTGTTTGAGAGGACGATAGTGGTGATAGAATAATAGAGATAAGCTTTCTTTAGTCTTTTTTTAAAAATTAAAGGGTTATAACCTTTAAAACATTCCCTCCTCCCAAGCCCTGATTCACATGGGTGGGGGAAAAAATAATCGAAAACAATACATTATGCTAGACTCCATTTTGACTCACATATGGCATGAATGCCATTATGATAGCGAAATTCCTTATTTTCCTAGTATAGAGATAACAATGCGATAATGGTGGAAAGGTGAAAAATGTTGGGCAACCACTTTTTTGAATTGGAACTTATGTTACATTAATATGAATATAGGCGTTGTATGATGCATAAAAAATGAGATTATATGTCCTATATAAATATTGTGCATGTTATGAGTGTTAGATATGCTCAATGCCCCACCCTCATAAGGTGCCACCAATGATCCATGGGGCTCAAAATTGTAAGGCCCCCATTATGAGGAGAAGCCATATGTGAGCCGGGATTGCTTGAGTCCTAACTTGTATGTTAGGTGAGGTCTATGTGACTGGATAGCAAAAAGGTAACCATTATGGGTCTAATCTTTGGATTAGACGGAGTAGCCCCTGGCCCAACGGTAAAGGGAATATTCCCTGGTTGACTAGTGGAGGCTCATAGGTAGGTCAGTCATGCCGACCTAACCGCCTTCGCGGGCTATAAAATCTAGACAACTTCACAGGCATCAATTATCTATCTTTCACCCAGTCAGAGTTGTTCTAGAGCCTTAAGCTCTTCACCTATCTTCTGTCTAGATCACTATCTAAGCTTCACAGTGGAAGCGCACGGGTGGACAGACCCATCTTTGTATCAGTTGTTTGGAGCTAAATAATTTTTTAAAATTATCCTCTTATTTTTTGTGTACTCTATTTCTCTTTCTCAGATTCTATTCGTTGCGCCATGTTGTGTACTCTATTTCTCTTTCTCAGATTCTATTCATTGCACTCTTCGATCCCTAGAGCCGAGGGGGCTCTAGGGATCGAAGAGTGCGCAAGAGGCAAAGGATACAATAGCAAAGAGGAACGATGTCATCTTCCAGAAGTGGTTTTGGCGCATCAAGAAGCGGTGCAGGAGGTCGTGTTGGTGTACCAGCTATTAAAACATTGAGGATTTTTCCACCAACCTTCAGCGAAGGCAAGTTAGATGGTACAAACTACACCTTGTGGAAGTTCAAAATTACAACTATCCTTAATTCTTATGAGCTTTTGGAGAGTGTGTTGGGGGCTGACGTAGAACCACAGCCTAACCCCGACCCATCAAATTCTAGTGTGATGATTCCTCCGAATGCAGATATTCTACGAGCTTGAAAACAAAGGAATGCAGATGCATTGTGTGCCTTAGTTACAAGCTGTTTTGACAATGTTTTGACTTTGATTCAACATATAACCAAAGCATTAGAGGCTTGGAATGTACTGAGGAGTGAGTATGAAACGTGAAACCAAACAAGGATTCAAAACTTGGAGAATCAACTAGCAGCAGAGAAGATTGTTGAAGCATTTATCACTCAGATTAAGAATTTGTGCAACCAGATGGCTAGTGCTAGGATGCAACAAAAGACTGGTGAGGAGCTAGCTCGGAGGTGTCTTCAGATTTTTCCACAAAAGCTTGATGGACTAGTAATTGCCCTTAATATTCAAGTGAGACCTGAAGCTTTGACTTTTGAGAGGAGTTTTGTGTATTATTGATGGAGGAGGAGTTGAGGCTAAAAGCCCGAGAAGGAAGCAACATTGGAGATGTTGCATTCTCTGCCAATGCAAAAGGCAAAGGTGGTTCCTCCACCAAAAATGATGGTGACAAAAAGAAGAAGGGCGATAAGAAGAAGTTTCAAGGAGAGTGCTTCTACTGCAAGAAGAAAGGACATACAATCACAGATTGTTGTGTAAAGAAGGCAGATGAAAAGAATGGTACCCTTAAAAGTAAAGGGAAAGAGGCAGTCAATACAACTGAAGTAGAGTTGGAGTTATTCATGGCAACCATTGAGAAAGTGTGCTCCTTGGCGCAAGAAGAATCTACCAATGACTCATGGGTGTTGGATAGTGGGCCCTCCCGTCACATGACCAACAAGAAAGGTCTATACAGTTCTATGCAGCCTCTATAAGAATCCATCATTGTGACGGTTGGAAATGATGCAAAATGCCTTGTTACGTGCACAGGTACTGTTTCTTTTGTTGCTGCAAATGGTGAAGTCAAAAAGCTTTCAAATGTGTTGTATGTCTTCGAAATTAGGAGAAATCTGTTATCAGTTGGTTGCCATAACTAATCTTGGTCATTAAGTGAGGTTCAAGAAGACAGGTGCATGAATTCTCAACAATGTTGGCAAAGTTGTTGGAAAAGGAGAAAGAAGGAACAACATGTATGAGCTAAGTGCTCTTATAGTAGCCACCGCTGGAGTGAGCACAAGTAAGCTTTGGCATGAAAGGTTTGGACACATCGGATTTGCAATGTTGAAGGAGATGCACAAGCAAGATATAGTTGCTCACCTACCTACAGTGATTGAATCAAAGAAATCATGTGAAGCTTGTATGACGGGTAAGCAATAGAGAAAGGAATTTCCATAGAAAATCAAGAATAGAGCATAGTCTCCTCTAAAGTTGGTGCATGCTGACTTATGTAGTAAGATACCTACACAGGCCTTGGGGGGATCTTCTTGTTTTATGTTGATTGTCAACGACTATAGTAGGAAGATGTGGGTGTACTTCCTTTGTGATAAGGCTCAAGCTTTTGGTAAGTTTAAAGAATGGCTAAAACTTGTTGAGAATGAAACATGAAAAAGTGTGAAGAAATTTAGAACAGATGGTGGTGGTGAGTTCAACTCAAAGGAGTTTGAAGACTTTTGCAAGAGCAAAGGGATCGAGCGTCAATTGATGACGCCTCACACACCTTAGTTGAACGGTATTGTGGAATGCAAGAATCGTACCATTGTGGAGATGGCAAGATGCATGCTAAAGGGCAAGGGATTGCCTAACCATTTTTGGGCTGAAGTTGTTAATACTGCAATCTACATTCTAAATCGGAGCCACACAAAGGCTCTTAAGGGAAAAACACCTCATGAGGCTTACACTAGTTAGAAACCATCTGTCTCAGATTTCAAAATTTTTAGATGTGAATGTTATGCACATGTTCCAGATGAGAAGAGACGCAAGTTAAAACCAAAAATTAGAAAATGCATCTTTTTGGGTTATAGTGATGAGTACAAGGCTTACAAATTATATGACCAAGAGGCAAAGAAGATCATCATGAGCCGTGATGTGGTATTCAAGGAGCAGTCACATACAATGGAGGAGGAGAAGGCAAGTTCTTCCACTTTATCATCAAGCAAAGAAGTAGTCCACTATAAACCTATCTCAAGAGCTACCCCTATCCTTAAGGAGGAGGAAGCATCATCTTCAGATGATGAGGAAAAAGTTCACCAACCTGACATCACCCCACCGGAAAAGCCATTGTCACATTGGGTGAAGTAGCTCTATGACCACAATAATCTTATGCCTACATCTGTTGTTGAGGAGAAGGCAGATGGACCAATGAGGTCTTAGAGAATAGAGGAGCAGAGGGCTTCTACTCACACAAGCAATATGGCCTTGATGGCTAAGATTATGAGAGAAGTAAAGGAGTCAACTGACTTAGAAGAAGCACTTGTAGATCCAGCATTGAAGGCAGCTATGCAAGCCGAGTATGACAACATAATGAAGAATGACACTTGGAGCTAGTGGATTGTCCAGCAAAGTGGAAGGTTATTGGCACCAAGTGGATTTGGAAGGTAAAGTATAAGGCTGATGGTACCTTAGAAAAGTACAAAGCCAGACTAATTGCCCAGGGATTTTCACAGGTTGAAGGGTTTGATTTTCAAGAGTCATTTTTTCCAACTATCAGAATGACCACTATTTGCACAATACTTACAGTGGACGCCCACAAGCAGTGGCCAGTTTACCAAATGGATGTTAAGTCATCATTCTTAAATGGTGATCTCAAGGAGGAGGTGTACATGGCTCAGCCACTAGGGTTTGAGGCCCCCCATTCTGAGAACAAAGTGTGTAAGCTAAAGAAGGCATTGTATGGGCTAAAACAAGCCCCCATAGCATGGTAGCAGCGAATAGATAAGTTCTTTTTAAGCTTAAACTTCAAAAGATGTGCCTCAGATGCTAACTTGTATGTTTACAGGGATGGTAAAAAATCTGTAGTGATTGTCCTTTATGTGGACGACCTTCTTATTATATGTGACTATGAAGATATGATCAACCAAACTCGAAAGGATTTGAGTTCTGAGTTTAAAATGACAGACTTGGGATTGTTGCACTATTGTTTGGGGATTGAAGTCTGGCAAGAACCAGGAAAGATCTTCATCTCTCAGAGGAAGTATGCATGGGAGATCTTGAAGGCATTTGGCATGACCGAGTGCAAGGAGATAGCTACACCTATGGAGATGAATGCAAAGTTATCCATTGAGGATACATTAGCACTAGCAGACACTGGGAGGTACAAGAGGCTGGTGGATCTACTTGTGTAACACCAGACCAGATATCAATTTTGCAGTTGGTGTTTTGAGTAGGTTCTCAAACAAACCTCATGAGAGTCATTGGAAAGCTGGGATGCGAGTGCTCAAATACTTAAAGGAAACTCTTGACTATGGTATCACATACAGTTCCAGAACTTCTCTTGTGGGGAACTGTGACTCAGATTGGGCAGGAGATAGTGATTCCAGGAAGTCAATTTCTGGTTATTGTTTCTCTTTGGGTTCATGAATTTTCTCTTGGATTAGTAAGAAGCAGCCAATAGTGGCATTGTCTTCTACCGAAGTAGAGTACAAGGCAGCTTGTTTTGCTGCATGCCAAGCAGTATGGTTGAGAAGGATCCTATGGCGTATGGGAGTGCAGAATGAAGAACCAACTATGCTAAGATGTGACAATCAAAGTTGCATCGCCATTGCCAAAAATCTAGTATTTCATGCACACACCAAACATATAGAGATCCAGTGGGAGGCTCATATGGTAGGTCAATCAGGTTGACCTAACCACCTTCACAGGCTATAAAAGAAAGACCCCTTCGAAACCATTAATTATCTATCTCTCACTTAGTTAGAGTTGTTCTAGCTAGCCTTAAGCTCTTCACCTATCTTCTCTCTAGATTGCCATCTAAGCTTCATAGTGGAAGTGCACGAGTGGACAGAGCCATCTTTGTATTAGTTGTTTGGAGCTAAATATTTTTTAAAAAATTCTCATCGTATTTGTTGTGTACTCTCTATCTCTTTCTCAGATTCTGTTCGTTGTGCCATGTAATTTTAACAAAATGAGAGATACATGTTTAATCAATCTTTGATCAAAAGGGCATCAAACGAAAGGTTTAAGTTGAACGAATGAATAGTGATTGGATTAATAATCAATCAAAATTATGTATATATATAGTATGAGTTAAAAGCCATTAGTCTTCAGACTTTTAAGTTTGATAATTTGATTATTAAAAGTATGTAGTGTTACTTTTTAAGAAATTATGATTTGTGATAATTTAGTTTTATTGGCTTTTAAAGTAATGTGTCAAAATGAAAGTTTAGCTTTAAGTTAAGTCAAAATCTTGCTCAAATATTTTACAATTGAATAAGTAAGTTAATTGTATAAAGTACAAGAAATTAAAATTTTAAAGATTTAGATTTATATTTATTTGAAAATTAAAATCATGAAAAAGATAGGACACGAAAAGAGCTATTATAATAACTTTATTTGATGAATTTATTCTCCAAATAGACCTATTTAGGATGGGGAAGCACATGATGTAAAAGTATACAATTAACTCATACATGATGTGAATGAAAAAATATTTAATTGACTCATGCACAATTGAAACACAAAATACATGATTAAAACATGACTAATTCGTGCATGATTTAAATGCAAAGTATCTAATTGAAACAATGTGAGCCTGCATACGATTTAAATGAAAAGTAGATGATTAACTCATACACAATTAGAAACACAAGTATATGATTAACTCATGTATGACTGAAACAAAAAATACACGATTTAACTACAACTAATTTGTATACGATTTAAACATATATGACTAGTTTGGTACACAATTGAAACACACTTAACTCACGTATGATTTAAATGCATAGTACATGATTAACTCATACATGATTGAAAGATAATGTACACAACTAATTCATACATGATCTAGACACAAAATACACAATTGGAATGCATTTAGTTCATATATGATTTGAACACAAAGTGCACGATTAGTTTGTACACAATTAAAACATAGTTAACTCATATACAATTGAAAGTTTGTGATTTTAATGGTTATTAACATTGAAATCATGATTGAAATGAAAATTCCAATCATGATCAATATTAATAATAATTTCATTCAAATCACAATTGAAACAAAATAGCACTTTGAGTGTTGAAGACTTCAATGTCTCAGCCAAAATCAAATATAAGTACCTTCCTTGAGAGAGGGAATTATGACTTCCATTCTCACAACTAACCTACTAAGTCTAATAGAGTCATTAATAGCTACCAAAGAGCCTAACACAATGCTTGAGATAAGATCTAATACTAGGATTCTAGGGTTTACCCCACAAACTTTTTGTTACATATCCCCAATAGCTAATTGTAGAATATGATCAACATGTGAGAATAGAGCATGGAGGGAGGCCAATGAAGGACATACTATTAGACATGGAAACACAAAGAAGATTAAGGATTTCTTGCAACAAATGGCTAGGTTTACATGAATGCAAAAGATTTGAGAAGCTTAGAAAGGGGTGTAGAGAGAGAAAATCTAATTGATCCTAGGCCCAGTAGGAGGACCCAAACTTGAGGAAGTCATAAAGGGTGCTAGACCATAGTACATGGACCTTAGAACCTCCAAACTTCTAATAAAGTATCTATTTGACATGACAAAAACATAGAAGAAAACAATGCTACCCTTTCAACATCCATCTTAACTTGTTGGATTAGGAGTAACAGTCGGCTCAAAAGGACACCCTAAAATGCCAATTGTCATGAAACAAGTCAACAAATATAGAGTGGTGATGACCCATACAGTTTTGTCAAATAGTTTGAGCAAGTCTACAAGGCTAACAACCTCCAAGACTATGATAAAAGAGCAAAAGACTTTGGGCTATGCTTAGAATAAAAAGGTAAAACTTGGTTCATGATTCTTCATGATGTTGAGAAGAACAATTTGAACATGCTCAAATAACTATTCATAAAAGGATTACCTAAAGCTAGGTATGCAGATAACCTCATAGTGAAGCTCATGAATGTGAGCCAAAGAGACCAAGATGAAATAAAAGACTATATCACTTATATGCATAGTCTTTATAGGAGAATCCTCAAACTTGAATGAGCCAATGGAAAAGCCCTAGCCACGATCTTCATAAATGGAATTAAAAACAAGGAGCTACACAAGCTAACAAGTCTAGCTTGAAATTACAAATTGACAAATGTGTACAAAGAGGGTATAAGAGTTGATGACCTATTGAAGGAGAGAAACAATGAAGCTTTATAGCAAAGCTAATGGGAGTCATTACAATTCAAAGTAATGAGCCACTATCCATAGTTTAAAAAATCCCCGATGAACAAGACAAGGGAAATCTTTCCCAAAATTGCGAATCTCAAGATGGAGATTGCAAAGCACAAGACTTAATTCATATTTTGTATATTGCAAAGGCAACCATCTTTTGACAAAATACTCCAACCCACTAGTAAGGTCTTGTACTAATTGTGGGGGGGTTGGGCATGACACAACCAATTGCTAACTACCAAGGAGGCTTCTATATCCTCAACCTTACCCTCAAGATCCCTATTGGATGAATAGCTAGAGCCCCTATGGTAGAGGAGATTCTATAACCTTATGTGCACCTAATTATGAGAGATAGCTGGTACCTACCGTAGATGTCAATTTGACACAAATACCAAGACCCCCCTATGTGGATAATAACATTATCACAAAGTAATGCTCCTATTCACTATGTTGAGGAACTGGTAAACAAAGAATGGCACATGAATTATTATGTTGATGCACACTTAGCTGATAGAGGGATCCCTCTTTAACGTGCATGGTCACAACATGAAAGGGAATTGGTAGGGGTGTTATGATTTAGTGCGAGGCTCAATTCACTTTAAATTTGGACTAAACCTCCAACAATAAACACAATAGACAACAATCCTAGGCTTCATTCATGATCCTCTTCAACTCCTCTATGCCCCTAATCCATTTTCTCAATGGGAGAAGTATTAATGGATACATTTATTCTTTCTCAAAGTTTCTTTCAAAGTTATCAAGTTTTCTACAACAACAAATTTGAATCCATGTGTGTAAACTCTCAAATTTATGTCAAGGTAAATAGTCTCAAACCTTTCAATTTCACAATTTTTTCTCTCACTTTCTCTCTATGTTGGAGCACTATATGTTTAACATTGTGACAACCACTAACTATGCTAGGAGACAAGGAGACACCATGGGCCTTCCCAATGTCTCCAACCAACCACCCATCATCTCACATTAATGTGCTACTCAAAAGGTATCATTAAATCCATCCTCTCTAGTAAGAAATAACATGAATCCATTCAATCGTTCTAGTACTAGGAACCACATGAATCCATCTACTCAATGAAAGGGTGCAACTAGAAAAAGAAAGGCAAATCCTTTTATCATGTCTTTCTTTTCTAGAACTCAAAATATTTCTACAAGGAAAGAGGGTACAATGTTGGGGAAGAACAATGGAAAATATCAAGGGGAATATATTGTTAATATAACTCAAGAAGGATCTAATGTAGAGAATGTAAATGAAATTGTGGAAAATGATTAGATGGAGAGCTCATCTCAAGGTGATCCTTCTTCTAAAAGAGTCAAAAGAAAGTGGCGATACAAGTGGAGTCTACTTCATCCATGGGCTTATATATACAAAATCATTTGCAATGAAGAAATGGAAAAATGTCAATGGGATGTCAATGGTGCGAAGATGTTAGTAAAGTGAATATCTACATACAATTAGGTTCTCAAAGCATCCAACTATCTGCATTGAATGATCATAAAAAACTTTTGATCATGTTAATGCTACACATACACAAATTGCTAAGAAAAAATGAGCAATGATGGTAAAGGACCTATGGGGATCATGGAATGGACACAATAGTCCATAGTGAGGAAAAGTGCATTATATCATGCATGAAGCTTGTATAATTTTGTGCATATAAAGATTTACATCTAGAGAAATATTCACAATTGTGTAGGTTGCAAAGAGAGCTTTCTACTCCCAATATGCATGCACCCAATGAATATGGATCATAAAAGCGTTAATTTCACGTATTATGGCGATATGTTGTATTGCACATCGACAATCGTTAGTAGCAAATGATGGATTTATTTCACGTCCTCATGTATTTACTTTTGTTGTATTGCACATCAACAAGCATTAGCAACAAATGATGGATTTACTTCACATCCTCATGTATTTATTTTTGTGGATAAATTTGCAAATAAAGTGTATGGATGGTCAGGTAGATCAACACACTGCCACTTGGAGCTATGGAAGATCATGCACGAGTATGATATTATGGATGCAAAGATGTTGCAAATTCATGCAATTCGATGGCTTTCTAGAGGTTAAGTCATGGGCTTGTGAAAACCATGTCTACTATTCTTGAGAAATAGAAAAGACACAAAGAAGTGGTATGGATATGCTACAACTTTTGTCCTGCAATTTATTATACATGTTTTAGCAAATCTACTTGTAGAGTTAAATAAACTAAACTCAAAATTTCAAAGGCAAGAGATGGATATCACTATGATTGGTGCACTTATTGACTTGACTTTTGGAAAGCCTAAAAGAAGGTAACTTATATCTGAGGATGATCAGTTTGGTGTTGGATTAAAGCACCTTAGTGAACTTCTAAATATGACAATCAATGGAAAGCTAGAGTATGTGAATGCTAATGGTGTCATAGATACACATGTATTGACGTACACTCTAATTCTCAAAGTGTTAAAAAAGAAGGAAATATCTAAGGCTACAAGTGATTCAAAAAGTGAACACGAAGGATTGAACTTGAACATATCTTTTGAAGGTGATGCAAATGAAATAGGTTCTCTAGTTGAATGTATCTCTATTAAGACTTTTAAGAGACTTTCTCAATGTGTAGATTGTCTTAGTATTAAAACTAGGAAGTCGTACAACATATACCTCATCATGCAAGTCACCACTAAGATGAACAATATTAATATCCAACTGATATACACTCTATCAAAAATGTGCATCCAATGTAACAAGAGATCAAATGGCAATCATGCATGAAGTAGGTGCAAAGGTCTCATCATAATCAATCCCTTCTATTGAGCGTAGCCCTTTGTAACAAGCCACATATGACTGCATAGATGGTAAAGACCATGCTCTCTGAGAATTGGAAGGAGCATTGCTAGTCATGGCTTGATACATCATATCATACTTTATTTATCTATGATTTATACCTTAGTCTATGTTATGTCTTGATGTGAATAGGCATAAGGAATCATATGATATATATCTATATGGCTATTATAGGCATGGCTTGGAAAGACACACTTTCTTTATCATTTTGCTGATCACAACTAGTTGTATGATGAGATTTCATGAATACAAATTTGCTATGATAGTTTGGGCTATGTCTTCTACTCTATCTCTATCATATTTTAGTACTATTCTATGTTCTTTGTCTTTATCATGCTTTGACAATTATCATGTGGTATTTCCTCATAGTTCTATAAAGTTATTTCTAAGTTTTCTATGCATTTCTTGAAGCAATATGGTTATTCTCTACAATACTTGTAGCAATATGCTGCATAAAGCAAAGTAGCCCTATTATGTGTTATGCATAAATGAGAGGTTGTAACACTTTGGTGACCCTGCCATGTCATCTTGAACCTTTGTATGAGACTCAGTAAAAAATGACTTTGTTTGATTAAAAAAACCCAAAATTTATTGTGAATTTTTGAAGTACGATGACGTAGTTATCCTTCCTAATATCTTTGGTTTAAAATTCCATTAAAAATGACCTTGTTTCAAGGCAAAAATCTAAATTTCTTGTAAAGCCTAAAGTATTGAAACCCTTCTTGAAGTAGAAGATGTAGCTCAAAGATTTAATTTTGCATTTATGTTTGTAGGATGATGAAATTATGTTTCCCTGTATTCCTGATTCAAAATTCTAGCAAAAAATGACCTTGTTTATGGCAAATATTTGAGTTTCCTACAAATTTTGAAGCAATGGATTCCATTATACCTAGGGAAGAGGTCTACCAAGTTTGGTAGTCATCCGAGTTAGTATATAGGAGTTACATGCTCAAAATGTTGATGTTTGATTGAAATTCTGTGTAGGAAAAGAGAGTTGCAGGATACGCAAGATTTTTTTGGGGCAAAATCTTTCAGAATTTGATCTTGATGTCCTCACAAAAGTTGTAGATTAGAAGTGGGGCAATAGTTTTGCTTTAGAGAGCTCGGTGGTCCGAGTTACAGATCAAAAGTTATGAGCACTTTTCAAAATTACAAGAATTGTCAGCAAGGTAATGACAACCATAATTATTGTGGAATGAAGTAGAAGAAGCAAGATAATCTTAATTCATGGATGAGCACAAATTACCCACATAGCTTTTTCAAAATGCAAGTATCCTTGTAGGAATAGTGAAGAAGAGGAAGCAGTACCTTTTGCCTATTCTATAGAAATCTAGATTGGTACAATGGAAGGAATGCAATAAAGACAAATTATATTGAAAGTTGTTAGATGACTTCTTTATGTTTGCTACATTAGGTTGGATGTGTAGTTTGTAGTATCATATGTGAGTAGGTTTATGCATTTAATTTAGCTTCAAAGGACCCACAAATTGTGAAGAGGATATTCTGATCTTCAAGGAGAGCACATATGATTATGGTGTATTGCATCTAGATGGTGCAAATCCATAGCTACATACTCTTTGTGATTTCAAATGGGTAGATTGCTATGAAAATAGCGTGTCCACTAATGGGTTAGTCTTTCATCTTGGTGTTTCATATATATAATAGCTAAGAAAAAAGAAGCCTAGTAAACCACTTCTATTTGTGTAGAGCAAACTTCACAACTACAATAGAGTGTGTGACATAAAACTTTTTTCCAACTTGGGTGTTGATTAGTCATCACCACTGTAGACATTGGTCTAGTCATGGCACTTTGGTAGTTCCAACAATCCAATAATTCATGCTCATATGCAAAGCACATAATTATTATGTGCAAAAAGCAACTCTTAGTTGATAAGCTCACCTTGGTTTATGTGCTTACACCATATAACTTGTAAATTTTATATTCATGAGGGCCCTCACTCTTTAGGAGTTTGAAGTTTTTTGCACATCTTTACACATTTTAGCTTTCCCAAATTGTCCTTGCAAGCCCTTCCAAGTCCCTATACTTGTTCACGCCATCACTCCTAAGGGGTTTAAATTTGTAGTATCTATTATGGTAGGGATGTGTGGACCCACTTAGGAGTATTTACTTTTTTTCTTTAAGATGACTTTTCCTGTAGCCTTGGACAACACACCCTAGTGCCATCATAGTCCATTTAGAGTTGTTTACTCATCATTTTGCACCATCGTCTTTTCCATTATCTAGCCTACTAAAGTCATGAGCTTTGTCTTGCTTCTCCATTGTTGCTTGTGCTCTTGCTTTGTCCTCTTGCCATGTCTCCAATACTTTTTAGGTTTCGGTGAGTTTCATTTGAGTACTCTAGAATATGATTTAACATAAGATAATATCATCATCTAAAACAATAATCTCAATAATAAACATTTCCAAGTTGATAAGATGGTTGCATCTTCCAAATACAACCTTGGAAAGTGATTGTCAAACAAAAGTCTTGAAGTAAAGTAATGATTGTTTATTAAACACATGATTTGCACCATATGCCAATGCATTTATAGAAAGTTTAAAGTTAAAGGACAATTAAGTGCATAATTAGAATCGCCTTGTTAGCCATGATTAACTAAAACATGTGTTTTGCTACAAACTCTTCTAGAAAGTGTCCATTCTATACAAAAGTGCACGGGTTTGGTTTTATTTTCTGGTTACCATAAAAAGCTATACAAATTTTGAGCATTGGGACTCTACATAATGGTCGAAACTTAGCAGTATCACTTTCCATGTGACTTGGATTTTGACAACTTTGTTGGTGTGCTTAGGCTATAGAAGCGTAATGTATTTCGTTTCATGTAAAGAAAGATTGATGCTAGAGGCATAGATAACTTTTAGAATCACACAAAGACATGCTTGGACATCATTATACTTCGATGGCCAAGAGTTAATTTTTATAATGGAATGTGAATGATAATATGTATATAAATTCCATTGAGAACTTGCTCCATAAGGACCTGTCCAATATTAAGTAGCTTGATTGAGAAACTAAGAAGCATTTTAGAATTTGGGTGGCGGAGTCTTGGGGGGAGAGAGAGAGAGAGAGAGAGAGAGAGAGAGAGAGAGAGAGAGAGAGAGAGAGAGAGAGAGAGAGAGAGAGAGAGAGAGAGAGAGAGAGAGAGAGAGAGAGAGAGAGAGAGAGAGAGAGAGAGAGAGAGAGTGTGTGTGTGTGTGTGTGTGTGTGTGTGTGTGTGTGTGTGTGTGTGTGTGTGTGCACATGCATACATGCATATGTGTGTGTACATGCACATGTATACACCCACATATGCACACATGTATGCATGTGCATGTGTACACCCACATGCGTGTGTGCACATGTGTGTATATAAGATAGTTACATAAATAAATATATTCAACTAAGTGTTTTGAGTAAGAAACTAAGGCATGTTCCAAGACTTAGGTTTATACAAGTGTCTACATGTGTATTTTAGTGCATGCATACGTGCATATTTATCCATGTAATTGTTATGCATGTTTGGATGAATGTAACTTAATGGCTTTTCATCTATGTATGTGCATGTGTGTGCACAAGCATGCACACATGTGTAACTATGTTTGTGCAAAGTTTTGTCCACACCAATGAAAGAGATTTCGAAGCCATTTTACATATTAATTCATGATATATGCCAAATAAGAAAACCTCTATTAATACGCTTTATCATGAGAGCCAAAAATAATTAGGAGGAAGAAGAAGAAGAGCAAGAAGAAGAAGAGTAGGAAGAAAAAGATGCCCCTCCCCAAGAATAGTAAGTGTAAAACTTGGACTTGGTAGGGTCATTTTGTGGTGGTAAGAGGAGAAATATCATATGACCTATTGTATCTATATATAATTTGTGTGTCTATAAGCCAAGTTACATATGTTCCTAAAGCTAATAGTGCAACCTGGATCTAACATTTTGTTAATTGTGTGTCTCCCTTGCATAGGACACTAGGACACTAAGTTAGTTGTAACTTGTTCATATTATGGGCATATTATGTTGCTTTGACTCCAACATCCCCGATTCATAAGAACTTTATCATTTGTAATAGTATCCAAAGAGACATAAGGTTCCTCCATATTTGAACAAACATCAATATTATTGTGCATGCTTGGGCATTGGTCTATTTTTATTGTAGAATGAAAACTTGGGTTTACATTTCAACTCCAACTTAGTCATTTTATCTCTACCAATGTAATTTGAATACTGACTCCATTAAAGTATGGTAAAAATCCTATTCATTCATCTCAAGTTTATGGAGAGGATCATGTATTCCTTTACCTTTTGTCATCTAAACCATCTACACAAATCTTTCACTCTTACAAGAACCTTTCCTTTTACATCTTCAAATAAATTATCTAATGTTGAGGGAGGGAGGAATTTTAAGAAGCTATTAAACACATGATTAGAATGTCTTTTTCCCCTTTTTTATTTCTTGATGGTAAAATGCATCTCACAAAAAACATCACCAATGACCAACGGAAGAGTAGAGTTCCAACTAAGAAAATAATAAACACGAATCCATTGGTGATCAAGGAAAGTCCAAAGAGTGGACCATCAATCAAAGAAATAATAAAAGGGAATCCATGAGGAATGTTTTGACAAAACTCAACTTGATTTCTTTTTCAAACTGACAAAACTAACAACTACATGTAGAAGAAATATTCTTTTTATGGATGTTTAGGTGAAAAGAAAATTTAGGTTTTCCTTTAAAGTCTCAATATAAAATCATAACTTGTTGTTTGTGGTTATCAATTAATCAAGTAATTTAATCGAGATCTTCATGAGCTTGTAAGTTGGTTGTAAGAGTAAAGGCACATCTTAAGAATACTCATCATAATTAAGGAGTGATAAGTGTAGCAAGGCTTGCATGATTTGGAAAAAATTTCAGATAAGCATGCCACAAAGTGGACTACTAGGAATATCCTCTTGCTCTATGAATATTGGAATGTCCTCTTGCATATAGGACTAGTTGACTTCACCTTGGCCCACTAAAAAGTGAAAATACCTCATTATAATAATTGTTGCCCTCCACAAGATTAAATTTATTCCTAGAAAATGCTCCTCTTTAGCGAACAACCTATGGAAGGCTTGGTAAAAATACAAATATCATACCTAGCTAGAAAAAAATGTGAACTTCACTCTACATTAGGATTGGTAGGAGTATTGTTAGTTTAGCTTCCACATCCCCCACTAGATCCCCTCAAACTTAGAAGTGCTCACAAAATTTGTAGGAAAGGTATATCAATCTCTAGAAAAATGAATGGCTTTCCCCAATGCATATTAAAAATAGGTGTGGACTTGAGGAGGCTGATCTCAAATTAGTAGTGGATAGAATTGATCTTGGGGACCCTTCCAAGGGTAGAGCAACCTATTAAATGGGTCCTTTCAATTGTAGGGCTTTTGGCTGGATGAAAGGCATCTTCTTCTACCCTTAGTTGACCCAAAAATGTCAATCTTGTAGGGAAACTTAACAAAAAGTGGCATATGAACTAGAAAGAAGCCTAATGGGACTTTAGATTTCATTGTTTGCACCCCAACTATTCAAGCTAAATGCTTTGCGCTTATATGGTTGCTACTGTAGAAAGTAGTCTGGAATGGAAGAAAGCCCTCTAAACTAGGACTAGGTAATGGTTTTGTACAAAGCATAAAATAGAAATAGAAACACTGCCCCATCTTTTTTTGGTTAAAGAGATAATGCACAAGCTCTATCACTATTACGAGATATCATTCAAAGTTAATTGGAAGGAATTTGTTTTTAGTGAAGCTAACTAGACTACCAACGTCTTTTTGGAACTGGCAGAGTGTCGACTTCTTCGGTACATTAATTCCAAGGAATGCATAAACATTTAATACCAACAATGTGTTTAGGGTTTATGATTTCATTTGGTCTCTTTTGTCATAGGTCCATGTTCAATAGGAAGCTCTCATCAAAGGTTTCCCACAAACCAAGAGATCTAAGCTCTTGTATAGAAAGAGTGTCACAAGATCTTCCACCCGCGAATCCCCCCAAGACGAAGAGCTTGAGCCATCCTAGTAAGCATTAAGGCCACACTATTGTTGGCCCTTAGTCCTAACTCATATTTTGAGGCTTCTAAGTTAGATAGGTTTTATTAACTTCTTAAGGCTCTTCCTAGAGTGTATATATTAGCTAAGCTAAGTCTCTTAGTTAGACTTCTAAGATAAAAAGTGCATGCACAATACTTTATTCCACGTTAGTACATTAACACCTTTTACAATGAAATATTTTCATATATTCATTGAGAAGGACATGTCACAAGATTGATAAGAGTGATGAATGTAAAACAAGCAATACAAAAATTGTGTAATTACATGTGCTTCTATGCAACAACCTAATTGGTAGGGGCATGGCTATGTAGGGTATGCTTGTGGATTCATGGCTTAGTTAGGTGGCTTGAGGAGGTCTGGCACCTTCAAGTGAGCAATACCTTTTGATGCTAGCCTTTATGTTAATGGGCTTCAACCCAAACAATGGAAATAATAGCAAAAGGAATCAACCCAAGGAATGCAATTAATAGTGAAAAGGAGCCTCATAAAGAACTCTAGATGCATATGAAGTTGCCCATTTTTGTTCATTAACAACTTAAAAGATGACTATAACTCAAATTTTCTTGCTTATGAAAAGCCAAGGTTAAGTGTTCCATGGATGGCATATATTGGGGAAAATGTTTAAAGTTGAGATGTGTTACAAAGTTATCATAGTGACTAAAGACAAATTGCAAAGTTGAAGTACCAATCCGTAGATATGAGAGTAGAAGCAAATTTAAGTGACAAGAGAGTTTTGTGGGTGGAGAAGAAGTGTGTTTCAAGAAACATGTGGTAAAGGACTAAGAGTAATAATAACACTTACTAGTGTGTATTGAGTGCTCTTATTCGTAGATAGAGAGATACTCATGTTGTTGAGGTTTGTGCAATGAGTTTGTGAAATTTAGTCCCTTCTTGTCAACTAATAAATTCAAGATATGTAGGCCCTTTACTATTATAAGGCTAGGATCAATCTTAATTTTCTAGAGTTTTCAATCACATTGCTTATATGGCATATCTAAAATATCGATTTGAGGACTGCAAAAATGGCAATCATGAAAAGAAAAGTAAGGGTTGTACACAAAGTCATGAGAGTGATGAAGTGGAATGATATGTTGCCTTGAGAATCCCTGGGATGTGCTCAAATTTTAAAAGTATACATGTTCAAATGTATAAGTACCTATACACATTGTAGACCTTTAAAAAGATGTCGAGAAATGTGGCATGCTTTACTTGCTAGACTATAGAATACTAGTGTTTTGACTTAATTGTAGTGGGCAAATAGAACTTGAATAGAATCTTCAATCTTCACAATGAAGAGCACTTGTGGGATAGAGCTTCAAGCTCAATGATGTGAGGTGTGGCATGCTGTCGAAGTTGTTGTAATCAGACACATGCTTAAAATTTTTTGCTAACTCTTGACTTAATTGTATGTATTGCGTATTTCCCTACCCAAAGATGAACATTGAACACTCAACTAATTCACAATGCAAAAGATGCAAGATTGCAAAGCCCGTGTGAGAGGATTGGGGTTCCTGATTGGAAGCAATTTTTTTTTCTTGTGTGTTTCCCTCTTTCACACACACACACACACACACACTCTCTCTCTCTCTCTCTCTCAATGAACAGTCCTAAATAGCGAAAAAGGATTTATATTTGAGATAACGCCACCCCGTCATAGACTCCACTCCATTGACAAATTCAAGCTTACTAGGGGGGGCATGACAAAGAGGTCTCAACTCCTTCGTAATGGAAGTACTTAGGATCTCCTTGTCACATGCGACGTACCTACCCAACACACACACACACACACACACACACACACACACACACACACACACACTCAACCTCTTCGTCTTCTTCCCCTTCTTCTTCTTCTTCTCGTCTCTCCATTAATCGCCCCACCTTCACCATCTCCGACAGTACTACTCTCTCTCTCTCTCTCTCTCTCTCTCTGTCTGTGTCTCTGTGGGCGCGACGCGCAAAGAGGAAGAAGATGCTTATCAGGCTGCTGTTTCTGCTGCGCCTTACCCTGGCGATGGTGTTCCATGTCGTATGGCTTAATTATGAAGCTCAAACGCCGCCGTCAGACTCCCGAGCTCCCTATCTTCTGCCCCCCTAATACAATATCACCCCCCTCTCCCATTCGCCGCCTATCATATGTACAGCAAACAAGCACAATAGTTATTCGCTGCGCCGGATCATCCTGCAACCTTCGTCCATGGCCTCACAACCTTGTCTATCTTCTGTGATCACATCACTAGTGGTTTCCAAGTCACTGTGCTCGACTGTCCATCGCAGGCTGTAAGCCAACATTCCCACTAGCCAGCCTTCCTTAAAAGTCCTTTTCATGTCCCAAGCAAATGTGATTATGTTCTCTTCCTCTCTCTCTCTCTCTCTCCCCAATAACAAATCCATACCTTACCTTGAAACTACCAAAGAAATTGCGTTGTAAGATGTTGGACAAGGCAAAGCATGGCCAGCCGTGATCTTCTCTTGAGGTTCTCTCATACTCTATGCACTCTTTTCAATCTCCAAATTTAGGAAATTTCTCTTTGTAATGCCAAAACTCTTCCTCTTTTTTGTGCTTTAAATAGTTTCAACTCTCCTCCTTTCTATCACAAACCGAGAAACTTTGAGAGAGAGAGAGAGAGAGAGAGAGAGAGAGAGAGTGTGTGTGTGTGTGTGGGCGCACGCATGCGTGCACCCGTGCGTGTGCACCCATATGTGTGTCTCTACAACCTTAAGTGAAAGGTTAGTTTGGTCTCAAAGGCATACACATTATAAATGTATGCATACAATACAAAATTTAATTCAATGTCTATATATCTTGATAAGATTGTTTTCCAAATATATAGGCTTATAATGTGAAATATAGTTCTTGTCTAGTGGTAGCAAACTAGTCAATCTCCTTCTATCAAGTCAATTCATCTTTTCTATTTCTTTCCTTCCTATATATATCCATGATGATCTGAAGGTGTCCTTTGACGATTAATTTCTATTCCCAAATCATCAAGTTACAGCTAGCTTAAATTATCAAAATGTCAGAAGTAATTCCATTGCTCCTCCTTGACATAGAACTTTCACCTTGCTATTACACATTTCTACTTGATGGGAGTAGAGATCAAGGGGTAGAAGATCTAAAAAGAAATTTTCTAGTTAGTAAAACTATCAATAATTTACTAAACTTTGTGGTAGTACACTACTACCAAAAGGTCACCATAACTCCCACATCATGATCCTGAACATGTTAGGTACAGCCTAAGATCTAAGCCATTGTATGGAAGACATATTCTTGTCCTAATCAAGCATAGAAGTGTGAGACACCAATCAAATAGTGAGGGATATCAATATGTTTCATCATGTATATAGTATGGCACAATGGGCTTTTCATTATGCTTAGAGGACTTGTCATAAAAGCTTAGGAGGAGCATAAATTTATACTCACCAGGCATACCACTATAGCAAAGGAAGTGATACAACACAAGTTTCAAGAGCGAAGGCTTTACATAGTCGCTTGATCACATCCTTCAAGCCTAGTTGTTTAGACACAATGCAAGAAGACCTAGATACTTTTAACCATCTAACAAAATTAGAATCTCTCTTTTTGTAGAAGTGGTTTACTCAACAACAAGCACAATGAGGAAGGGTCAACTATCAAATCACCATTAATGTTGAACAATGATGAGCTATCATAGAATCTATTATTGTACTATAGAGGGATAAAGTAAATCTACCACTTCTCTAATGCTTTAAGGGTGCCCAGAAAGGCTTGCTTCGGGAGTACTAAATTAGGGACAAATTTGCACAAAGAGACACCTACTACTATAGGTGTTAAACAATAATAGTTTCACTACTGTAAGGAAGTCTTTTTCTAGGGTTTTGACAAGGAAAGTAGGGCAAAAGTCTATCGAGGTAGTCTATTGTGCATTCTCAGTTATTTTGTGTCAGTGTGACTAAAGCATTGTATTTTCATTGTGTGTTGGGGTAGCAAAGAGATTACAAGTTGCATAGTGTAGTCAACTTAACAGAGTTCTATTTGAGCCATCACCTTGGATGCAAAGTTTTTAACCTATGTGTGCTACTGTAGTGTACAAATGTCAAGGGGTATATCCCAAGCCACTAACCACTTCAAGAGATAAGATAGGAGAGGTAAAAGAATTAAGATGAAACCAAAAGTCAATAAATAAACTCTCAAAGAAAAGTCTGTACATTGTAGTAGTACACACAGGTTACAAACTCTATGTCCAAGGTGATGGCTTTGTCAACGTGATAGGTTGACCACACTATGCAACCTATAATCTCTTTGCTACCCTGATACAATGAAAACACAATGCTTTAGTCATTAACCAAAAATAACCTAGAATGTGTGATAAGCAACCCAGATGGGCTTTTGTTGTGCTTTCCCTATCAAAACCCTAAGAAATAGACTCCCTTACAGTAGTAAAACTCTTCTAGTTTACACTTGTAGTAGTAGGTATCTCTTTATGCAAATTTGTCCCAAATTTAGTACTCTTGGGTAAGCCTTTCTGAGCTAAAGGCATCGAGAAGTGACAGATTTACTTGAGCTCTCTCTAGTACAACAATAGATCACTTCTATGATTGCCAAACCCTTCATACATCAATCTATGAATCTTATATAGAAGTTCATTGCCTTGCTTTCCATACTAAAGACATAGGCTTTTTCCTTCTATACATTGCCTTTTTACTTTTCCCTATTTTCGTTTTCGTATAGGCCCTAAGCCTAGCTGCAACCTTGATGCTAGAGGAACTATTGTTGAGATGAAGAGATACACTTGAGATTTTGCAAACCTCTTTGTAACATGTGAGACATCGAACAATTGAGGTAGCACTTGGAGTGAGCTGTGCATGGACAAGGGCAGAGCAGCTTGCGAATTGAATCCTGGATGGTGAAGAGACGTTCGCCCTTGTTGAGAGCGTGGCTCCTACTCGAACATAGAGTTTGGCCAAGAAGGAGGAGGTAATTGATGATTATGCTTTGGCCATGCTCAGTTGCAATATGTGTTTTCTACAGAGGTGTCCTTGGGTTCTCGTCCAGTGGCACTTCCGTCATGGCTTTTGTTTCTTGGTATTCCTGCCACTTCCTCCATAATGGTTCTTTGTGGGGTTGGTGGTCTTGTGGTGACTTGGATATTAAACGCTTCTAGGCATTGACCTGTGTCATTCTGCATTCACTTGGAAGGGCCTGAGAGTACATGCAAGTCACATGCTTCAACCATAATGAAAATGTCCAGCTAAACAAGGCATCGCCAACCTAAATCCCTTAGTTTTGACTTGATGCGTATCACCTGCACTTGGTCATCATTGCTCACGGCATGTGTTGGCCTTTGCTTCTTTTGGTATTATTTACACAGTCACAGAACATGTTGTTTATTTATGTACATGTTCATGAAACCATATCACTCCGTGAGGATAAAAACCAATTGTAGAACTCTGGATTGTACTGGAGCGTGGCACACGCATCTAGTACTCGTGGCAGCTTACTCAATACGGATAGATATTTTGCAACATCGAGTAGCATGGAACCTTGTCCGAGTCTACTAGCAACATGTAACTCCTCCTCAGTGAGAACCTTATCAAACAGAGAGTTCTCTTGGCTAGGTTCTGCTAAGTCCGTACCCCGAATGGCAGTCAGCACTCGAAGGGAAGTTAGTGCCACATAGGTTGGGTCTCTTTGAGACCGCCATTTGGCCAATCGCTCCTCTAAGACTGTCATGATCTGGGCTCCTAGTTCGGCCATTGCAACGCGGTTTTCAAACCAACGTTTCTCAAATTGACTTTGACCCTTCGATTGTCGCTTTAGTTGCTCTATCTCTAAGAGATTTGGTTGGTAGAGCACATCATTGAATGTTACAGTTATGCGTAGTTCGTCAGCTTCCTCGTCAAAGATGAGTCGCATGCGTTCATGCAGGAGCCTATCATAGTGCTTGTTAAGATGTTCTTGCTCTTCCCAGGATAGGAAAAATGGGAAGTATTCTCCAAGCTACTCCTTAGGGAATGCATCCATGTCCGCAAGGATGTAGGCATGTGCAAACACCTTGAGCTTAGCATCCAACTCAGTTAAGCATTCTGCGACACTTCTATGTTCAACGAGGGCTTGCTCGGTTGCTATCTCATGCAAGATTCTAGGAGTTTGCCTAGGCTTTAGCATAGCTGGGGGCTTAGGCCTAGATGAGCAAGATTGGTCAATGCTAGGATTGCTTATGCTCTCGGGGATTGTACGTTTTTCTTGAGGTTTTGCTACTATTTTGTCATGGTTCTCCTCGGATGTGACTGGTATAGATTTGTCACCCTGTTGTGACAGCGTTGTATCCACTCTTGATTGGTCGATGCGAGTTCTATTGTCGGTGGATTGAGTGTTGAAAGCAACAGTTGATGGCAACGACTGCTTTGATTTTTCAGAGCACATGGATGTGTCTGAGGTTTCACCGCTATTAGGAGAGATATCAATGGGTTCATTGGTGGATGGACTTGATGCTTTATTCCCCAGCTCTCCAGCGCTCTTGATCTCAATGCTCTTGGGGTCCACAACCACCTGTAGCTGCTGTTGTTTTCGTTGTTTTCTCCTCTTTTTCTTAGTCAGTGAAGGTGCATCTCTCAACGACTCAAGACCTTGGACTAGGTCAACTGTTGATGTGCTTGGTTGGGCCTCAGCATTTCCTTTCTCTAGTATGTCCTCATGGGACATAGCCGTGGCCTGCTGAGTAGCCTTGCCAGGTTGTGAGGGTACAACTATTTGCCTTTTGGGAGAGTCTAGCTCTTTAGCCATTTCCCATGTATTTAACTCCTCCAACCTAGGCTTTAGGCACTTTGGAAGTGCTGGAGTTGTCAAGGAAGTTGGTTGCAACACCTCCTTCACAGGTAAACTGCTAAGGACATGTTCCGCAAGGGGCATTGTCACAACCAAGGGCTATGACTGCTGTGATCCCTGATTTGAAGTAGTAGCAGCTAGTTCAGTGGACTTGCTATTATTGGTGGATTACGATGTCAAGTCCTTAGGGAAATTGGAAGTGGTTGTGTCTTTTGTTGCCCTTAGACCATTCACTTGAGTAGATCGAGTATCAGTTGAGCTAGCCACAATGGATTGCATAGGCATATCCTTAGGTTGAGAGCTAAGGGTGGTGTTGTGTCTTGCCTCTTGGACATTTGGAAGCTCTGATATAGGTAGAGATTGGGATTGAGTACCCGCACTTGATGAGTGTTGTGCTTCCTGTGTCCGTCTAGGGGAAGAGGGTGTAGGAGACTTGGGACTCCTAAGTGGCTTTGACCCTGGCTGGGAGGTTTGCTCGTGGCTGTTAGATGATTTTGCTATTTGCTTTGTTGAGCATTTAACCTTGCCATGAGCAATGTTGTGCCTATGATGCCTGCTATCCTCTTGGGGAATCAAAGGCTCCTTGGACACTAGTGGCTTTTGCGTATCCTTAACGATTATCTGATGTCTACTTGTCAAGCACGCTAGGCTGAGGATCCACCCTCTAATTGGTCCCGTTGGGTTTCTTTATTTCAATCGTGAGGGGCTCAATCACTCCAATATTTTTGGTTCGAGACTTGGATTTTCATTTAGGTTTCCTCCTACGCCTCTTTGCTTTTGACATAATTTGGGCTTCTGACAGAGGTGGTTTAGCAGGGGGTTTTGGTACCCAAATCCATCGGTTGCCTGCATAATACCCTTGAGCACAAAGCAACACCTTGGATATCCATCGTGGCGTTGTGCTAGCTCTCCATCGATGCCTTCATCTATAAGGCTTGGGCTTCTTTCGTGATCTTCTACAATATTTGTAAGTCCAAACCCTATCCTTGGCCTTGTCTCCTAACCTTTTTGTTTCAAGTATGGCCTCACTCACTGGTTCTCTCCATTCAACCTGCGCTTGTATCAACTCTTTCAACAACTCCTTGCTCTCATTAGTAGGCTTAATTGTTACATCAGCACCTTCCTTGCCTTTCTTTCGAGGTTCGATGAGGTCACCCTTGCTAAAGGTCGTGACTATCCTTACACCCGGTAGTGTCAGGTGTATCCACTGTGCTACACAGTCGGCTTCACACTTCATTGCCTTTTTGAAGGGCCTTCCTAGGAGGATTTCCTTTCCACAATTCTCGCCATTTGGAGGCACATAGAACAGGACTGGCAAGCTTTCTGTTTCAATAGTTACAAGGATTCTGCACTTCCCTAGAAGTGCTTGTGGGTGTTCCCCGTAAGGATTAAGAGTTGCATCAGTCGGTTTGAGCTCTGGTTGACCTAGTAGAGTCCATGCTTCGTAAGTCAAGATATTGAAATCTGCTCCATCAATGAGAGCATCAACACTATGCTCTCTTTTTGCGGTGAGTTTGACCCTAAGATAAGCAGGTGGCACTATGTCTTCATCTTTCGGGTCTTGGTTTACAGCTTCAAGCCTTCCGATACATGCCTTTGAGTCCCTAACTGCACAGTCAGACGTGGATTCTCTACTAAGATCTTGGGTTGTCTGTGCAGCACTGCTCAAGGTACATCTATTGTCAGGACTGTCATGTCTAGTCATCCTTGCATTCTTGATGATGTTACATTCTGCTTTGACTAGACGCAGTTTGAACACAATGTACATGTGTTCTTGTAGTGTGGCCTTTTTGCCCTTGATGGCTAGATTGGCCCGTTGTTCTAGGGTCTCTGTTTGTCTCTATTCGGGTACAGGCTTTTGGTTGCTCCTTTATAAGTGAGAATCCATGCTCATGTAGAGCCATTGCTACCCAAGGGTCTAAGTTGGAGGGCCTGTCATGGCACGCGTTTTCTCTCCAACCTACTTAGGGGAGCTGCAGAGGGGGCAGAGCCCCCTCTGTGGGGGTCCGGGGGGCAATCCCCTCCCCGGCCCGCAGGGCAATTACGGTAAACACCATGCGCAGTTTGGAGGATCGTTCATCCAAATCTTGAACTACTTGCTCTAAGTTTTAGCCCAGTGACGGATCTGTGATGTGCCTTTCGCCCTATGTAGCCAGTGGGGTTAATTTCGGGATTCAGAGTTTTTCTAATTTGTTGCCTCGTTCGTTTTTGGGTCCAATCAAGCTTTTCCACTCACAGGGTTTGCGTCTAAGTCCCTAGTCTCGCATTTGCCTACTTCTAGCTGCTAAGCGGCTGCGCCCTACGATTTTGCCTATTCCGTGTGCCAGAATCAAGTTCTGAGCATCCTAAGGGCTTTCGACAGTTCACACTACTGAGTTCTAATCGGGTTAGATCAATTTTCTAAGATCTGATCAAATTTTTTTTACTCGGCCCAGCTGGTGCGAATTGCAGAGTCCAAGTGCCTGATTCGGCGCGTCCGAGGGCCGAGTGGGAAGGGCCATATGTAACTGTCCGAATGCCAAATTCTGTCGGTCCGAACCCGGGTGTCTGAGGGCCGAGTAGGCCAAGGCTGGGTCAGGCGCACCGAATGGGCCGAGGCTGAGTTCTGAGGTAGTCTGAGTGCTCGATTCGGATGGGCCGAGTGTGGGCGTCCGAGTGGTAGTGGCCGAGTGGGTCGAGTCGAGTAGTCCGGAGGGCCGAATAGTCGAGCCGGTCCGAGGGCCGATTCTAGGCCTCGGCCCAAAGTAGCCATCACTTGGACACGCCGAGTGCCATGCGTTTTTTCGCCGGAACCTCACGAAATTCGCCGTGCCGGGTGCTGGAGGCCTTCCCCCTAGTCAAGCAACTCCAAATCCATCCTACTCATGTAGGGGAAGGTGTAGAATTACCTAGGCTTGCCAAATATCTCTCTGATGCCAAGATCAAAGCAGATCCCCTCACCAAGCTTTCCTCTTCTCTCCTGCTCTCCTGAAACCCTGCAGTGCACAATGTGGCCTTTCTTGCCACTTTTGGCCCTTATACTCCTTCCCGGGTATGGTATTGACGCCCCCAATAACTCACTTGTCGATCTTAGGCATCACAAGCGAGTTTTTTTAATACCATTTTTGCACGATTCTTGCCCTGTTTTGCAATAGTAAACCCTAATGCTCATTTTCTTTGTTTTTTTTTTTCTCCACACTACTCCATCTCACAACATAAATCTCAAAAAGCAAAAAACCTACTTGCCAAGGAGATAGAATACCATCTTCAACCCCCTTGCTTCCTACCTATCTCAAGCACCGGTTCGGGAAAACCCTTACTTCGATGCTCGATTCGAAGTGCGCAAGCGCTCAAGGCTTGAATCCGTAGGTCCCGGCAACGAAACCAAAATGTGGGAGCTTTCGCTCAATTGCCAAGACCCTCGGACCGCTTATTGTTTCAAGCGTTCCAAGCCAAGCACTAATGGCTATCTCTCACATAGCCGACGCGCCATCCATATCTATGGGTGTAGTGAGCTTACCTCCATGCCGTTCGAGTTACCTCCTCTCCCATGCACTCCGGTGGCTCCACGATCCAAGTGCGAGCTTCAAGCAAGCTCCACGCTCCAAGCTCCATCACCGCGAGCAAGAGAAGAGAAGAGAAGAGAAGAGAAGAGAAGAGAAGAGAAGAGAAGAAGAGAGGAGAAGATGTAGAGCTTCTCCTCCTCAGTCCCTCACCCTCACACACTCTCACACTCCCTCTCTCAAGCACAAGCTCAAGCAAGCAAGAAGAAGAAGAAGAAGAAGAAGAAGAAGAAGAAGAGAGCTACTTTTTGCCACACACAAGAATGAGCTTCTCATTCACTTTTCAACTTTATATACAAAACCCTAAATCCCTTTTGGGTGGTCATCCCCTTTTTTACATGGCCGGCCGTAGACTAGGCCCTTTCTTCCATTGTCCTTCTATCTTCCTAGCTTCCTTTCCACCGCCCGTCTACATTTACAAATTGCACAGGTAAGACCCCGGCACTCTTTAAATTAAACCATGATGCGCTTGTGCTCTTTTACAAAAGTATTGATTTGCGCTTTTTCTTGTGCGCTCTTTTCGTTTATTTAGGACTTTTCTTCATTTCTTGTGCTTCCATATTTTTCTTAGCATGCCTTCGTCTTCCGTTTCACTTTTGCCTTGGCCTTTGTCTTCTGCTTTAGCTTTTTCAGATTTTTCACCTTGTTCGTCTAACGGTTAACATCAACACATTTACATATGCATGTGAACTTTACAAAGATGTAAGTAAAGCCATAACTAAATATCGTATGCGAACAACCCTTTATGGTTTAAAACTTAAGGTTTTTAAGATAGAACTAGTTTAGTTCTTGTTTCATTGTTTCATTTCACACTTTCTCTCTTCATCTCTTTATATCCACCACATCCTCCTATCTACTATGATGGATGCTTGCACACACTTTGACGAGTGGATCCACGACACTATCTTTGCCAGCCAGGTGGTTTTCTCTAAGAACTTCAACCTTGAAAGTATACTCTCATCATTGGATCCCCCCCTTCAGGTTTTAGAAGACTTTGTGAGCACCATTGCTACCTGCACATACTCCATCGAGAGATTCGACGGACATATTGTATATAGATGAGTTTGCATCAAGGCAAGGAGGAGCTCGGCATGTGGATCGATAGATGGATTTAGCTCTAAAGCAGTACATTGGCAACCTTGTTGCAGACTTAGTGGTCTTCCATAAGAAATGCTCACCACAAGGGCAAGAAACAATCATGAAAATTCGAGCTTTGACCAAGTTTGGACCTTTTCGAGCAATACATGTGACATCTAACTTGGAGAAGGTGGTGCTAGTCAAGTGGTCAAAGCTTCTTTACTTGTTTGACCAAACGCATGGTGGAACAATGTGTGTGCTTGCTATATTAGGTGACCTTGCGAAAGTGTCAGATTCACTTCTCCTGGAGAAAGAGCTAAAGGGGGAGCGTATCATTTTTGAAGCAAAGAAGGAACTTCTATTTTCATCGAAAGCTGGCCCCTCCTCTCCACCAATGAAAAAGCCAAGGAACGAATGAGAGTTCTTGTTGGCTATCGTCTCTGCCATCACTATCAGCCATCGTATGTATTTTTCTTCATGAATATAATATATTTTATATTTTTCTCCCTATAAATAAATATTTATTGAATAAATGTGTGGTTTGTGTAAGTGTGACGATAATGTGTGGTACGTGAATGTCACATTCACATACGTTAACATAATCCAATTCAATCATGTCAATGTATAGTACTGCACTTACAATTGTGCATAGGCAATAACGTAACTCGTATCTATACCTATTCCTACTTTCGATATGTGCGTACGTTTAAAAACAATTAAGAGTCGTGTGTTTCAAGAAACAAAACAAAACAACTTTACTCAATTATTTGAATTTAATACACATCGTATGAGATATTATGTATATATATATATAAATATTCAAATGTGGCGACATAATTTACAAATTATTTTGGCCTTCCAAGATGCTATGGTGCTATAACACTCATTAAAAACCTTTCATCATTAATCTCATAACCTATGGAGGAGTGCCATTGCCGTATCAAAGCCGAACGATAAAGTTCATGTCTTTATCTATGATTGTGGCACGCTTTGCATGGATGGTTGCTAGTTGTGTATCATCGAATAAGTCGATGAGAAACCCCTCTGCACAACCGTTTGCAGGGCCTCCATAGCTGCAACAATCCATCTTCCTGCTGGTGGGCCATCGCACACTCGCACCCAAAATCTTCCTGTCCCTTTCAGCTCCAAGTCTTGCATAACTTCTCAAATAACCTTATGAAAATATCTTTTCGGAATGAGAAGCTCGTATCCGCGTTGGATTCTCCTTATCTCCCAAAGGGTGACAATGCTCGGTTTCCATCTCCTCTTCTTCTGTTGGTGGTCATTGTGCTCTATGGGGAGCACCTGTTTGCTGCACTAGAGGAGGCTCCACCTTGTGCTCCAGGTGGCAGGCCTTGGCATGAGGCCTTCCTGTGGCTGAAACGGTGATATGCTTGCTGGTGTGTACCATGCAAGCTCAAGGAGGGCAAGATGGAGGGCAAGATGGAGAAGAGACAGAGGTTGGGGCTGTTATTTTTTTGGGAAAAAAATGTCTACAGACCCTTGGTCTAAAGTCTGGCATCTGGAGCCACTTTCCTTACCTACAAACCCATGGTACAAAGTCTGGCATCTTAAGCCACTTTCCTTGCCTGCAGACCCTTGGTCCAAAGTCTGGCGTTTTTTTTTTAAGGGCTCTTGAACACCTAATGAGTGCACGTGTGAAGTTTCGTCGCATTTCGATAAAGTTTAGTATTTTAAAAATTATCCCACACTAACATTATGAATGGATTGATAATTGAGAAATCAACATCACAACTACTGGCCCTTTGAAACTTCACACCACATAGACTATATAGAGGCATCAGGAGTAAAGTTAGGAGTAAAGTCTACAACAAGGAGTAGCAAATTTTTGCATGTTTTTCCTATTGAAATTGACAATGCTAGCAAAAACTTTAAGTAAGAGTTAAAAACATAGTAAAGATACACAATCAAAGTTGAGAGCTAAGGACAAGAATAAAAATTTAATTCATATTTTAAGGGCACGTACAACAGTTTTGAATTGGGACATAGTCATATGTCCAATGCACGAGGAGAACACTATGCCAAAAAAGATAATATTACAAACTTTGTTCATTCCATTGGAATGAATGCATCATTCACTGCTTAAAGATTTCTTACAAGTTGGAAGTCCTTAGGAGTTAATGTGATACGCTTCGCATGTATTGCACAATGTTGAGCATCAGTCATCAAGTCAACTAAAAAGGCCTCTACAGCACACTGTAGAGCATGAAGACATTCTTTTGTGAAGCGATCATGTCTATCCTAACCTTGTGTCAAAAACCACCTCTTGCTTTCTGTGAAGTAGAGGTCTTGCACAATCTCATGAACAAGCCTTGAGAAGCTCGCCTTTGGAATGATGAGATCAAAAGAGTGTTGATACCTCCTGATTTTTCTCAGAGCCACTGTACCTAGCTTCCACTTGCGTATCTTGTGGCCTGGGATATTGAGGAGGACCCTTATGAGGGCGGCTTGAGGAAGCTGGGTTAGGTTGAGAAGGGGGTGCATATGGGCTAGTAGATGCTCCAAGGGGATGAACACAATATGGGGCTCTAAGCGGAAGCTTATTTGCAACTACCTTAGGCCTAGCCATCTTTTCTGCACAAGAGATGTGAGAACTCAATGAATAAGATAGAAAGTGAAACCCTCTTTTATATAACCCTAAACTATAAGACTCATTCACATAGATGCACACTCTCTCTTTCCCTCTTAAACTATGAATTGCATTCACACTGAACACATTGTTCATCTTATCTTAGCTCTCTTCGAACCCATTTGCTACCTTGTCGAAGCCTTGTTTCTAGCCACTTGGCATGGTTTTCTTTGGCACTTGAGGCTTCATAACGCACTCTTTAGGATAGTAATTGGATCATTGGATTGCTACCATTCACCCCTCCATATTACACATGAGTAAAACTATGCTCAATAGTTTATATAATTCATACAATTTTAAAATATTAACTTGGTACGCACCATGTAATGTGTGATAGAGATTTTGCCCCACACTTCCACCATGTTTCCGTAGAAGCTAGGCACAACATCGATAAATTCTTGCTTATCTTCATTGTTAAACACCATCTTGCGAAGTAAGGGAGCCAATTTGTTAAGACTTATCCAAACCTTAGCTTTGTCCAACCTTGTTTTTTCCTCCATTACTTCGATTAAGAACTGCAAAATGTAACTTTGTCCACCCATCGTAGTCCTGCAGCCTATAAACCATAACATTCCCTTCCTAATCGATGGGTGTTGAGAGAAACTTCCTAGCCTTTGCTCATCCAAATCAAGGCTTTTTTGGCAAGTTACCAGATTTTCTTGATCTCTTCTCATCTTTTTCAATCGTCACTTGATGCTTGTGTAGCCCAATTTCTGATAGCACTTACTCCACATTCCTACGTGTTGCAATAGCTTCTTTTTCTGGTTGCATCCTATAAGCAAAGAAAATGTATTCACATACAAGTTTCTCCATGATTCTAACAAAGGCATGCAAGGAACAAATGTGAATACGATCTAATGGAATGTTGAAGATGGGCTTCTAAGTGGGATCTTCTCTATTGTGCGTCGGTGTAGCACTTATCACCCTTTGTCAGTTCTTCTTTCTGTCCTTTCCTTTCACCCTCATCGTCAAGCAATATAGGTATGGATTCTTTGTATTTGCACCATTGGAGATTCCACACATGCATTTTAAAGTTTTCAAGTCTCTTGCAGGATACCCTTCAACCGAGAGTATCTCACCATGTCCCTGATGATCGATGATGTTTGGAATGCTTGTGTGCATAAAGAATAGTTGCATCACCTCAAATGTTTCCTTAGGAACTTCAAATGCAGCGAACCACCACACATGGTGCTCGGATTGAACACTAAAGTTCCCTGGATTGTTCTTGTTGAATTGTAAATCTCTATTCATCAGAGTTACACTAACTCTTTCAAGCTTAACTCCTTTGACGACCTCACTTTCATCCAATTTTATAATGATTGTAATGTACCACTACATTCCTCAACAGACATATTGTAGTACATTACCATTGCCGACTACACCTTGTAAAATCTAAATAGTAATTGTCGAGTTCAGTGAACTTCACCTCATATGCATTTTTGGTCCCAACCTTTAGTGTTTTCACGTATTGAACATGCATGGGATCTCCTATCAGCTCCAAAACCTTTGTATTAAATTGCCATCGGGCTTCTATTAACTTTGAAGGTTGAGGAAGAGGCACGATTCTATTTTTCTTTAGCACACGACCAAAACACCTTTGAATATCTTTGAGTAAGTCATTGTGCTAATACCAGCCCTGTCACAAATGAGTTGTGCATCCACAGATGAGAACTCATTTGACACATCTTTTAATGTGCACTCAATCACCTTTTTCTTCACAGCCTTAAACTTAGGATTGCTCAAAGTGTTTTCCAATGTACTTGCCTTCAGCAATCTACTAATACATGATCCAGCCTCACCCTCACCTAGATTCTCATTCTGAGCTCCCTTACATGCTTTGTTACGTCACTTCCACTGGCCGCTATTCACAATTAACTCATTGATTGGCTTCTTCTTTCGCTTGCGCTCCTCTGATAGCTTGTTGTTGATCTTTCTCAAGTCATCCAATTGTGCCTTTGCCTCCTCATATGAGATACCAATGCCATGGATAGTGTCCTGCATTGAAATAATTTGATTGTTTTGTTGAATTATAGTATCATTTAGCTATAGCACTTGTCCTAAGAGTTGTTGTATATGAAGTTGATGTGCAACGATCACATCATGACAATTTTTTATGGTTGCTTGGCAAGTTGTAAATACTTTGAACACCTGATCATTGAGCCACCTAGTATAACCGAGCAACCCATTTTCACCCTCGCACACATACTTCAACAAATTTGTGATTCCTGAGAAAGTTGTACGTCTATTGTTCAAGGGGTCAATTGGGTAGATTCCCCCATCAACCCACAAGTCCACATGTTTCAATCCCATTTGCATGTAACTTTGTGGTAGAACCTAGTATGCTGGGTTCTTTTGAATTATGGGGCGTATTCAATCTCTACCTCAATATACAGCTCCTTCTTTCCTGTATTCATTTTACTATTAATATAAATAGGGAGCCTACTTGGTTGTCACAGGAGGTAGAGTGGAGATGCACACAGACAGGCACACAAAGGTGCCAAGGGAAAGAAGGATGTGAGTAATTCACTCTATTAATGAAGGTTTCATAAACACAGAGAAGAGGTCACAATAGAGCCATGAGAGAGTATACATATGGGAGAAAATAGCTCAGAGAGTAGAGATGTCCAAAACTTTTCATATTTTAGACATTTCTATTTTACCTCCAAAAATATTTCCAAAAAACACGAAATTTGACCAGTTGATTTGTTTTTTGACCAAAAGCTAGAATATAAAAAATCCCCAAAATATCTTAAAAGGAATTTTTGAAATTTAACTTTCCTTATTCTCGATTAAAAAATCAAATACCTCATATCTACTAATCATTTTGCATTGAAAACGGAGCATTGCACTCCCATAGCTAACTTCTTTTTTAATATAAAATTTGGTTGAAAAAGACTTCTTGAATGAGGAGAGAGAAGGAATCTGAGTATATCTTTGTAGATAGTATAAAAAAGGCAATACGAGATTGCAAAAGTGGAGAGAGAAGAGAATTATTTTACTATTCTTCTCTCCTCTTTCCTTGTTTTAAGGAGGAGAGAGGGGAGGCTAAAAGGCCCATTTGTGAGTTCATTTTTTTTCTAATGTTTATTTTCCTCATTTTCATTTTTATGTAGACCACCCTGAGCCTACTGGCTACAACTTGATTTGGCCCTTATTTTTTCATATGAACTTTGAATATGATTGTCTAGGTACTAAATTGAATGGAATAACCTCACCTACAAGGAACCATGGGTAAAATTGTGAAAAACTTCTCAAAATAGCCAAAAACACTACTTTTTATAAATGCCACACTTTTTAACAGTTTTGGGCTTGGACGACTTCTAGCACTTAAGATAAGTTCTTGCATGTATCTAGATCCACCCAAACTTCTCATTAAGTTATTAAAACTTAATAATGGGTATTCACACTATTTTGGAGACCAATTCTAAACCTAGAAAAAACATGTTTGCATCTTGATTAAATCTTTCATAAGCATATATCTAAAATACTTGTATAGATGTATTTGCCTTGTTTTCTCTTCACTAAACATGTAGCCACAGGATGTTCACCCCCTCTAAACTTGCACATTCTCTAGCATGTGCCACCTTTACTCAACTGCAAGCTAACTATCAGTTCAAAGTCTTCCTTTTTTTCTCAAAGTTCTTTATCGTCTACAAACTCTTTTTCTTTCTCATCAACAATGACAACCTGTCATGTGTCTTCTTCTTTCTCCTCAAGATCTTCCACTTCATAGTCTTCTACTTTTCTCTTCTTGAATATTTTGATCCTCTTCCTTGCTACATGTATCCTCAAGATAGTCCCATCCAACTCTGTCAAAGTATATGTTGCATTGTCATAGGCATGCTTTAGAAGATAAGGTCCAAACATCTCTTTAAAATTTCCTAATAGTGCTTTGTTGGTTCTCAAGGCTACTATCATAAACCAAATCTTGATCCCCTTCTTCTATGGCTCTAGGCTTCAACCTATGTTTGCTATCAAATCTCTCCTTATTCTAAAATCTTGCCTCTTTAAGTCTCTGCACTGCTGTCTAAACATCTTCGAGTCTTCTTTCAAGTTGTTGAACTCTTAGAGCTAAAAGCTCTTCTCTAGTCATGTCATCCTACCACGACAGCACACTCCAAGTAACAACACTCGTCTTTATAGCATGCATCATTGGCTTCTATCCATACATAAGTTATATAGGCATATACTCGGTAGTCATGCTATGCGTGGTTCAGTCTGCCCACATAGAGCATAAGGCAACAACTTGGCCCCTCTCTAATCTTTCCTCTGTAAGTCTTCACCAAAGCCTTGATTATAGGAGGATGTCCTCTTTCGCTCTTTTCCATTGCCCTCTAGGTTGTAGGCTGATGATGTCAAGGCTAACTTGATGCCAAGCCTAGAGAAATCTTGCTTTATCATCAACATCTAGCTCACCTTTATTAGTAGCAGTCACTTTTCTCTCTATGACTTTCCCACAAGCTTTCATGAAAGTCCTTCATCACCTATACTTGAGTAGATCTATCACAAACTACTCTCAATGGTAGCCCACCTCTCTTTTTTGGGTGTTTCCATAACAACCCATCCTTCAAAGTGCCCATAAGCATTCTATCTAATTCTCTTGAACTTTGCATTAGTCCAATCGATCTTTCTAGTCAATGTGCTCGAGTATTGTCCAATTTGCAACCACTCATCTACATACAATGTTTCTTCAAAAGCTTCCACTAATGATACATGGCATACATGGTTTACAACTATGGTTGAAGCCTCATCATCATCTACAAGTAAGCTCTCCTCATCTTCATAACTTACTATTGATAGCATATTTGCAATTGGGTTTTCTTTTCCTACAATATGCTTAAATTCAAGGTTCATAAATTTTATATTGGTTATCCAGCTAAGCATAGCAATGTTGGGTGTAGAAATACTAGTGATCGTTCCAAGCAAGGGCAAACAATCTAACTCTACAACAATAAGAGCTCCAATAAAGTACTCTTTAACACACTTTAGGGTAGTGACTACACCACATAGCTCTCTCTTGATTTGTGGATACCACCTCTATCTATTATTCACAACTTTTGCACCGAATCTCACTACATACATGTTAGCATCCTCATCATCCTATCTTATGGCCCATCCAATCCCAATGAGACTGGTACCCACTGTAATCACTATCAGTCTACCATGCATTCATGAGTATTAGTGCAGCCCCCAACAATTTCTTAAGATTTTTGTCATTTCCTAAGCAACTAATATAGCTCGTCTGCAATATGTGCAAAGTGTAGAATCCAAATCATATAGAAGACATATGCACTAAGAAATCTCTTGACCTCTGACATTGATGAACAACTCTCCACAATCTTCTCTATACCATCAACTTTAGCAATGGAAGGTCTCCTTCCACATATAGACCACACATATGCCCTAATATGAGTACCTCATTCACTCCAAACACTAATCTTTGTCCGAACAATGTCAAGTTCACTTCCTCCAATCTGGATAGAATATTCTCACAATTTGCTATATGCATTGTAACAAAAAGCTTGCATTCCTAGCTATTAAATGCTTCATTCATCTCTTCTTTTGCACAACATTTGATTCACACATTATCCAAGAATGGCATTGTCAAATTGAGGAATATAATATGTAAGGACCTTGTTCATTGCATTCATCAAGTGAGACATGGAATTCTAGCTCCATCGTGGTAGAGTACACATTCTAACCAAGCCCAAAGAAGTCTTCGTAGTAGTCAAATCTCTACTCTCCAAAGCCAACTAGAATTGGTCATATCCTGAGTAAAGATCGCCTAAAGAGTAAATAGCTCTATTTGGCCTCAGCAAACTCATCCACTATTGACATTCTTGAAGGTTACTTTTTTCACCGATTGCATGTCCTAGATAAACCTAAGAGCTCTGGTCCTTTTTGGGCATTGTAAACCATTGATTTGAATAAGGTGCAAAAAAAGGGTTAAGAATCCACATTCTGATCTTCTCATTCAATCGGTCAATAAGCTTCAATAGATAGTCTCTAGGAAGTAGAATAGGTCGTAGATTCCAAGTAATATGAGGTATCATGAAAATAACCATAGGTGCTATGATCCCTAAATCTACATATCCAATCTCATGGGGATAGAAAGTAAAGGCCTTGCCATCCCTTGCAATCATCTCCTCAAAACGTTGTCTCTCTATAGGGAGAAGAAATTTCCCATTCCCAATCTTCAACTCGTTTAATGAATCTGTTTAGAAATTGTGTCCAATATTCTCTCGGTTCCTCAAGTTCGGCTGCCTTACAGCCCTCTTCATCTACTCATCATCACTGTCTAGTGGTAGAGGACTACAACAAGCTTTACCTTCTTATCCATTATTTTATACTTTGTCTCAGCTCTAGCTTTAGCCCTCTTATCAAACCACAACTCTTTTTACTACAGTAAATCAATAATAACATGATGTGTATCCAATGAATGCACATGCACAAAAGTAAAATCACCTTGCTTCTCTGATTTTAGCATGTCTAAAATTTTTGCAATAGTATCTAAACATGAAAGACCATCATACATCCTTGCAATACTTTCATCATCTTGCAATAAACCATGACTTCTCAACCCTGTCTCTTTCTTACAAACGTATTGCCTAGCAACTCTATTCATCCTTGCAACTCTCTAATAGCTCATGGAACTTTCTACAAATAAGCCAATAAATCCACATGAAAAAGTGGCAATGCCTAAAGGCAAGAGCTTTTCCCTTCATGTACCACCGTCATCTCATGTAATGGTGGTACTCAATGAAAATTCAGCTCTTTCGAGGGCAGAGGATAATCTTGCAGTGCATCCTTGTTTTGTGAATGGTTTACACAAACTTTCATAAATTGTACATCTCATTTCCCATCTTTACTCCTGGCCCATGCATAGGTAGATCCATCATCCATGACTTTGGTTTCCATCCATATAGAAGTAATGTAGGGTTGTACCAAAATAATAGGATATAAGTAAGAGTCCTACACGAAAAAGTGGTGACCATCTTGGACAACTCCTATGGAAACCTTTACGTTTGCATAGGTTGCATACAACCCCAACAGTATTACTTACTAGTTGCATGCATCTGCCATCCATGTTCTACATCAACGTGCCATTTACTACCCTCATGCAAGCTACGAATCACAACATTTATCTCAAAATCATGATCGATTAAAGCAATGCATGGCATTGTTAATCATCAATCTTGACCACTTACTAAGTAGTCGCTTGAACCCAATGGTTCTTGGAATAATGGCTATGGGGTATCATACTAGGTACATCATCTGTTGTGTACTATATAGGTTGTACACTCTTCATTGTCTTCTTATATCTTGCAACACTATCAATAACCACATCATTAGAATAACTCTATGTATTCATCTCTTCAATCTAAATACCCTGCACGATAGGCTCCTCCTCCTCACTCTGTATCATGATCTATGATTTCCTCATGAAACTCCTACTTCATGCTTCGATGTTGACATACCACATGCAATTATGGACAAAGTCTTCTTGACTTGGATTTCTAAGTGTAAAAGAGGGAACTGTAGAACTTGTAGGCCGACTATCTTCTTTGATTTTTTTCATCTTGATCTACAAGTCATGGATACTCTTGATCAATTCATCCATTCTATCATCCCTAGTAGGAGTAGCCATAGGAATAAGCTATTTTGCCATAACTTCTATAGCCTTGCCAAGCACTGGAGTAGTCACTAGAGTAACATATCCAACTTGCATCCTTGGTCTTATCTTCAAGTAGCTGCTCCAAACTCAACTAGAAAGAGGGATCTACATCTTGCAAAAATAATTCCACTTTCTCAAATTCAAGAGTGGCTAGTTCTATAACATCCAACTAGTTAAACCTAAACTCAAACTCCCACTAAAGATCCATATCTACCAATCGTTTGTTGGGCTTTTGAACCCATTCTCTGAAAGATCTTGTAGTCATCAAGCCTAAATCTTCAAGGAAAAATTCTTCTTTCATCGCCTTCTTAAAGTCATCCCAATCAAGATCTTCTACATAGATCTTTGTTATACGCATCTTCAAGGCAAGAGCTAAGATTCGAACAAAATCATGGCTCATCCTATGTGTTAGTATTTCAAAGAACTCCATCTTTGTAGCATATAGCTTCAAGTATTCAAAAATTCTACATCCCATTAAATAATTTCAACAGGCTCTCTAATGCTTGCAATGCTTTCACTGCTCTACAAACTCTTGCTTCATGGAAATTTGTAATCTCTAATGTTGTTGCTATTGTTACAAATACATATTGACGTAGTTGCCTTACTTCATCAGATGACCCAGAAGCATGTCCTGAAGATCATGTAGCATCTCCCATCTTCATGATTCTAGACATGGCTTTCCACATCGAGTTCACCAAACATAGGGGGAGGAAAAGTGTCAAGTCATAAACCACCGAGGTTCAACAAATAGACAAGTTACATGAAAATTTTAAAAGAACCCAAAACACACTATGTATTACTCTTTGATCAATTCTATACAGTATAACTACTCTCTCGGATTACAAACTCTATGTCTAAGGCGATGGCTTAGAAAAAACTTTGTCAAGACAATTGCTTGAGCACTCTATGCAATCCGAAAACTCTTGTTACATCAATACAATGAAAGAGTATGCTTCATACACTGACCAAAATAACTCGAAATGCACTATGGACAGCTCGGATGTGCTTCAGTCCACTCTCTCTATCAAAACCTTGTCGCAAACTCTTGTTTACGGTGGTAAATCTCTTCCAAAATCTCACCTACATAATAGTAGGTAACTCGTCATGGAAATCTACTCCAAATTGGATACTCCCAGGAAAGCCTTTCTAGGCAATCAAGAGAGCTATCTTCTGCAGAGATCTTGTGAACTAAAGTGATTCTACCACCTAACAGGTGTCTTTTGCCTAAAAAGGCCTACTCGAGAGCATCCAATTTGGAGTAGATTTATATGTGGAGTTACCTACTACTGTAGGCGAGATTCCGAAAGAGATTTACTACTGTAACCAAGAGTTTCTAAGAGATTTTTGACAGAAAGAGTGGGTTGAAGTACATCCAAGCCATCCATAGTGCATTCCAGGTTATTTTGGGCAATGTATGAAGCATAGTCTTTCATTGTACTACTGTAATAAGAGTTGTTGGATTGCATAGAGTGCTCAAACAATCATCTTGGCAGAGTTTCATATAAGCCATCACCTTAGACATAGAGTTTGTAATTCAAGAGAGTGGTTATAGTGTACAAAATCTATCAAAGCGTGATGCATAGAGTGTTTTGGGTTCTTTTGATTCTTCCATCTAACTTTTATCTTTTGAAGCTTGGTGGTTTACCGCTTGACAGTTTTCCTCCCCTGATAACATAGGGCTTTGGTTTGGCATATGAGCACTATCAATCTCATGCTCACAAAGCTAGCATACTTTGGATTTACTTTTAGTGTTGACACTAGAGAAGAGATATGTGGATGATCTCGATGTATTATGAATATTGGGTCCCAACGATATGGTATGAGGGTGACACCTTTGAAAGCTAGCCATGATGCAAGCTTCATCTACACATAAGAATTATGAGAGACTTATCTACCAGCATGGCTTAGTGGATGCAAGGGGCTGAGGGCCCCCATAGCACACCTTATTTTCTCCTTCTAACGCATGATCATTTTTTTCTTTTATGTATTTTATTTACACCCCCTCACTCATCGATAAGACACATATGTGATTCAAAGAAATCTAGTGAAGGGACCTTTTGTGAGGAGAAAGGTGGAAGTGTGTCGGATTTGTGGAGATAACAAGTGATCGCACATGGAGGCATGTTAGAACCTAGGAGGTTCACTCTCTTATAAGGTAGCCAGGCCACCCATTTAAAGAGTTTTGAAAGATTCCTACTTACAACTTGAATACAAGTAATATAATGCCCTTTTTACACTATACAATACACAAAAAAAGAGTTTTTTCATACCCCTTTCTTACATACATGATTTGTTTTGGTTATTGCAGTATCACTACCACTATGCATGAGTGACTAATGATTTTATACGTGTGTATATATTAAGTAAGGCACTTCAATGTTTAAAGTTTTATTTAAGACTAGAAAGAAATGTAGCTAGTGAAAGCTTTAAATAGACTTTATAAATATTTAAAAGCCAACTAGTAAAAGCTATATATTAAAAGAGGAAGAGACACTTGGTCATCAACTTAACTTTGAAATATAAAAGATCATTGGTGTATTGCAAGTCCAATTAGACTAAGTTGCCCTTGCACATCATTTTTGATACATTTACTTTCCCAACCATCTAAGATACAAGAGAGTTAGAACTACAAAGACAAGAATCCTAACTTTCCAATAATAATAATACAATGGACCCTACTATTGTTTCATTCTAGAGGCTTAAGCATTTTGCTTACCATCTTTTGTTTAAAATGCTAAATCCTCCTAAAATGACAATATAAACTTTGCTTAATCCCTCTCAATGTCATGATAAACTATCATAGCCGATAAAAGTCTAACCAAAGTAAAATGATAGTTGCAATTTTACCTCTAATAAAGTTGGTTGATAGGATCATGCGATTATATGTCTTTCAAAACTTTAATAATTGTGTTCTTTTATGTGTCTTAGAATGCTTGATACCACCACCTCAATTTCACTATAATCTTAACCAAAACTTCCATAAAGACCCCATAACTAAATACAAAAGGTTAGGATATTCCAGTCAAATGAGTGACTGTAGTTAGATACCATGCACAAGAGCAAGCCTTTTAAGTTCCTTACTTAAATTAGAATGCTTAATGTGCATAGAATGTTTGTACTGTGAACCATAGCATTACGTCTTCCTCATAAGGAATCCTCCATGTTCATACAAAGGAGAACTACTAGTAGGGTTAACTATTACTAGAAACCACCCTAAGCCTCCTAATATCTATATCAA
This sequence comes from Lygodium microphyllum, assembly GCF_053477565.2. Lineage (NCBI taxonomy): Eukaryota > Viridiplantae > Streptophyta > Polypodiopsida > Schizaeales > Lygodiaceae > Lygodium > Lygodium microphyllum. The sequence continues at coordinate 118,960,727 of NC_141151.1, read as the reverse complement.
TATCTTATGAAAATGACCTAAATAGGTTACTTGATCCCAAGGCCTCTGTTCCCTTGCACCTCGATGGGATGTTTTTGGGATTCTTTGTGCCCTTGCACCTATCAATGGGATGCTTAAGAGGGAGAAACCCTTGCATGTGTGCAACTACAAGGATCATCATGTATTTGTGAATGCATTAATGCTATTAAAAGCTTTAAGAGTCAATTTTTGCGTGAGTTTGGTCTGTAGCCTTAGTTAAATCTTTAGCTTGTATAACTCCAACCATTCTTGGTGGTCTTCATCTAGTTCCACTTGTGTGTGTGTGTGTGTGTGTGTGTGTGTGTGTGTGTGTGTGTGTGTGTGTGTAGAGAGAGAGAGAGAGAGAGAGAGAGAGAGAGAGAGAGACTTTGGCTTAACATGGAAAAGATCTGTTGAATTCAATGCCTCTCTTCGCGTAGGCATGCTTAAACCTTAAGATACAGAGAAGATGATCTCTCTCTCTCTCTCTCTCTCTCTCTCTCTCTCTCAACAAAGGGTATACATGTGGGGGAGCCATGATCGAGGGACAAGCAATTGCTTTCCTTAAGATTGGAAAAACAATTGTATGCTTGCCACATAACGTTATCCTTGCAATGTCAGGTTTGATGATTTGTTTAACAAATTCTTGGTTGAGAGATAGTGGAGTTCCTTGTCAAGAAGAAGAGTCCCAAGTTCACTTATTTCAACTTTTGTTGCATCACCTATTTTCGGGTGAAGTTTGAAGGGGGCAGTAATAGCACGTAATATGCATAAGCTACATTTGAAAAGAGGTTGAATGCTGGTTCCAGAACTCTTCCACAAAGTAGTACCTTGAATTTAACAACATTAGTTTGGGTTGGAACAGCAATAACAGTTTGCATGGCCACGATGTCTTCAAGCGAATACTATTAGTGTCATCCCACCAACCATAAGCAAGATGAAAGGCAGCCTCCTCAGAATCTTCTCCTGAAAGACACGATAAAGAATATATCATTCAATGGATGCACATAATTACGCTCTACAAAAACCACAGATTGCTAAAGTTTAAGTGTTGCCATGTTCCGATCCTCCTATCAGCGACACGAATGTGTTAATGAGTAACTTGTAACACTCTCTGTAGATGATATGTAGAGTTTCGATAAGGGGGAAAATTCAGCATAGATAGGCCTCTACTAGATACACCTGGGAGAAGCACAATGTACCTAAAGCACCACTGTGCTGAGTTTAGGAAGAAGTTGAATAATAAATAACCAATCAGTCACACACACCTAAGTCCCACAGGTGGTCGACAAGCTCGCCATGTAGTGAATATGCCAGCTCTCATGAGCATGACCATCCCGGATGGTTTCCTCATTCAAGCAAACACACAAAAAGCAGGAAGTAGCATACGTGAGCTTGGAGCACATCATCCAGGGTTTCAATTATGACCCTCTTTGAAGTAGAAGCCCGTAAAATCCACTAGATGTAATATGAAGTCGAGAATGTATACCACATCCACGATCCCAGAAAGACCCATTGTCAGAGCACCCAATAAGGCCCTCATGTTGTGTCAACTAGTCTGGTGTCTGTGTAGGCCTTGCCTGCTACTTTGTCTCCATTTTAGTCTCGTTTCCAATTATGATCATCCACTCTGTACATGCTACAGATGTTGTCAGTAGAGATAATAGACTGCAGGGCGAATTAGCAAAAGAAAACATCTAGTAAACAAGCCAATGATGATGGGCAGTGATAGCCAAGATAGCCCGAATAGTAGACATCCAAGCCATAGGTGCAAAAGTCTCAAAATAGTCCAATCCTACGAGTTGTGCAAAACCCTTGGCAACAAGCCTAGCTTTATGATTGTCCAAGGAACCATTTAAAAGATATTTGGTCTTAAAGACCCACTTCACACCATTCACATTCCGCTTTTGAGGACACGGAACCAACTCCCAAGTTTGATTTCGCTCGATAGAATCAAGCTCAGTTTGCATAGCCTACCTCCAAACATCCTATGCAAGAGCCTCATCAACTATAATAGGCTCTCGATCCTAAAGAATCTGTGACATAAGGGCATAGTTCACACAGAGTGAACTATCCCGCTAGGCCTCTAAGCAAGCAGATCTGCAAGGACCTGAAGGGGTAGCAGGAAAGTAAGAAACACCAAAATCCTGCATAAGCCATCTATACCACAAAGGAATGTGGAAAGGCTCATCCAACTACAAGGGGGACAAGGAAGTCTCCAGTACCTATAATGCACTTGCCAAAGAAAGGGACTCCCCCTCCTGTAGCGAAGGGACATTCTTTGGATCTGAAGAAGGCTCCCCTCCTAACAGTGAAGGATCCTTAGAAGACTCCAGCGAGGAGGCTAAAGGGATGAAAGTACTCAGTGAAGAAGTAATATCCATCAGGAGTGGAAGGAAAGCAGAGGTAGATGGAGGAGTAGGTGGAGGAGGAGGAGCCGATAACGAGTTAAGGGTGCTAATAGGGAACCTAGAAGGAAGAAGAAGAACTAAGGGTGGTGAAGGGTCAGTTGATGACGAGGTATCACCTACACAAGAACCATCGACCAAATCGTCAGAGGCCATGGCCTCATCGAAGATCACATCCCGACTCACCTCAATCTTCCGTGTGGATGGGTCATAGAGCCAATAGCCCTTCATGGTTGAGCTATAGCCCATGAAGATAAGCTTTCGTAACTTCGGGTGCCTCTTCTTCTTGTCCACATGGACATATGTCTCACACCCGAAGATGCAAAAATGGGACACAGAAGGCTTCTTCCCAAAGAAAGCCTCGTAGGGGGTCATGTCCGCCAAAGCAAAAGTCGGAGATCAATTATGGATGTGAATTGTTGTAGCCACCGCCTCATCCCAAAGGGAATGAGGTAGGCCTTTATGCTCCAACATGGATCGAGCCATCTATAACATGGTCCAATTTGCCCGCTCTACCACACCATTCTCAAATGATGTGTTCGAATGGGAAGACTCTACCCAAATCCCATGATCCCTGTAAAACTCAGAAAAGAGATTAGAAGTAAACTCGTCGCCATGGTCCACTCGTACGCCTCGGACCTTGGAAGTTGTTTGTGCCTCCACAAACACCTTCCACTTGCAGAAACAAGAGTATGCATCATTCTTGTACTCTAGAAAATAAGGCCACACATAATGACAGAAGTCATCAACAATCAGCATCAGATACTTGGCCTTCCCAAGGGAGGCCGTGCCAATAGGTCCGCAAAAGTCGGTGTGAACCAAATCAAGTGGTGAAGAAGCCCTCCATGTGGCAACCTAGGGATGTGGCTACTGATGTTGCCTACCCCTCAAGCAGCTAGGGCAGAGGATGTGAATAGGAGGGAAATCAAGAAGTCTGCCCACCATCTTCCTCTAGGAAGCCTGTCGAATCACGTCCATCTTCAAATGACCATAACGAGCATGCCAAAGAAACCCAAGCTTGTGGGAAGACTGCACAACTAAGGCTTCAGCATGCAAAGCCCACCCTCCTATGTACCGGTGCAAAGAGCCGCTCCCGTAGACTCATCCTCTATAACCAATTGTCACCAATGGTGACAGTGCCCTCTCTAGATCTCAAATCTTGAAACCAATCCTATCTGTAGGTCATATGAGAAGAAGGGCCACTATCCACAGGCCAAGGCTTCTCCTAGGAAGAAATAAGAGTCGTATCCTCCTTGGCAAGATCCTCCTTGGCAAGTGCATGCACAAAGGCAAACTTTGTCGTAGCAAGGGTCACCTTCGAATCCTTCGCCTCATGTACCTGCAGTAAATGCCTTGGTGGAGCCAAAACCATTGACGTCACATCTCTAAGTTGCTCGTCATGCTCCAAGACAAGCGGTGAAAGATCCTCCCATAAAAGTCTCTCGCAAGTCCTCGAGGTGATAAGGCTAGTGTAGAAGACATCAAACTGGGGAGAGGGCAGTTGAGCCAAAAGAATCATAGCCATATTCTCATAATAAATCTTCCGTCCAAGAGAGGTAAGCTCACCTCTCATATCCCCCATTTTCGTGATGTGCTCCTTTATAGAAGGAGAGTCATCAAGACTGAGCATCCGCAGCTTCTTTTCAAGGGAGATCTTGTGGACAAACGTCTTATGCTAATACAAAGACGCAAGCTTGCCCCACACTTCCACCACAATCTTCAACCTGCAAACATGCACAAGAACAGAGTCCTATAAACTCATAAAGAGAAAAGATCTGGCTCAAGAGTTTAGTCGATTCCATAAGGCAACACGGTCCATAGAGGACCCATCAGCTAGATTCTCCTAGGGACACGGAATAGCTGAAGAAACGAGCTCCCAAAGATCAAAGGTGTTGAGTATACACTCCACCCTGAAAGACCACAAGGAATAGTTGGAACCATCCAGTTTGTCTTCTTTGGGTATAGAAGGGAGAACATGCACCTAAATAGAGGGTATCAAGGAGGCATCTTCACTTTAGATGGGTCCTGCTATGATAGATGAGCAGAAGGATGGGTCTGAGGAAACACTCCTCCCGTCAAAGGTAATCACGATACCCTCGATAATCACATCTCCGCTCAAACGAGTGATGTGAGATAAGCTCCTCGTCAGAGTCATCAAAGCCTTGAAACTGGTAAGACATCTTCCAAATCTGCAATCACCCAGAAAGCTGCAACACAAGACAGGTAACGGAATGTGCCATCTGCACACAAGGACTGTCGCTTGAGGAAGAGAGAGGAAAAGACGATGCCTAGGGAAGAAAAGCTGCTGCCACCCCACCAAATGATGTCGTCTCCTCGTGGATGATGTTGCCTCCTCCTGGATGGCTGCGTTTGTAGCAAAACACGAGTTTTACCACCAAAAAATTGACACAATCACCCCAAGAATGCTGCATTTGCAGCAAACACAAGAGATGAAAACTGAGTTTAATGGTTGGCTACTCCTCTGCAAAAGATCTCACCCCCGTGCTCTAAATTAGGCTTTGATACCATGTGAGAGTGTGCGACAAAAGAAGAAACACGAGCATATATATATATATATATATATATATATATATATATATATAGAGAGAGAGAGAGAGAGCGAGAGAGAGAGAGAGAGAGAGCCCGAAGCGTCAATGAGGCACCAGATCAAGCTGAGATGATGAAGGCAACACCAATGATGGAGAGTGTCGGAGAGGAGTGTGCTGAAGATAACTTGCAAAAGTGAGAGAGTGATCACTGAGGTGGCTATAAATAGCCAACACCCTCCAAATCTGGCGGACTACTGCATAAGGCCCTAAATCTGGCCAACTGCAGCAAATGCATCAAAATGACTGCATTAAATGCAGTCCGACTACTGAAAAAAATGGGGACAATGATGACAAAAATAACCAACAGTCATCGAGCAGTCTCTGACACTAACCAGAGGTGGAAACCTCCTGACAAACTAGGGAAATGCACAAGAAATGCCAGAGCTCCCATGTCTCCGTCCGACTCTGACAGGAGCTCACAACCACGAGATGACAGACTGACATGACTAAAGGAGGCAAGCAAACATTAACTCCGTTCATTTCTTATATTATTGCCTACTGTAAATTACTTGTGGATCACGTAGATCACTACCAAGGAAGGCTGGTTTCATGGTTCCATCTTCGGGAATTGCCAACTCTTTTGTATAGGTGGGCTTTATGCACCTAGAGCCACGAGCATAAGTAATTTACTGAAATTATTCTTAGCTGTAGTAAAATTCAGCAAGCATGAAGATGGGACTTCAAGGCTATCTGATGCCAAAATCAGCATGAAGAAAAAGATGGTAATGCGTAGTTCAAGATACAATTGATTGCAGCACTGGGTACTTATCACAGCTTACAAATGACCCATGTTTCCCCTTGTTCATGTAGTCTTTGAAGAAGGACAGCAAGGTAGAAAAGAGGAAGTCATCCTCTAATGCTTCTGAGTAGCATGTATCTCCAAAGGTAGAGGCAACACAGCCTTAAAATGTACCTAATGCAACAAATGAGCAAATGCCAATGTGTGGTTTGAGGCAAGGCAAACAACTGCATGATAATTTCAGAAATTCAAACACTGCCTTTCATGTTAGCTTTTTGAGACCTTCCCATTTGGACATGCCAAATGATGTATCTATTGAAATTCACCTTGAGATTGAGGAATTGGATGAGGTTACGGTACCATAGCACGCCAAGTGGCAGCTTTTCTAATGGATTTTTCGGCCATTAAATTACTTTTCAGAATTAACAAAATTAATTTCAGCCCTTGTCCCTGCCCAAAAATTTTGCATGTCCCCATCCACAATGAAATTGGCTAGGCCATTTTGACTCCCAAGTGGTCTTGAGTATTAATTAGCCCCTAAATTGGTATTAATTAATTAATTAATTAATGCCTAGTTCTTAATGTCACCACCAACATTAAATGGCTAATTAAATGCCCTAGGCCCAAACTGTCACCATGCACCACCTGGACCAGACCAGTATAACTTACTACAACTTTGCCTTGGACACCCACTGACTTCTTGAGGTTCTTGACCTGTCATTCTGACTTAACTGACTTGCACAATACATGTGCACCTCACATCTGCCCATTTGATTAATGACTAAATCAAATGCTAAGCAAAGCATTAAAATTCATGCCCCCCTAAGACCTGTCTTGTGGTTCTTTCAGCCCTTTTGGATATCCATGATGGGCAGCATGATAGGGCGGCCTGCTTTACCACATGCAGGGAGGCCTTTCAGCCATTTTGGGCAGGGCAGACAGTTTACACATAGGTGGACAGACTTGAGCGGTCAGGCCACTTATGGGCCTGGCAACAGTTTATTCATGACCAACCTTTCAGCCATTTTGGGCAGGGCAGACACTTTACACATAGGTGGACAGACTTGAGCGGCCAGGCCACTTATGGGCCTGGCAACATGACCAACCTGCATTAGAACAGGTCAGCCAGCAGGTCAGCCGGTGGCCTTAGGACCATTTAGTCTGCCCCACTCTACCATTGCCCCCATCATGCTCAGTTATCCATCCTCCACCATCATCGTCATTATCACCTGCCTCCCCTCTGGTGCCCTCACCAACACATCTCAGCACACAAAGGGGATGACAATTGCAAACGTGTACTCCATTTTCAGTCAAATTTGTTCCTTCATTCACACTATGTTCATCTTGTCTCCATCTTCTCTTCTCACTTCCGGTTCATGTTCTTTTCCACTATGCACTCTCATAGTTCCCTAGTGAAGGCAGAGGACCAATTGCTGCCTTGCAAACTTGGTGCAATCCTTTGTTGTGCTAAAGTGCAGTTTCTTGTACCACATGGATAATCGAACCTGTCGAGTGGGTTGTTTCACCAAGGCAGAGGGAAAGATGGAGGAAAGAGAACTGCAGAGAGGCTGGAATAGGGCTGTTACAGGGGAACTGAGGAGCTGGCGAGGGGCTGGCAAGACTGGGAGGAAGGCTGGAGACTGCATACAAATGAGGGTCTGGCAAAGACATAGTCATGCTATGGGGACAGAGAGGCAGCACCGCAAAGGTAAGAGAGGTGGTTGTGGGGCAGTGCACTGGCTGAGAGGGGCCAGCGCAGCTTGCTAAGGTAACGCATTGGCAGGGAGGAGGGAGGCACAGCTGGCTGAGGTGGCACATTTGCTGGCAGGAGGAAAAGAGTTCTGCAGAGATAGAAACTGGGTGGATGTGGGCATGGAAAGGTGGCAATAGCCACACAGCAGGTTGGTGAGGGCTCAGTTGATGAAGGTCTTAACAAATAGGTTTAGCATATTTGGGAATGATAGGATTTTTTAATTTTTCCATTTGACACCATCCTTGCTCGAAGAAGAAATATAACTTCTGTTTGTGCATGTTATGCTGCTCCAACTGAAAGAATTCCACATATTGTACAGATTATTGCTGCCCTTTTGGTATTATTCCTGCTCCTTTGATGGTCTACTTGGTTTTTTGCTTAAATGAGATTTTGGACACATTCAAAAAAGATTTGGAGATCTTGTAATCATAGGGTCTTTGATGACATTATCATTGTAACTGTTACTTTCTTCAGGAAATCTTTGCAGCAGTTCTATTATGATTGATATAGACTTCAAGATATAACCAAAATCAATACTCTGTTTTCTTTTATGATTCTTTGGCTATGTACAGACTGAATAGAGCCATCTTTGTACATTAATATAATATGATTCAATACCATACTTTCACCAAAATGTGTGACGCGCGCACGCGCGTGTGTGTGTGTGTGTGTGTGTGTGTGTGTGTGTGAGAGAGAGAGAGAGAGATTATTAGATCTGTTAATATTATTGTCTCAAATTTAAACCATTCTTGACCTCAATTGCTAAACAGCCTTTGCAAAAGACCTCACCTTAAAAACCAACTTTCCAACAATAACTGAAATCAACACATTGCTCCTTTTTGCCTACAAGGAAAAAACAATTTACAGAATCTGTCAAGGAATGTTTTTCACACAATACAATTTATATTTTGCAAATATGTATAAGGATGTAGCATTCACATGAAATTGAACTGAAATGCCATCTAAATTACTTATTATGCCTCATGTTCATTCTTATACCATATGCTGGATACATGCCATGAGATTTTGCATATTTGAGATGTCATGCACAGAATACACGTGGGATACATTTGCTAAATTTAGTTCCTTTTCAGTTTATCCATGATACTCGAGACATGAACTTGTTGCATAGATCACTTTATCTCATAGGCCAAGTTGGCCTCCAGCAGAATTAGTATGCCTTCCATTCATTCAATCCTTCTCTCTCTCTCTCTCCATGAAGAAGCTTAAATTAAATGAAAGTATTTACAGTCCAGCCAAGGAGCGGCTGTTGAGAAACCACTTCTTCAATTCACATGCTTTATTTGGGTTTTGCACTAACAGCCCCAAAAAGAACTCGTGTCCACATTTTCGCAACTTTTTCAATGCGCGCGCCCACTCAATAGTGCACCATCCTAGACAGCTTATGCCTATAAATAGATAGTCACTTCATTCATTCTTTACCACCCCACACCACCTCAGTCATTCTTTACCCCTCTTCCTCTGTCACTCCCACACTCATACCTCTTCACTCCACTGTTGCCCATACCCCTACTAGAGAACATCCCATTTCATGGTCACCCTTCCTCTTCTTCTTCAAGCGCCCTGTTTCCTCATCATCAAGTCTGTGTTTGGAGGTCTTCTATAGAGCTGGTGACCTTCTTTCCTTGCTGGCAACATCTCTTTTTCACCAAGCACCATCATTCTACTTGCGTTTTGGGTATTCTCCACCTAGCAACAGTCTCCACCTACTGGCGTCACCATCTACCTTGCATTTTGCACAAAGGAGGACCCTACAGTCTACGTCTACCATCATCAGGCATTGCCTCCACATCTGGCAACCTTTCCCACACAAACATCAATGTTCTACAATTTGCATTTTCGACATTCTAGGCTCTAGCATTTGTGTTTTGCTACTCAAGCCATTCGCCAACATCATCTAAGGACTACGGTTCGCTCCCTCGACAACTAGTGATCATCTTCCATATCTTTGACGGCATCAGAGAACTGCGGTTCGCTCCTCAACAACTATCCTTCACCTTCCAGTGATTACTTCGATAGCCCATTGCCCAGAGGACTGCATTTCACCCCCTTCACTGTGCAAATTCCCACAGGTATTGCTGCCTGATTCAAACTGGACAATGCAATTATCTTTTGAGCTTCAGCTCCACTGTATCAACTTTCTTCTCATAGCATGATTCAGTGCATCATCACTATGTTCTTGTATTTCTAAGCTTTTCTTCTCTCTCACTATTTGCCGTACACACTCTTATGTTTTCCCCCGCAAACCCTACTGTCTCTCTGCACTATCACACATTTTGACAATAGCAACATCAAGGAGTATAAAGAAATGCACTAACATAGAAAACACAACAACACAATCATACAACTAACCCACAGACTCATTAAAGAATCACTATTAGGGTTAGGGTAACTCAAAGATAATGAACACAATGAATGATAATGAATGAATACTACATATAATACAATACTCGATGCAGCAAACACACTCTGCAATGAAGAATGTTAAACCTCGAACTCCCGTGTCTCAAGGACCGGGGCAAAGATAATGAGCTAAAAAGAGTATTGTACTCTGACAGATCCCCAAATCCAATAAGCAAGGAGTCGCGCAAAAGCAAATGCAACAGTAGGATGTCAGTGTGAGAGTGCGCAACAAAAGGGAATGGAAACACAAAGACAAAGGAACAGAAGGGAACAGAAACACAGAGACAAAGGAACAAAGAGAGACTGCAAGAAAAGAAAAATGAAATCTGCAGTAAAGAAGGAAGAATGCTAATACAAATGGGAAAGCGAAAGGAGATTGATCAGTTCAACTTCAACAACTCCATTGATGGAGCTTCTTCCACCTTCGAAATCCCCTATTACTTTGACTAATCAACCAACTCTTTCTTCTTCTATTCCTTCTAAAAATGATGTAATGGATGAACTCATTAAAAGCATGCGTGACCTTCATCTGAATCTTACAGAAATTAGTTCCAAGGTAGAGAAGCTGGATGTCAAAGTTGAAGAACGAGGACGATCATCAACTTAAAGACCCATGAGAGAAGGCTTTAAGAGGCGTTGTATTTGGTACAACAGCCAACAACATGACAAGAGGGAGTGTTCTACCTTCTGTGAGGCTGAAGCACAGAAGCTTGTCTTTTGGAAAGATGAAAATTTTCATTCAACTAAAACTGGTCTTCCACTGGAGCCAAATTTTAGCAATGGTGGAATGAAGAAAAGATTAGAAGATTTAGCTGTAATGAATGCCTACGCAGCAATTGATGCAGCTACCTATGGGCTACGAATTGAGCCAACTAAATCAAGTTTAAAAATCATGTAAAGCTAATGTGCAATCTAAAGTATGGATGCATGTACTAGATCAAATGGAACGTGGTAAAGTAGCAAAAGAATATTTGGCTAATACCAATCAGTGCATTCAAGGAATAACTGGTTGGAAAAAACCCGTAGATTCTTTTTTCACCTTTGCACATTTGGCTAACGTCAATCATAAAGAAGTCTTGATTGAAGAAAAGAGAAAGGAGAAGATGAACCAGGGCCTTCCTCTTCTAGCCCTCCAAAACGGGTAACTAGAAGAACAATTGAACAACCAAAGCTTGCTGAAAATGTAACCCCAGATCAAGAGATGGAAGATGCACCACAAACAAAGAAGACCGAAGAAAAAAAGAAAGACAAGCAGTCAGGCTACAAATTGCAGTCTGACATTGAATCTCCAATCGATCTCAAACGAGTCCTAGAAGAACGAATTCTAGGAAGCAAAATTGAACACCTTAAGTGAAATTCTTGGAATTGCCAAACGTGAATTCCATGATGTAATTATTAATGTAATCAAAAGGAAAAGACAATATGTTGGTGATGAAGCTGAAGAAACAGTGCATGCTTTTTTGCAAGTTCTTCGAGTTTTTGTGCAGGATGAAGAGGATAAAGAGAAGCTGACTTCACAAGGAATTCATCTTGAAGCAGTTAAAGAATTAATTGCAGCAATTGAAGTTAAAGATAAAGAAAGTATGAATGCAAAAAGTAAAGAAGTGAAAGCTGAAAATGTAATGGTCGGGTGGTCCAAACCAGTTAGGTAGCCCACCTCTCAAAAAGAAGGCCGTCTACATCACATGCACATGAGAAGGAAGAGGCTCGGTTCATTCCAAGCAGTCACTACTCCTGTACGCATTGAGCAAGAGCAATAACGGAGACAGTTGTCAAAATTGGAGAAAAAGAAACACCATGTATTGCACTCTTAGACCATGGCTCCAAGATAAACGTCATGGCAAGGAGTCTCTATGAAAGTGGCCGATGGCCCATAGATGTTGATCCAGGTTGGCAAATGAGAGTTGCAAAACACCCACCCTACACCTACCCCACAACGTCAATGAGCGCACCAAATCAGGCTAATGATGATGGCAATACCAAGCACGGAGGAGATGGAGTGTCGAAGTGTGCACCTGTTGGAGAGGAAGAAAATTGAATGAGATAATTTGCCAAGTGTGGGATGGGTAGGCTATAAATAGCCATAAATGCCCAAAAAATACCAAATGTCCACCAAAAAACCCGACTAGTAAGCACAATGTCCGGCACGTGTGTACAACCTGGGAAATGCAGAAACTACCCATGGAAAATACACTAGAACTTGACAAACAAAAGAAATGCACCTAAATAGCCACTCTAGAATGAGTAGCCTCCCCCATCAAAACACATGACAGACCTATCAAAGCTCTAAAAGTCCACGCCTGACTCAAACTAAGGCTCACAGGCAGGAAGTGACAAGGCATGACAAACACGACTGCTAACACCCCCCTCTTAGATCTTGGATGTGGCGGAAGGCCAAGGAGGAAACAAATCTTGGGGTGGCAAGAAGAATGCCAATGTCGAGGAAGTCCGTCAATGAAGACTGCCGATGGAGAAACTCCTCACAATCCTGGGAAACCCCTCTGAAATACTAGTGGCCAAGAAATCCACAACCGCATCATCGAGATTGTCCCCCTCTGAAAGGGATGGGGGTATAAGGGAACCACCAGAGGGGAGGGTGGGAGATTGAAAGAAACCTGTGGAAAAGATGGTGCACAAGCGAGAATGGATGCAACAATAGACAACTGCCTCGGAGGACCGTGCATAAGAGAAGGGGAATGGAGCCTCTGAAGCCCGCTCTTCTGCAAACTTGTCACAATAACAGCCCTTGCAGGAGAATCCTCAATATAAACGACTCGCTCAGTGAAAACAACTCAAGTATCAAGCCTAGTAAGGCCATAAACTGAGAGGAGTGGAAAGTCAAAAGTCCGGAGCATAAAGGCTTGTGAAAGGGAGCTTGATGCATGGTCAAGAAATAAAGGCAAAGTGCCAACATCACAAATAGGCACCGAACCAATGTCATCAATAGTGATAGAACCCTCAGAAGGGCATAGATCCCACAACAAATCACCTCATGAAGTCATATGACTAGAAGCTCCACTATCAACTAGCCAAGGCCTCTTAGAAGATGAGACAACTGCTCAAGAAAGCCCCTCCAAGTCAACAATATGAAGGAACACTGACTCATGGGTAACCACTGGAGCAATAAATGCCATGCCCATACAGAAACTCGATAAACTCATGGGAGGTAAACTCACCACCATTGTCATTTCCCATACATCCTACATGACAATCCGTCTGGTCATGCACCAGATGAACCAAGATGAGAAATAGGTAAATGCGTCAAATTTATGCTCTAGAAAATACACCCACATGTATCTCAAGAAATTATCCACAATCAAAAAGAAGCACAACACGTCATTCAAGGCGACAATGGATGTTAGCCCTCAAAGATCAATATGGATTAATCTCAAGGAGTGCCTCAACTCCATGTGTGGTTTGTTGAGAGAATGGAGTGTGGTATTATTTCTCGAGCTGATAAGCTTTACAAACGTCTCTGGATAGTTTCAAGCGGGGAAAGCCCTTAACCATCTAATGGCGTGACAACTTATAAAGAAAGTCATGCTTGAGATGTCCTAAGCGATAATGCCATAGACACTCATTGTTCATAGACTCACATGTGGTGGCTAAGGCTTGGAAGCAATGAAACTCTGAGCCCTTAACTCTCGGCTAAGAAAGAAAGTGAGTCATTATGTAAAGGCCACTAGGCTATACTTCGCCACAAGCAATCACTAGGTGAACAATGTCCGGTAGGTGAGGCGGACTAATGAATGTAGAAACTACTCGAGAAATGCACACAAAATCTCGACTAGAGGAGAAAATGCACTAAAAAGTAATAAACTAAGTGCTCTAAAATGAGCTACCTTCTCTGTCAAAACAAGTGATGAACAGGTTAAAGCTCCTAAAGTCCTCATCTGAGGCTCACAGACAGGAGATAATAAGGCATAACAAACACGACTACTAACACCCCCTCAAATACCAAGCCTAGGAAAGCCATAAACTGAGAGGAGTGAAAAGCCCAAGTCCGGAACATAAAGGGCCTTTGAAAGGGGGCTCAAAATGCTATCAAGAAGCAAAGGCAAAGTGCCAACACCACTAATAGGCATCAATACAATGTCACCAACAATGACTGAACCCTCAGAAGGGCATAGAACCTCTAACAAATCTCCTCCTGGAGTCATATGACTAGAAGCTCCACTATCAACCAGCCAAAGCCGCTCAGAAGACGAGGCAACCACTAAAGAAGACTCCTTCAAGTCAACAATATAAAGAAACACTAACTCATGGGTAACCGCTAGAGTAGAGGTAGAAGGCTTGGATGTTTTAGCTCCATCCTTCGCACCTGGACGAAGGTGAGGATACTTCTTCCAACGTTTCTCCTCTAGATGTGTCCCCTTCCCACAATGTGGACATGTAAACTTCTTTGAATTAGAGTCAAAGCTTGAAGAACTCTCCTATCTTTTAGCCTTTAACTTCTCTTTCTTCTTCTTTCCCCCTCTTGAACTGCAATAAAAGCTTTGGTGGAGGTGGATCCACCAGCAACCTCTTTGGTACGCTTGTCATACTCCAAAACAAGCACGCCATAGAAGCTTCTCATGGGTCCTCAATGTAGGAAGGCTGGTGTAGAAGACATCAAACCAAGAAGATGGTAGCTAAGTCAAAAGAATCATACTCATATCCTCTAAAGAGATTATCCTGCCAAGGGACGCAAGCTCATCCCTCATATCCTCCAACCTGTTAATACGATCCTTCATGGAAGGAGAATCATCGATAGCAAGCATTCGTAATCTCTTCTCAAGAGTAATCCGATGGGCAAATGTCTTCCGATGGTACAAAGAAGCAAGCTTTGTCCATACTTCCGCTACTTTTCACAACCTACGGACACCACTAGGACACAATCCTATAAGCTCAGAGGGAAAAGATCGGGCTCTAGAGTTGAGCAGATCCCATGAGACCACACGATCCATCGGTGATCCAACAGTGGGATCCTCCACTAGAGAGTAAATAGGGTGGATAACAAACTTCAAAAGATCAAAGATATCAAGGATACACTCTAGCTTACACGACCAAAGCGAGTAGTTTAAACCATGAAGCCACTCCTCTTTGGGTAAAGAAGGGAGTACAGGCACCCTATCTAGAGGGTGCCATTGATGGCATATGAAGGCCAACAAAATGGGCCTTTTATGAGACATCGAGAGAACGAGAAGGAGAGGGTTCCTGAACAAACAAGCTAGGTAACCTCCTCCTTCAGGATCTATGCGATAATCTCGCTGTTGTTTGGAGGAGTGCTAAGAAAGCTCCTCATCTGTATCATCAAAGCCGCGAAACTAGTGATAAGACATCTTCAAAATCCTACAAGACACCCACAATAAATTTGTATTTTGGCGGTACTCAGCCCCGAAACAAGGCTATAAGATCACAAGGAAATCAATGTAGAGGGTCCGCTTGGGGGAAAAATAATGTCGCCTGCACAAAGAAGCTATCGCCTTTTTAAGAAGAAAGCTATGTTTTCAGCAAAACGTTGACGTGGCAAGGCCAACTGGCAGTCTGGGGTGGTCTCCTCTGCGAGAAATCAGTTGTGTGTCTCTCTTAGGCAATGATACCATGCTCTGATACCATATAAGAATGTGCAATGGAAAGGAACAGAATCATAGAGAGAAAGGAACAGAGAAAGACTGCAAGAAAAGACAAATGAAATGTGTCCTTGCATGCAACCCACAACATCAGCGAAGGCCCCAGATCAAACTGATGATGACAGCAACACCGAAGATGAAGAAAGATGACAAAGTCGAAGTGTGCACCTACCAAGGAAGGAGGGAAAGAAACCCTCCCCTATTTTTCCTTTTGATATATAGGCAGATAATGATATGTTTAAGTAAATACATGTAAATCGAGGAGGCTCTCGAAGTAGACGTACTTCCACATATATATTTGACACTTCTGTTTCATTTGAGCTTGGTATTGGTAGTTCTTTTTCTCAAACTCCTTTCATCCATCCATTTTTTGGTCAAAATATAGATTTTCTTTCTTCCACTTTTAAGCACTCCACATCTATATCTAGCATACTAGGATTTGGATCTTTTGTTTCAGTTCCTAGTACCTTTTCTTTTCCATCACCACATATTAGCTATCCCTAGGTGAATACCACTCTGCACCCTTGTACATCATTAGTAGGAATTTCGGCTTTTAACAATGTGCTTTACACACACCCATGTTGAGAAACCCTTCACCCTTCACCTGCAGTTTGCATTTTTGCGTTTCTGCGTTTTGCGTTTAAGGTTTGCGTTTAGGGTTTGCAGCCCCAAAAAAGGGCAACATTCTAGACTGACTATGCCTATTTATAGGCCACTCTCTCATTCATTCCTCACGGCTGATTCATTTAGTCCGTCACCTCTTCTCTCTAGCCTCTCCACTATCCTCACACCCCTTCAAGAGGACATTGCGGTTCATGGTTCGTGGTTCGTGGCTGTCTTCATCATCTTCCTTGTGCTACGGCACCCTTGTTCCCTTGTATCACATTCACTCCATGATTCAAATCTTCATCATTCCATTCATCAGAGCTTCTTCTCTCTTCTCTTCTCCATGTTTGCGGAGTTCACTCCGTGTTCCTCCCCGCCAACCCTACTGTCTCGCTAGTACTTCATCTTTTGACATGGTATCAGAGCTGGATCTGCTGAAACAACGGCAAAGATCCTCCACTCCAGTGAAGGCAAAGACCGGTGGCAAATTCGGCATCCACTTCTCTTCTTCTTCCGCTGCATCAAAATCTCGTTTTTGCAGATTTCAGGTGTTTTCAGCTTGCTGCCTACACCCCTTTCGCGGAGGACATCGCAATCTCAGCTATCCTTGCTGTTGTCTATAGTCTAGCGCCTGTTTCCAGACTTCCACCCGCAGTTTGCAGCTGTTTACAGCAGAACAACTGTTGCTGATTACTCTCCATTCAGAAAACAATCTCGTTTTTGTAGATTTCAAGTATTTCAGCTTGCTGCCCACACTCCAAACACAGAGGACATCATGGTCCAAGCTTGCCATTGCTGTCTACAACAGTCTGGCGCTTGTTTCTAACCTATCACACACTGTTTGGAGCTGATTTCAGCATATTAACTACTGTTGCTGTTTTTTTCCTGCATTTTTAGTCTTTCTCTCTCTTGCAGGCTGTCCTGCCTGCGTTTTTAGTCTTTCTCTCTCCTCATTTGCGTTTTTCTACTGGTTGCAGCCTCTTACTGCTGGTCACATCCTCCTCCCACTGGTAGCTCACTTCCAGCCCTTCCACTACCCTCCCACCCCTTGAGGCGGACATTGCGGTTCGTGGCTCATGGTGGCTGACCTCTTCCTTCTTCAGCAAGGCATACTAGTATCCATGGCTTCCTTACCAATAGATGTCCAGACTACTGGGTGCTTCTACTGTGGCATCACCAGACACACCACCGATACTTGTCGACTTCGACCTTTGCTCCCCACCCCCCCAAAGTATATGCGTCTTCCACCAGGCACCCCTTGTGCCACCTCTCCTTTTTGGGCCACAGAGATCGTTCTACATTGGTTATCAGAGTACTATGCTCAAGGCAATAAGACACATCCGATGCGTACTAAGTCCTTTCGAGCACATGGAGAATCGATTGGCGCTACGACCTCCTAGAGATCGTCGCAATGCCAGAGTCTTCTCCCACTTATTTTCAGGTATAGTGGCTTCCACAACCTATGGCTCTGCAGTCCGCTCCACCGAGAGACAGTGATTGTCTGATACCGTCTCCTTGTCAGTACGCTCCTTCGAGAGAGTGGCTACTCGACTCCTTCCTCTTCTTCGGCTACCCAATCTGCTCCACTAAGAGACAGCGATCGTTGCCCACCTCTTACTCATTCTAAGCCCCACCCTTCCACACCCTCGACTTCTCACGTTCGAGAGGCTACCTCTGGGAGCTCTTCAGCACCCCAAATACCTTCTTCGGCACGACTGGCGGCACTTCCTTCGTCATCAGACATTTCGGAGTCCGTGATCCGTGAGTTTTTGGATTCCCTATCTACTTCAGAGGGGGATTCAGAGGGGGATGTTATTTCTTTGCCCTCAAAGGGGGCATCTGCTTCTTCTTCGACTTTAGCGGGGGCCCCTCCACCTCCCACCTCAAAGGGGGAACCTACTCCACATGAAGTTCTTCACCCATTCTCTACTTTCTTAGGGTGGCTGTCTTCGACCAGTCATCTCTTCTATTGATACCCAGGATCTTTAGGTACCACCTAGATCGAGACCTCGGAGATTCAACCGCGACTTGGTGACGAGGCCTTCGTATTCCTTCCCGCATGGATGGACGGAGCTAGTGGCTTCTCTCCCAAGGTTGAGTTTCGGGTTCTCCAGTTCACTCTGTCTACTGGTCTTTACTGCAGGTTCCCTTTCCAGTGGAAATCTTGGATCTTAGGGATCCTCTACGTCTTCTTCCTCTCCTCTTCTTGCCTTGGTCACTTGGTTAGCATGGAGCCACCTCCCGAGATCGAGTATGGGAATATCCTTATGGTTCTCGGCACCACACAAAGTCCGACATTCCTCCTATGCATTGCATGTTTTCATCATCTTTGTACTAGGGCGCTTGGGCAAGTAAACAATTTCCCCACAAGGGATACTGTCCAAGTGACACCTGCTGCATGAGTATTCTTCAGCATGTAGCATTGCATCTCCACCTCACTCTTCTCTTGTTCCTCTTTTTGGGCTTGAGAGGGGGTGTTGAGAAACCCTTCACCTGCAGTTTGCGCTTTTGGGTTTCTGCATTTCACGTTTAGGGTTTGCAGCCCCAAAAAGGGGCGCCATCCTGACTATGCCTATTTATAGGCCACTCTCTCATTCATTCCTCACAACTGATTC
The DNA here is from genome assembly GCF_053477565.2 of Lygodium microphyllum. Taxonomy (NCBI): domain Eukaryota; kingdom Viridiplantae; phylum Streptophyta; class Polypodiopsida; order Schizaeales; family Lygodiaceae; genus Lygodium; species Lygodium microphyllum. The sequence goes on along the minus strand of NC_141151.1, from coordinate 118,941,964 downwards.
ATTCAATCCGTCACCTCTTCTCTCCAGCCTCTCCACTATCCTCACACCCCTTCAGGAGGACATTGCGGTTCGTGGTTCGTGGCTATCTTCATCATCTTCCTTGTGCTACGGCACCCTTGTTCCCTTGTATAATATTCACTCCATGATTTAAATCTTCATCATTCCATTCATCAGAGTTTCTTCTCTCTTCTGTTCTCTTCTCCATGTTTGCTGAGTTCACTTCGTGTTCCTCCCTGCCAACCCTACTATCTCACTGGTACGTCATCTTTTGACAACCCAGAAGTGAGCACATCTTTTGCCTATCATGTCCCCATTCCTCCTTCCTGGGCTACACATGCAAATGCTATGTCTATGCCTAGTCAACCCATACCCACTTTTAGATTCACCGTGCACATATCCCACATGCATGGTGGGCACTCTAGGGTTAATCCCCAAGTGTACTCCACTCCCCCACCTTACCCACCCTACCCATCCTATTCCTCATTCAGCATTACACTCTTGTTGTTGCGGCTAAGAATGCCTATACAGATAAGACTCGCTTTAACAGGTCAAATTACACCACTTGGTCTAACTTTATGCAACAACTACTTGAATCTCAAGGTCGTTGGGACCTAGTCATTGGTATAGAGTCTACGTCGAACCCTCAACTAGCTCACCCCAATCACATCCATCAATGGAAAGCTCGAAATGCTATAGCCAATGTTGAGTTCATGCAAGGATTGATTCCTAAGTTCCATTCTCAATTGCAGCACTTTCCCCTTGCATCTGAGTTGGATTCCTCTTCTTAACCACTATGTGGAAAGAGATTAAACCCAACGTATCAATCTCGACTTTGAGCTTCATGAGAGTTTTCTATTAAGGAAGGGGATGACCTGAAGGTCAAGCTAGCTGAATATAGGCAGTTACTTGCTAAGTTTACTACTATTGACTCACCAAAGTCAAATGACGATCAAGTTATATTCTCCTTAAACAAGCTAACTAAAAAATACTTTCACTTCATCCACACATCATTTCGTTGCTCCACTTGCCAACCTTCTATGAGTCTGAATGTCATTTCTTGGGTTATACAAAAGGCTACATGATCAAGTCCACAAGAAGTCCTCCCCACATTCTTATTCAGAGAGAGGTTTACAAGGGAAAACTAAAAGTGGCAAGAACTCTCAAGATGCGGGGGCAACCCAAAACAAGGGTGACACCCCTTTCTCAAATGGAAACAAAAAACAAAGTCCATCAAGCAACAACTTCCTAAAAAGAATAGGTTTTGCACACATTGACAAAGATCAGGCCATGTAGATAAGGAGTGTTGTACTAAGGCCCAGGGTCTCCCGAGTCCTAGCTAAGAAACCACACCATGCCACGACTACATCCACTTTCCCTGGACAGTTGAGTGGGTCTATGCCTCCCATTGTTGCCTTGTCTGCTCCTTTGGGCAGAAGTGCCTCCAGCTCAAGTAGAACCAATGCAAACCTGCATGTTAGTCCTAGCTGAAAATACAAAACCTTGCAAAAGAGATCAGAATTCGCAAAAACAAAGATCAATACTAAGATGCTTCAAAGCAAAACAAAGCAAAAGCAAAGCTAATAAAAAGTGAATGAGTGTGTGAATGAGTTAATGCGGCAGATGAAAAAAGAAGGAAAGCCTAAGAACAAACTAACCTATGGGCCTAACTCATTAGCCTAAGGAACTAAGAGTTATAAGTAGTATGAGACTAGTGTAGTGTACCCTAAAGGTGCTAACCTAAGTGTATAGCTACTATCATGTACGGCCATTAGTATCTTTGCCAATGAAACTCATGTCAAGGAGGGGAAATAGTCTTAGGTGGGGTTGCAAGAGCAGACCCTAGAATGGATGCAAAGAGTACAATAGGTGAGTGATTAGTAGACCAATCACTTAAGCCTTCAAGAGTACTAAAAGACAAGGGCTACTAAGATTGTCCATGTGCAATATGTCTTTGTCGTTCCTTTGTGGTTTCATCTTCTTTGGAGACTTGTTCTTCTATCAACATGGAGGATTCCCCTCCCAACGTGGATCTTTCGACATCTCTTGATGCTTCACAATGGTAGCTTCTCCTTAGCTCTTCCAGCTAGGGTATTTAATCCACATCCTTCCTCATAGTGCTCGGCACCATACAAAGACTGATATTAGGTTCCTCTTCCTCCTTCAGCATCACCCTTCCTAGTTGAGCGAGGGTTTCTATCCTTTCTTGGTATTCCACAAGTTTCGACATTTTGTTCTCGACATCAGTCTCCCTTCCCTATTGTACCTCTCCTTTGCATTGTATGATCATCATCATCTTTGTAAAAGGGCACTTGAGCAAGTGAACAATTTCCCCATGAGGGATACTATCCAAGTGGCACCTATTACATGTGCATTTTCATCATGTAGCATACTCTTTACAGCTCATTGTGCAGAGCACCCCTAAGCACATCCTGAGTTGTCTCCACTCGCTCCTATTCTACCAACTTGCCACCACACCTACATACTTCTTCTCCCTTTTCCCATGTCATCGACAACCTCGTGTGGTTGGGATAGCTTGCCTATTTTGTGATATGTTGAATCTACCCATCCTTTGCATTCTCTGCCCAGGCCATAGTTACTTGATAGGCTGCAAACCCTATCTTCTCCTACACCCAAAAAAAAAGTGAGGGGGTTCCATGTGGTTCCATACATCTTTGCAAATCCTGGTAGGCCACTGGATAACCAACGAGCAGCCTTTGTCCCATGCCTTGGTCTCTCTAGGGTGATCACTTGGGCTCGTTTGGTAAGATAACCATTGCCTCTATAGTCTCAGTAGGTCACTTGGCAAGCCAATGTGCACCCTTTGTTCAATGTCTTGGCTACTTTGGGTGGAATGCCTTGGGGTAAAATTGGGCTTAAGCTTTTCTTTCAATTCCTTCTTGGTTCCAGCTTTGGGCCTGAGAGGGGATGTTGAGCTACAAATGCCTTACCAACTGATTAGCTCTTTAAAACAGCCCCAAAACCAAAAGTTTCATTACCTAGTGCACGGTACTAGAGAGTTTCTATGTCCCATAAGCAAAACACTAATTTTGGGAGGATACTTCTATATCTATAAATAGACAAGCTGCCCACCATTCAGCCCATCCTAGTTTTGCAAGTTACACCAGTCCGCACACCCTCTACTGAGTTGGCGTCTTGTTTCCAGCCTGCAGCCCTTCATCACTTGCTATCCAGTCATCATCTCCTGCAGCCACGTCATTTTCAGCCCCTGGTGCCTTCTCTTCTGCTGCCGCCCAGCTGTCAGGAGGTGCCAGAACTGCTGCATTTACAGCCAGCACTCCATTGCCAACAGCTGACATCATCATTGATCCTGTTCAGCCTGCATTTTGCTTATCAGCAGGCCGCCGTGCATCAGTCCATGCTACCTCAGCTGTCACCCTGCTGTCTACAGCATCAATTATCAGTTTCCAACCTTGTTCGTGTGGTAGACTGCTGTGCTTACCACATTTCAGCCTCCATACTGCTGCATTTTGGTGACCAGCTGCTTGCCCTTCCACATTCAGCAGAGTGACTGAAGGTGTGGATGATCTAAGAGAGTGGCAATGGGATGCCCACAACATGCCCTGCTATAGGGAATCATTGGGCCTTTGTCCTACTGTGCAAATAAAAGCAAGCCTTTTAATTATAAATAAAGCTTTTTGGGGCTTAAAGCCACTGATAAACCTGCAAGTAGCATAAATAAATAGAAACCAAGGAACAAAAAGTCTGGGGCAAAAAAAAATCTGTCCACTTTGGCCAAAGGCAGAGGCCACAAAACAACTACCAAGCACATAGCAGAATGTCCTCCTGGATTTTACAAAACCATGAGGAGACTAGGTAACCATTCCTACAAACTCAGGACCAGCTCCTAGATCAAACGTGTTGAAACATCAAAATCTTTGAGACCAATGTCCATATGTGATGTTGAAAACCTGGAACATCTTTGCAACTATCCCAAGAACTCAAAACTTCTAGCTTCTTACTGAATAGATCTTATGAATCCCCAATCACTCCTTGCTTGACAGCACTATGGAAGCTAAAAATGGCTCCATCACAAACTATAAATGCAAGCTTAGAAGTACAAAACCTCTTATGAATTCACACATCAATGAGAATGTTGTTGTGTACATGGATTGATGTACTCACAGCAATAGAGTACGCAACCAGTAGTGATTCCAAACTCTTTAGGTAGCAGATAAAGGCGACAATCTCAACCAGTGAAATGCCAAAAAGGGCAGGAAATTGTCCAAAGAGGTGTCTGAATGATGAAGGGCTGTGCCAAAAAATGACCACTAGTCAAAATAAGAGTTTTATAGCAACAAGTGCAAGCATCACTTGCAACTGCAGATACTTGAAAAGATGCATGTCAGACCTGCCCCACTGAAGAACTTTGCAGTGGCTCTACGCAACTGACCTGGAAATTGCAAGAAATATCACCACTGGAATAGCCATAATCACCTTCTGCACTGCTGCAAAGACAAAGGGTGATGGAGCCAAATGTGATCCCATTTTATCCAGACTGCAAAGGAACGTACACAAAACGATAACAAACTGACAAATTAAATTTTCTCAAAACACTGCTACTGGACTTTGCACAGCTTAGAAATAAAGTGAAAGCATCACTGACATTAAGTACCACTCAACATCAGCAAAATGTGTGATCACCTGTGACTGATACTCAAAAGACCAGCAACTCCAAGCATAAGAAGACTACCTTGCTCCCTCCTAACGGCAAGGAGAGGCTCAAAAATATTGCCCACAAAGATCCTGTCATTGAACATCTGGCATATCATGATTTCACTCAGGGTCGCTCAAACAGTACCCACCTAACATAAGTTGTTCAAGGTCCATACAGAGTAATCACGACAAATGCTACAGAACCCTTACCAAGCTAAAGATGGACGCCGAAACTCTCTTGTTACAACATCAGATGATACAGATGATGATTCTCTATCTGCCACTTCAGAAACCACCTGAAGACTCTCACCTTCCACCTTCTCTTCGCAGTCAGCTTGGTGAACTGCATAAGCTGACCTTCCTTTCCCTGGAAGAATACTATTTAGCCACTTGGTCAGCAAACCTGCCGGAAGACTGTACCTTGATTTAGGCTTCTCTCTTTTTATTTCTGTCTCACAAGGCTGCTCAACAGCAAGCAAATAACCCCCAACTGTCACAACAATTACTCCTACTAATCCTTGTAAACTTGGCATTTCATGCATCAAGGCAAAACTCGTGAAAACAAGGAGAACAGGTGTAAATGCCAGGTATGGAACCGTAACAGATAATGGAGACAGTTGCAAGGCCCTTTGATACAGAAAGCCAGCAATAACCTTTATGCCTGCACTGACAACAACAATCTGCAGGAAGTACAAGTCCATACCCTTGAACATAAGGTTCAAGGATCCATATTTGCCAGAACCAAAAACAGCAAGGGCCAAGAAGACTGCATCAAGCAGGCCAACAAGGCCGATTAACTCTGTGGTTGTAAATCTTTGGGATGCCAACTTTCTACTTCCATCTATACAGCTGTTACCTATGGCCGCTGCAGCAGCATATACAAAACCAATACCCTTCATTGTACAATTTGGTATGTGGTCTTATGACAGCCACCCTTATTCTCTTCTTGCTCCTAGTTGCCAAGTTATGCCGATACCACAATGTGAGAATCTAACAGCCCTTTAGAAAACCGTGTAATAGCTCCACAATCTTCAAGTAGTAAAAAAGAAATATCCTGCTGAGTCTTCCTGTTTCTTACTTTCCTGTAATTGCACTCATCCAGGTGAAACCTTGCATATCAATCCGTTTTGATACTATCTAAGTCAACTAAATGGATCTGATATTACTGGAATTCACTCATCATAACAAGACCCAAAGCTTCAAATTACTCGCTTGGAAAGTGATGGCAACTCCTGATGTTCCAGTCAGAGTCACAATCTGACAGTATCCCAAGTATATTTTACAGAAGCCAAGAAAAATGACACCAACTGCCTTGCAACCTCTTCAAAATTTTGATCGTCAGTGATTCACAACTTTTAGCCATAACACACGTGACATGAGTAAACTTGAAATTGATCTGCCCCCTGATTACAATGATATCTAAAGGCCAGAAGTTCTGATCTCTTTGTGAAAGTTCTGACCTTCTGGACGCAGAACTATAATAGAGGAGAATTTTCGGCAGATCAGCCAAAAGTGACCTACAGCAACAAGATCTCAATGTAGGCCACTGCAAGGCTGACAAGTTAGGAGTCTCGGTTTACATTTAGAGTAAAACCCTAACAAAAACCTTCCTTGAAAGCCTGACGAGAGGAACACAACGGAATGCAAGAAAAACCTGCCACATCCCGTGTCAATGGCGGATGCAGGAAGATGACCCGAAATCCTGCTCAGTGCTAAATGCTTGCTGAGGCCACCAAGAAATGATCAAGGCGTACTTGTCAGTGCGGAGCGTGTGCTGCCGGGACAGAAGCGGACATGGCAGGCGAGCGGGTGGTAGAAGCGAGGCATTGCGTCAACGATACGTTCCGCCATGACCGGGATCGATCAATCCATCGATCCTCTCCCTCCACTGTTGAGGCTTTTGTCTACCTATCTATCGCAACGGAGGAAAAGGCCATGCGGCGTGCGTGCCATCGCCGACTTTTTCGCCGTCCGGCGTCGTCGGGGCCCGAGCTCAGATCATTCCACGTGGCCCCATATCAAGCATGCCACTTGGCTGCATAACGAAAAGCGTGCAATGGTCCACGGCAAATAACTTTAGTCTTGAAACGTTGCAGTCTACCGAGACGAGCGAGAAGAATACATAATACGAGGAGTCGGTATGTTGCATGAGGAATTGGGCAACACAAAGCACCCGATGCTTCCAAGAGAATGGCTAGTGCTCCACACTGGCTTTAGTAACAGTTCGGGCATTTTACATTTTAATGTGCAGTTCATGTGACAAGAGCATTCACACACCCACATTCTCTCTCTCTCTCTCTCCCCAACCGCTTGTACTCAACATGTATATACAATATAAATAGGTATAATGATACATCGATAAAATAATAGTACATATTATATATACTACAAATGAATAAAGCCTATTATTAATATAATACCATATGTTTTATACAACATACTATCTTATATGTATTATATTATATATATGTTAATAATACAATATCATATAAAATAGATCTATTAATATAATCTAGATCTGAGTGTATGTCAATACAATATGTTTTTAATAATATATTACATATTACAAGTAATAAAATATCAATATAAAATAAAATATATTTTTGATATAATAAATGATACTTTATCATCCATATATAATAACATATTATTTGTGTAATATGTACGTGATATATTTTATTAATAAAATAATTAAACAAATTAATAATGTAGTGATTGCCACTTGATAATACATATAATAATATTTTATATAATGTATATCATATTTAAGTATTCTAATAATATTACAAAAATATATCAAAATATAATAAGGCTGATATAATAATGTATTAATATATTTCTATAATACTTATAAGTATTACACGATAAAATTTATAATGTAGTAATTGAAACTATCTAAAAGATTGTTTTTATTAGTTTGTTAATATTAATTTTTATTATATTAAAAATTTATTATTTTTTTTATGATAAAAGTTAAAATGTATTTATTCTTAAGTAATGTTTAAAGCAATATAAAATCCTTCTAAAATAAAATTTTAGTATTCATGATTTAATCATAAGTCTTTTATTTAAAATTTTTAATTAATTTTAAACATTGAAATAATTTTATTATTATGTTACTTTTTATTCTAATATCATTTTATGTTTAAACATGCAGCCTTTTTCTACTTTCTTTTACAAATGAATTTGTCGTATGCTGAACTTACACACCTTTTTGTTGATTTAAGTTTTTAGGCCACTTGCCTAGAGTTAAATCTCCTTCATGCAGCCCTAGCAATTTACGGTTGCTAGTAACTTTCTTTAAGAATCATTTCAAAAAAGATGTTCAATAATGCGATATGCAGTTTATTTCTTCCATGCTTAATCGAAGTGTACTATCATAATTCCGTTTTGTATTAATCTAATTTCAATTCATTGCAATGCATAAAAACTACTGGCTAGAAATTCATAGGAATCTTATGCTCACTTTATTTTGTTTGTTTTATTGAAAATACTAATGAGTACTAGCAGTTTAATTAATTTTTATTTTTAAGATAAAAATACATATCAATAATCACTATTATAATGAAATGTCACCTTGAAAAATAAATTAGATTTATCAACCTCATATTTTTAAATCATTATTTATAAGCATTATTCGACTATGTATTTTAAGTTATATTATAATATACTTAAATTTGTGTGCATGTGTATACATATATATTTAGATACATACGAGTGTGTGTGTGTGTGTGTGTGTGTGTGTGTGTGTGTGTGTGTGTGTGTGTGTGTGTGTGTTTTACACATGTGTATCAATGTGTGTGACCTCATAAGTATGTGTACTCTCTTCTCATTATTTTTCTCTCCTCTATGGTATTAAATTGGTCACAATTGTCACATGACGAAATGACCACTCATTGAAAGTAAAGATTAACCATAGGGCTTGAATGAAGAAAGCTATGCTTGAGTTGCAAATGAAGTGTTGAATCGGCTTGGAAAATAGATCGTGATGTAAGGAAAAGACTAGAGACATGTTATTTAGCATGTGACTTAAATACTAGAAGGATAGAATGTATTATTTTATGATTGTACTCTAAGGAAAATTAAGTTGTGAGTTACATCTTCTTTTGCAATGTATCCAAAGGATATTGTTTTGGATTGTTGAACTTGTCTCTTTAAGAAAATACTGAAATTGTTTTGGGAAAGAGATGGTCTTCCTAGCCCAGATAAGTTGATTGACTCTTAGGGAATAGTCAGAGTGATTGTTGGATTGATGACTTGAGAAATTAATATTTTCCTAGTCATAAATGATAGGATGATTACCTTGGCTATATATTTTCACAAAAGTTCTTATGCCCTCATTGGTGGATTTATAGTTACGCACTAAACCTCCCCCAAGGTTAATAGTGGGAACCATTCACCAAGGGGCTAGTTTGACAACGTTGGTGGCTAAAACAGCCCCCAGATGTGAGAGGTCTCTCTGTAGGGAGGATGTTAGGCTATTGCTAGGGGAGCTTTAGCCATGAATCCCTTAGGTCTATCAAGGGCTAGCCTAACCCCTACAAGCCCAAGATGGACTTCAAAGAAGGCCTTGATGCTAGATAAGGTTAGATGGACATTAAGCGTGAAGACACTAGGGGGGCTTTGGCCATTAATCCCTTAGGTCGATTGCTTTAACCCCTACAAGCCCAAGATGGACTTCTTAGAAGGCCTTGATACTATGTAAGGATAGATTGGTAGATCATATGCCATGAGATTTGGGCATAAGACACAAATTAAAGGATGGAATGCCAAGTTGGCATTGTGCCTTGAAGAAGGTTCTGACTAAATACATTATTTTGTAATTGCTTTCAAAGGATTGTTTGACATTGTTTGTGTATCTATGTCAATAAAAAACATGAAGGAACTAATGTTAATGACTAATTAAGGAAGCTTTCTCTACATGTCGAACATAAATGTGCTAGAATAATTAAATAACTAAAACACACCCTTGAGGAAAGTAGAAGGGCCTATCCCTAATGGGTTTATCCTATGCATGGATGATCTCAGTGAGCCAAGAGCTTTCCTTCAAGGCCATAGAATTAGGAAAGGGCTAAATGCTTGACTACCTAGTGTACTGCCATCTTAGATCCTGATTGATGTTGTTTCATGGAATTGGAGTCGAGACTAGACCTTACAAGTAGAGGGATCAATATGTATTGCTCCCCTTTGTTTCTCACTCATTATAAACCAAGTGTGTTATTGATGTACTTCCGTTTGAGTTGACTTGTAAATGTAGTGGCTCAAAGACCCACACTAGATAAGCTATTAGGTCATCTTAGTCTATACCCTAGAAACTTAGATTCAAGTCGAGGATTCAAGTTGATCCTTACAGGTTACACTTATAACCTTCTGTTGCAAAGTGGACTCGAGAGGACCTAGTAACAAATCTTGCGTTATTCCAAGGAGTATCGAGTGGTATTGCTTAGGAAAAACTATTGATGGACCACTAAATCATGTCACTGAGGGCTCCTCAGTCACGCACGTTACACATGGTATTTGAGCGAAACCAACAAGTTAGCAATAAGCTTGCATATGTTACCTTAACATTTTGACTTATAAGTTTAGAAGTAAAAGAGTTGGGGCTATCCTAAAGAAATAGTCTAAATGATATGATCTTAATTATCAAGCACCTTCTATCAACATGGATATTGAGAAGAAATTTCTCTTGAAACAAATCTAGCAACCCGGGTTCACGAGAAAATGATCTAATGTTGAGATTGATGCTAAAGCCTAGATCAAAACGCTTGAAGATTATTTTGATGCAGTAGGAATAAGCGCAGTTAACAAGACAATGATTCGCAAACTGAAGATGGTTGGTGAGGCAGCATGCTTGTGATGGAAGCAGTAGTGTTAAGACAATGCTACCACTAAAACCCTTGTAAGCTAGGAAGATATCGAGAAGGCCATTAGATGGAGATACATGTTGCCTTCCTACTGCATCATCAAGATGAATGAGTTATTTTCCTTGCACTAACTAGGGCTACGTCTGGAGGCCTATTATTCTCGGTTGTGACACTTCAAAAATATGTCTTGCCTATGGAGATTTCCCAACAAGTGGCCAAAATCTGTGATGGATTGAATCAACCATTGGACATTCATCTAGAGTCCCTAAGGCCAATTGGCTTGCAAGACACTCTCATACGAGCCAAAGCCTTGATCAAGCCCAAAAGAGACCAATTCCTTGAATATGACTACTTCTTAGCAAACATCAAATTCAAGAGACCAAGAAAAAAAGTGCCATGAGTGCGGTGAGACAAGGCACATCAAAAAGAGATGCCCAAGTCACCAATGCTTCTTTTGCAATGAGCTAGGACATACCCAAGCTGATCGCCTTGAGTTGGATTAAAAAGAGGAAAAACTAGCAACAAAGTGAGCCTGCACAAGTATAGCATATGGCTTCCTTTTAGAATCAGATAGTGATGAAGACCTAGAGCCCATTGAAAACTTTGATGATGATTACAAGTCCTAGAAGAACTATGCATGAGATGTAATAGGCCCCATACTTGTAATGATCCCCTATTATCACATTGTGGGAGCTTTCGCTCCACCGCCAAGACCCATGGACCGCTTATTGTTTCAAGTGTTCCAAGCCGAGCACTAATGGCTACCTCTCACATAGCCGACGCGCCATCCATATCTATGGGTGTAGTGAGCTTACCTCCATGCCATTCGAGTTACCTCCTCTCCCGCACACTCTGGTTGCTCCATGATCCAAGTGCAAGCTTCAAGCAAGCTCCATCCTCAAACTCCACACTCCAAGCTCCATAGCCACAAGCAAGAGAAGAGAAAAGAAGAGAAGAGAAGAAGAGAGGAGAAGATGGAGAGCTTCTCCTCCTCGGTCCCTCACCCTCACACACTCACTCCCTCACACTCTCACACTTCCTCTCTCAAGCACAAGCTCAAGCAAGCAAGAACAAGAAGAAGAAGAAGAAGAGGAGAGCCACTTTTTGCCACACACAAGAATGAGTTTCTCATTCACTTTTCAACTTTATATACAAAACCCTAAATCCCTTTTGGGCAGTCATTCCCTTTTTTACATGGCCGGCCGTAGCCTAGACCCTTTTTTCCATTGTCCTTCTATCTTCCTAGCTTCCTTTCCACTGCCCGTCTACATGTACAAATTACACGGGTGAGAGCCTAGCGCTCCTTGAATTAAACCATGATGTGCTTGCGCTCTTTTACAAAAGTTTTGACTTGCGCTTTTCCTTGCACGCCTTTGTCTTCCGTTTCTCTTTGCCTTGGTCTTTGTCTTTGTCTTCTGTTTTAGCTTTCCAGATTTTCCACCGCCTGGCCCTCTTTTACAAGATTTCAGGGTGCGCCTTTGTATTTTAAAATGCACCTTTCCCCTTTTGCATTGGCCTTAGACTTTTTAGGTTGCCCTTGCGCTTTTGGCCTTTTCTCCTCTTCTTTCTTCAATCGAGCTACCTTTTTTCCGCCTTTGCCCTGCATCTTTTTTATTTCCTTTTGCTTTCTTCATGTTGGGGTTAACATTACCCCCCTCCTAGATGAGTGCCAGTCCCATGGCACTCACCGTCGTAGGTAGCAGGCATTAGCATGCACCGAAGACGTGGGTGGGAAGGACGTCTGTGGTTGCCATGGCGCAGTGTTGGTAGTGGTGAGGAGGAAGGTCGTTGGGGGCATGTTGGTGGGTTAAGTGGTAGGTGGGAGGGCAATGGGAGTTGGTGGTAGGGCTGCTCTTTGAGTGGGTTACACCGATGGAGTACAAGTGGCGGTGTGTTGGGGATTCTATACATGATGATTCTTGACAGGCTTACAGGGTGATAAGGATAGGAATTCAAAGTTGAGTGTTGATGAAGAGCAGATGACACCTTCGTTGGAGTCTTGAATATCTGCAATTGGAAAACCTCTCATGTGGTCTCTCCTTAAGGGGTAGTGCTAGTCTTCTTATTGTGCACAATACATATTTTGATTAGTTTGGGAGACAGGTCGAACTCTAAGCAAGCCTGGAGTATTGTCTTGAACTTGAGGACCCAAACTATGTATAGACTTTTGTGCAAATATTATGTGAGTGTCCGTGCATACGTAGAAATTATGTAGGTAGAAGACTGCGGCCTGGTGGCTCATACCGTCGGGTGGATGAAGCAGAGTAGTCCATGATGGAAAGAAGTGCATGTGAAGGTGGGTGCGCCATCGTGTGGACTGTGACATTGGGCCTGTGGATAAGAACGGTATATTGTTCATGGCCATTCGTGCAGTGCGTGTCCCAATTGGTTGCCATGATTTTAAGGCAAAGTGTGAGAGGGAATTGTGGGAATGGTACAGGGTGACAGGTTTAACCACAGGCGAGACAAGCTTCCTAGGGCTGTCCTGCTCTTGATGTGCCCTGAAGTATTGTGGGTGATGTTAGGGGGCTAGGGGACTAGAGACGGAGCCAACCGACCAAGATCACTGGACGCACCTAATTTGAGGACCCCTAGGTGCGGTGATGTGCGCATGGGTGTGTTTTTTATTTTCTCTTTATTTTCTTTTTTCTTTTTTTTTTTCCACAGTACAACCATTGCAATATGCAAGGGCTATGAGCCTTTCAACAGGTTGGGACATGTCAAGCCTCGGAGGCGCGGGAAATGGATGTGACCGTGATGAATTTTCCCTAGCCTCGTTGTTAGGGGAGCTGTTGTTACGATATGGTATGATTGCAACGCCCCTCGTCGTGAGTGCAGAGCGTGACCCAAGAAAGCCCATGACTACGCGTGGGTTCGTGCAATATGTGCACTCGTGAGGGTGATGATTTGCGTTCAGCAGCGTGACTTTGTTGCGGTTAGTGCACAGTCGTGGTTTTGCAGTGACCCAGGTGTTGAACATGTTTGTACGAAGACCTGTGTTATCCTGCATCCACTTGTCATGTCGTGAGAGCACATGATTTCTTTAAGTAATTAAACAGTTGTAGTTATGTTAAAACATGACTTTCCAAAATACTATAATGTTAATCGCACTGCATATGCGATTGCTTGTCAAAGATGCGGCATACATTAGCTATAAGCAGCAGAAGTTGCACGAGTGGGGAGTGTCCGTTTCACCCATCAAAAGACAAAAAGTTAGGTCCTGATGACTTGTTAAGCTGCTCGTACATCCTAGGGCTTAGTCGATTTCTACTAGGCGGGGCAAGTCTGATTGGTTGGGCGACTGGGCTGGTGCTGGTGCGGGATTGTCGTGAGGTCGAGTAGGGCACATGTCGGCCGGGACATGGATGGTATAGTCCCGGGCCGCCGCCACTTCCAAAATGCTTTTAACTAATTCGTCGAACTCTTCCCTGTCCCTGGCCACCTTTCCTGCTGTTGGGCATCTGGTTCTTGAGTGCTCGTGGGGGATTTGTGCAACTAGTGTTGCCACAGCTTGCACGCTTAGCCCAGCTTTGACTTTCCTGGTCCGAGGATTTTTAGGCCTTTGTCCGGGACTATGCCATTTAGGTCCGTGTTTCTTTGTGTATCTTGAGAGTGGGCACATAGCGCAACGGTGGAGGGGCGCGTGCCGCGTGCTCCCATCATCTGCGAAGAGAGTCTCTACATGCCAGCTATCCGTGGTTCTCCATGTTTTCCTACTGGAAGCCTACAAGATGCAATCCAAGAGTTAGGCCTTGATATGGAATAAGATTGCTCCCATAGGAAGGATTTTAGTGTGGGTTGTCAAATGCATATGACTAGAAGAGAAGGTGCGGAACATGCTGTACTCGTTGTAATGGTGTCCCTCGTGGGGGATTTGTGCAACTAGTGTTGCCACAGCTTGCACGCTTAGCCCAGCTTTGACTTTCCTGGTCCGAGGAATTTTAGGCCTTTGTCCGGGACTATGCCGTTTAGGTCCGTGTTTCTTTGTGTATCTGGAGAGTGGGTACATAGCGCAACGGTGGAGGGGCGCGTGCCGCGTGCTCCCGTCATCTGCGAAGAGCGTCTCTGCATGCCAGCTATCCATGGTTCTCCATGTTTTCCTACTGGAAGCCTACAAGATGCAATCCAAGAGTTAGGCCTTGATATGGAATAAGATTGCTCCCATAGGAAGGATTTTAGTGTGGGTTGTCAAATGCATATGACTAGAAGAGAAGGTGCGGAACATGCTGTACTCGTTGTAATGGTGTCCCTCTGGCCTCTAACTATGAGCAGAGCATGACTCACGCCGAGTTACATCGGTTGGTGGTCCTGCGTTTGGAGGGCTCATCCTCAGAAGGATAGGCCGAGAAGGGAAAAGGGTGTAGAGAGGGACTACGCCCTGCTTACATCATGAGAGATGCTGGTCAGGGCTTTCCATGGTGGCAATGCGGGGTGCATGCCCTTTGCCCGGAGGCGGACATGATCTGGTGAAAGGGGGGCCGGCCTAGCGGAGCCTATTGGCCTTGATTCTTCTGTCTGCGCTTGACTTTTTATTGCTTGTGTGTGTTGATAATGTCTATACAGGGTGACACAAAAATCATTGTTTATATATATACATTTTTTCAAATTCTTGTCACTTCACTAGGATAGAAACCAATTGTAGAACTCAGGATTGTACTGAAGTGTGGCACACATATCTACTACACATGGTAGCTTACTCAATACTGATAGATATTTCGCCACATCGAGTAGCATGGAACCTTGTCCGAGTCTACTGGCGACATGTAACTCCTCCTCAGTGAGAACCTTATCAAGTAGAGGGTTTTCTTGGCTTGGTTCAGCCAAGTTCTTGCCCTGAATGGCAGTCAGCACCACTCGAAGGGAAGTTGGTGCCACATGGCTTGGGTCTCTTTGGGATCTCCATTTGGCCAATTGCTCCTCAGAGACTATCATGATCTGAGCCCCTAGTTCGGCCATTGCAATGCGGCTTTCACACCAATGCTGCTCAAATCGACTTCAGCCTGCTGACAATCGCTTTAGTTGCTCTATGTCTACGAGATTCGGTTGGTAGAGCGCCTCATTGAATGTGACAGTTAAGCACAGTTCGTCGACTTCCTTGCCCGATATGAGTAGCAAGTGTTCGTGCAGGAGCCTGCTATAGTGCTCATCAAGGTGTTTCTGCTCTTCCTAAGATAAAGGGAAGGGCAAGTAGTCTCCAAGCTGCTCTTTAGGGAATGTGTGCATGTCTGCCAGGACGTAGACACGTGCAAACACCTTGAGCTTGGCATCCAACTCAGCTAGGCATTCTGAGACACTTCTATGTTTGACGAGGGCTTGCTCGGTTGCCATCTCACGTAAGGCTCTAGGAGTTTGCCTGGGCTTTAGCATAGCTGGGGGCTCAAGCCTAGAAGAGCAAGATCGATCAATGCTAGGAATGCTCATGCGCTTGGGATTTCCAAGGTTCTCTTGAGGCTTCGTCATTGCATCATGGTTCTCTTTGGACGTGACTGGTATGAATTTGTCACCCTGTTGTGGCCGTGTTATCTCCACTCTTGATTGGTCGACGAGAGTTCTATTGTCGGTGGGTTGAGCGTTGGAAGCAACCGTTGATGGCAACGACTTCTTTAACTTTTCAGAGCACACGGATGTGTCTGAGGTTTCACCGCTATTAGGAGGGACATCAATGGGTTCAGTGGTGGATGGACATGATGCTTTATTCCCCAGCTCTCCAGCGCTCTTGGTTTTAACGCTCTTGGGGTCCACGACCACCTATAGCTTCTGCTGTTGTTTGCGTTGTTTTCTCCTCTTTCTCTTGGTCAGTAAAGGCATATCTCTCAATGGTTCAGGACCTTGGACTAGGTCAACCGTTGTTGTGCCCGGTTGGGCCTTAGCATTTCCTTTCTCTAGTGTGTCCTCTTGGAACATAGCCACGCCCCGCTGAATAGCCTTGCTAGGTTGAGTGGTTTGGTGCGTCATTTCCTTGGCCACACCTTTGAGGGGTTCCTCCTCGAGCCTAGGCTTCAGGTGCTTGGGACGGATGGGAGTTGTCAAGGCTATTGGTTGCGGCACCTCCTCCTCAGATGAAGTGTTAGGGACACGTTCCGCAAGGGGTGTAGTCACAGCCGAGGGCTGTGGACTGCTGTGATCCCTGGTCGGGAGAAGTGGTATTTAGTCCAGTGGGTTGGTCACTCTTGGTGGATCGTAGTGTGGAGTCCTTGGGGCGATCGGACATGGTCGTGTCTTTTGTTGTCCTCTGAACACTCACTTGTGTGGATTGATCCTGAGTTGATCCAGTCACATCGGGTCACACGGGAGTATCCTTGGGCTGAGAGCTACGGCCAGTGTCATGTTTTCCCTCTTGGGTGTTTAGAAGCTTTAATGGAGAAAGAGGTTGGGAGTGAGCCCCTGCCATTGACAACTGTCATTGTGCCTTTGTGGTCCGTTTGGGAAGAGAGGACGTAGGGGACCTAGGACTCTTAGGCAGACCTGGCACCGAGACTGAATGATTTGCTTGTGATTGTTGGGGGATTCTGCCGTTAGCTTTGTTGAGCAATCAGCCCTATCATGAGTGATGTTGTGCCTGTGGTGCTCCTTGTCCCCATGGGAAGTCAAAGGCTCCTTGGCCACCACTAGTGGACCTCGTGCACATTCGACGGATCCCTCTGATATCTGCTTGCTAGGCACGCTAGGCTGAGGATCTAGTATTTGATGGGTCATGTTCGGTTTCTTGATTTCAGTCGTGAGGGGCGCAATCACTCCAATATTTTTGGTCCGAGACTCGAATTCTTGTTTAGGGATCCTCCCATGTCTCGTTTTTTTTAAACCTAATTTGGGCTTCCGACCGAGGGGTTTAGCAAGAGGTTTTGGTACCCAAATGCCTACATAGTACCCTTGAGCACGAAGCAACGCCTTGGATATCCATCGTGGCGTTGTGTGTGCTCTCCATGGATGCCTTCGACTATAAGGCTCAGGCATCTTTCGTGATCTTCTACGATATTTGTAAGTCCAAGCCCTATCCTTGGGCTTATCTCCTACCCTCTTTGTTTCAAGTATGGCCTCACTTACTGGTTCTCTCCGTTCAACTTGCACTTGTATCAACTCTTTCAACAACTCCTTACTCTCATTACTAGGCTTGCTTGGTATGTCAGAATGCTCCTTGCCCTTCCCTCGAGGTTTGGTGAGGTCACCCTTGCTAAAAGTTGTAATTATCCTCACACCTGGTAGTGCTAGGTGTATCCTCTGTGCTATATAGTCGGCTTCACACTTCGTCGCCTTTTTGAAGGGCCTTCCTAAGAGGATTTCCTTTCCATAATTCTTGCTATTTAGAGGAACATAGAACAGGACTGGCAAGCTTTCGGTTTCAATAGTTACAAGGATTCTGCACTTCCCTAGAAGTGCTTGTGGGTTTTCCTCGTGAGGCGTAAGAGTTGCATCAGTCGGTTTGAGCTCTGGTTGACCTAGTAGGGTCCATGCTTCGTAAGCCAAGATATTAAAATCTGCTCCTTCATCAATGAGAGCATCAACACTATGCTCCCTTTTTGCGGTGAGTTTGACCCTAAGATAAGCAAGTGGTACTATGTCTTCATCGTCCGGGTCTTGGTTTTCATGTCTAATCATCTCCGCATTGGTAGCTTGATGGTGTTGCATTCTGCTTTGACTAGACATAGTTTGAACACAATGTACATGTGTCCTTGTAGTGTGGCCTTTTTGCCCTTGATGGCGAGATTGGCCCGTTAAGGTTCTAGGGTCTCTATTTGCCTCTATTCGGGTGCGGGCTTCTGGTTGCTCCTTTCCAAGTGAGCATCCATGCTCGCGTAGGGCCATGACTGCCCGAGGGTCTAAGTTGGAGGGCCTATCATAGCGCACATTGTCTCTCCAACCTACTTGGGGAGGATACAGAGGGGGCAGAGCCCCCTTTGCGGGGGTCTGGGAGGTGGTCCCTTCCCCGACTCGCAAGGTCATTACACTAAACACCATGCACAGCTTGGAGGATCGTTCAGCCAAATCTTGAACCACTTGCTCGAAGTTTTGGCCCAGCAGTGGATCTCTGATGCGCCTTTCGCTCTACGTAGCTTGTGGGGTCAATTTCGGGGTTCAAAGTTTTTTCTAATTCGTTGCCTTATTCGTTTTTGGGTCCGATCAGGCTTTTCCACTTAGCGGTTTGCTTCTAGGTCTCTAGTCTCGCAACTGCCTACCTCTAGCTACTAAGCGGCTGCGCCCTACGATTTTGCATATTCCGTGTGCCAGAATCAAGTTTCGAGTGTCCTAAGGGCTTCCGACAGTTCGCGCTGCTGAGTGTTGGCTGGGTCAGGTAAAGTTTTCTGAAAATTTGGTCAAACTACATACTCGGCCCAACTGGTCCGAGTTCCTGATTCGGCACGTCCGAGGGCCGAGTGGTAAGGGTCGTGTGTGACTGTTCGAATGAAAAATTCGGTCAGAACCCGGGTGTCCGAGGGCCGAGTAGGCCGAGGCAGGGTCAGGTGGCCAAGTGGGCTAAGGCAGGGTCAGGTGGCCGAGTGGGCCGAGGCTGAGCTCTAAGGTAGTCCGAGTGCTTGATTCGGACGGCCCGAGTGTGGGCGTCCGAGCGGTGGTGGTCGAGTGGGTAGAGTCGAGCGGTCCGAGGGCCAAGTCTGGGCCTTAAACCAGAGTCGTCGTCACTCGGACGTGCCGGGCGCCACGTGTCTTTTCGCCAACTCTCGCGAAATTCGCCGTGCCGGGTGCTGGAAGCCTTCCCCCTTGTCGAGCAGCTCCAGATTGGTCCTACTACTGTAGGGGAAGGTGTAGAATTACCTAGGCTGGCCGAATATCTCTCTGATGCCAAGATTGAAGCGGATTCCCTCACCAAGCTTTCCTCTTCTCTCCTGCTCTCCTGAAACCCTGCAATGCACAATGTGGCCTTTCTTGCCACTTTTGGCCCTTATACCCCTTTCGGGGCATGGTATTGACACCCCCAATAACTCACTTGCCAACTTTAGGCATCACAAGCGAGTTTTTTTATCACTTTTGCACAATTCTTGCCCTGTTTTTGCCATGTTTTGCAATAGTAACCCTGATGCTTATTTCCTTTGTTTTTCTTTGTTTTCTCCTACTCTAATGCATCCAAATCACAAAGTAAATACCTACACTACTCCATCTCACAACATAAATCTCAAAAAGCAAAAAACCTATTTCCCAAGGAGATCGAATACCATCTTCAACCCCCTCACTTCCTACCTATCTCAAGCACCGGTTCGGGGAAAAACCCTTACTTTGATGCTCGATTCGAAGCGCACAAGCGCTCAAGGCTTGAATCCGTTGGTCCCGGCAATGGAACCAAAATGTGGGAGCTTTTGCTCTACCGCCAAGACCCACGGACCACTTATTGTTTCAAGCGTTCCAAGCCGAGCACTAATGGCTACTTCTCAAATAGCCGACGCGCCATCCATATCTACGGGTGTAGTGAGCTTACCTCCATGCCGTTCGAGTTACCTCCTCTCCTGCACACTCCAGTTGCTCCACAATCCAAGTGCAAGCTTCAAGCAAGCTCCATCCTCAAACTCCACGCTCCAAGCTCCATAGCAGCGAGCAAGAGAAGAGAAAAGAAGAGAGGAGAAGATGGAGAGCTTCTCCTCCTCGGTCCCTGACCCTCACACACTCACTCCCTCACACTCTCACACTCCCTCTCTCAAGCACAAGCTCAAGCAAGCAAGAACAAGAAGGAGAAGAAGAAGAGGAGAGCCACTTTTTGCCACACACAAGAATGAGCTTCTCATTCACTTTTCAACTTTATATACAAAAACCTAAATCCCTTTTGGGTGGTCATCCCCTTTTTTACATAGCCGGCCGTAGCTGGCCGTAGCCTCGACCCTTTTCCCCATTGTCCTTCTATCTTGCTAGCTTCCTTTCCACCGCTCGTCTACATGTACAAATTGCACGAGTGAGAGCTTGGTGCTCCTTGAATTAAACCATGATGCGCTTGCGCTCTTTTACAAAAGTTCTAACTTGTGCTTTTCCTTGCATGCCTTTGTCTTCCGTCCCTTCATGTGAGAAATAAACTTACCTAGGTCTTCTCCTTGTTTATACTCCAATTGATATTTAGGAAAATTTTGGAGTTCTTCCCTATAGCACCATAGAGCTTTTCAAGCTCATCCCATTTCTCCTATAGGTAGTGGAGAGTTGGTCAATATGATGAATTAGGGACTCATCTAGATGAATCATGATGATGGCTTGAGCTCTTTCATAATCTTCTACATCAAATGGGTTTGATGGATCAATAACCTTGGTCCCTTTGATGAAGGGCCAATAGCCCCATTCCATCATTTTATACTTCACCAGGACTTGACAAGGATGGAAATCGTTTCCATCAAACTTATGGATTTGAGGCCTAACATTGGCATAAGCCATGACCATAATAGGAAGGTCTTACCGATTGCCCTAGGCAATGGTAGTGTCTAGTCCTCTACAAAGGGCCAAGTACAAACCAATTGACAGAAATGATAGCCTTACAACTGAGTAAAATTTAAAACTATAAGGATGAAAAGGGTTGGAAATCATACATCTGTAGTACCTCAAAATAAGATTTTGCTTATCCTTTCCTTTGGACAACCCTTGGTTTAGGATTTACTATCTTCTTGGGCTTCAATGAAGCGAGCTTTGATTGGACCTCTGGATCCTCCCCACCTTGTGGTTTTGTGGATGAATATTTGGTTGTGCAAGGTCAATCAAGAACTTTGACACTTGCTGAAGAGTCCGAGGAGATTTCAATTACATCTATGTTCTTATTTCATCATAAGGTAACAACAACTAATGTCACTAAATGCCTTTCAGTGCTACAAAGCACTCATCTCAATTTCAAGACCACTTGAGCTGTTTAGGTATTTACCTTGTCAAGCTTAGTGAGATGCTTGACTGAGGACTAGTGTTGAGAGTCGGCTTCTCGATGAGCTCATTGATATCCCCCGAGCATTAGAACTGCTTCCAGATTAGAAACACACTTCAAAGCATATGCTCCAGTGATTAGAATCATTGTTAATGTTTCCCATTGTGAAAAAAAATGAAAATAGAAGAGCTTGAAGCTTCTTGGCTATGGCTGCTAGGAAACCCATACCTAGGGTTTTGATTACAACAGCCAAGTAGGAGAGGAATTAACTCAAACCCTCTTAGGTGGAGATGGCCCACTATGGGGGCTAACAAAGCCCTATGGTAGCTAGAATGATTGTGCCCACAGCAGGCGCCATGCCTTCAAGTTGCGTGCTAGAGCACCCTGAGTTGGGGAGCAACTCTCCGGAAGAAAGGAGAGCAAGATATGGTCTCTTTTGTCCACCCCTGGTCCTCGATTGACAAGTGGTCAAGGCTAGCTATGGTGGAAAAGAGGTGAATGAGAAAGAAGGGGATCTTCTTATGCACTTAGGTCAGGATGTAGCTAAAGAAAGCTTGTTGGATCAGAGATAGCTCTGATACCGTATTGAAATATCAGAGTGGAAGCATGAGAGTGTGCACAAGAGGGAGAGAGAGAGCTCAAGTACAAGAAGAAGATCTTGCTTAGTGAGTTGTTTAGAAGTACAACTAGTACACTCTCCTCAATAGTGAGAGTGACCTTTAGGCATCTTATATAGCCTCTAGATGGCTAGGGTTAGGGTTTCTCCCTACCCTCTAGTTCATTTACACCCAGCTACCCTTATCCGAGAAGCCTATAGCAAGTTCATGGCAGAATAGGAGAAATTCCACCACCAAGTGGTTGAGTGGATGGAAAATGAATTGGCAATGATGAGGGATGTGCACAACCAATTTCTGTACTAGATTCCATACGGATGAGATCAAAAGGGACAATAAGGGCATCAGTGGCAATGCAAAATCCATAGCCAACTCTTGAACCGTAATCAATACCTGTAAGAGAAAAAGGGAGAACAAGAGCACTGGTGATGCTCTTCAGTTTAAGGGTTAAGTAATTAATAATGTTTTGCTAAACAGTGGCTTAGGAGTCAATATTATCACACTGGCTACTAGTTAGGATTTTGGGGGACTGATGAATTGGAAACCAACCCTCTTTTTAATTTGTGTGGCAAATCAACACTAATTGTGGCCTCTTGGAATTAGCTATTCAATATTGATGGAAGTAGCAAGTGTTCCATTTTTTATTCCTTTGGTGGTGTTGAATATGGAGCATGTAGGTGAGAATTATCACCTTTTGCTCAAACGGCCCTGGTTGCAGCAAGCTCAAGTCATAACTAGGATTGTGATTGGCTAACAATTTATTGAGGTCACAATAAAATCATGTTTTGTTTATAAAAAAAATCCCCTCTCCATCAATAGCTTATAGACCAATGGTAGCTAAGACAATCAATATGGTGGATGGCTTCGATGATGATGAGAAAGCTACTTTCCTAGTAGCAAATGCACATTTTGAACCCTTCTGTCTTGTGGATGTCATGCAAATCAATTAGCAATACTTAGATCTGCATTCCCTCCTTTATCCTACCCTAGATCCCGATACTAATAGTTGTAGATTTCCAAGGGTATAGAAATCCTGATTCTGGACTCAAGCTGTGGTCATAGATGAATTGGATGTAGCAAACATACTAAGACAAGAAAGGGAGTTTGAAGCACATATGCAAAAGGTGCCTAGAGTCACAAAGGATGAAATTTCCACAGTCCATCTTAGTTCAAAAGATGCTAAGCCAGTGAATATCAGTACTCACCTGCAACCCGAGTTTCAAGAGCAGCTCATCGCCCTCATGAAAAATTTAAGAATGTATTTGCATGGGATTGGACCCTAGATTCTATCAGCACCAAATTCTACTTAAATAGATGCTATTCTGGTTTGCATAAATAGGTATTGCATGAATTTGCACATGGCCAAATTGGTCAAGGAGATCGATTCCTTCTTATACCAAAAATGATATATCCTCAATGCAATGGATTAATGCACTAAGTGGGTAGAAGCTTGGGCACTCTGAACAATTCAGCCCATGCAGTAGCTAAGTTCTTAATCAAGCATAGCTTCAATTACTATGGTTTCTCAATGGAATTAGTAAGTGATCATTGGAGTCACTTTATCAATAAGATCATTAAGTATATAACTAACTTCTTCATGGTCATTCATAAGAAATCCTCTCCTTACTGCCTGCAAGCAAATGGCCTAGCCAAATCAACCAACAAGACCCTATGCAAAAACCATACCAAGCTGGTGGAGCAACACAAAAAAGATTGGGATATAAATCTTCCAACATCATTATGGGCTCACCGCACATCCTTCAAGGTGGCAATTGCCCTTACCCGTTACAAGCTTTCTTTTGGCATCATGCAATCACTCCTCTAGAGTTCACTGTTCCCAATCTATGGATTGATATGGAAGATCACCTTCTTTCATAGGAGTCCCTCCCATTTTAGTTTGAGAGGCTAGTAGAGCTAGATGAAGACCAATATATGAGGATTTTCTACTAAAAAATACAAGGCATAATAACCATGGCTACAATAGAAATGCAAAAATGTAGCTAATCATGTGTATCTCAAACTGTGTGTGTGACCATCTATGCGTAGAACCTTCATCTCTTCATGTATGCTCCTTATATAGCCTTTTTGCCCATGGTGCCTTGAATTCCTTCTACTGCTATCCTTAGCTAACCACTGCCTTTCATTACTATGCAACAGCTGTCATCTTTAATTGACACTTAGCTACCAATTTGCACCATTCTACACCTTGTTGACACGAGGCATGCATGGTGGACTTGAACCCATAGGAGATTAGTCTTCAATTGCTCATGCATCTTCTAAAGTGGGTGTATCCTTAAGTGATGTTAGTTGTGCTAATGGTAGGGTTAGGGGTGGAGCTAGAACTAGTAGATTTTAAGGAAGAGGCATTATCGAAGGAGGAGTCCAAGGCTAGGCTATGCAAGGACCTGGAGGTACCAATTGTAGGGGTGGAAGTAGGTTGTAGTTTTTCAAATGGTGCTACTGGAGCTAGAGATCCATGTAGTTCAAGTATGGGGGCTAGGAGATGTGGTGGAATAAGAGCTCCATAGCCAAAGTTTCCAAACAGTAGGCACCCATCCAAATGGCTAGCTGAAGCTCATTCTAGTCCACACTTACCAGCATGAGACACTGCTTGAGATGTTCAATGTGGTTAGTTGGGCTGGTAACATTGTCTTCGAGAGAGTGAATGTGCATGACACGCTTACAAGACAGAGCCCTCCCTTGCATCAACTTGCCTTTGAGTTGCTTACAAGGCCATAAGCTTGACCTCCTTGGCTTCTTTTTTGGGAGATTTAGTAGAGTGAGCCATGTTTGTTGGCTCTTGTATTGTGTTGGGCTATTCATATGGTTGGGCCCACTACATTTTTTTCAAAGATCATCTTTGAAAATTGATCATCGTTTGGCAACAAGGTCCTCAACTTAAAGAGGTACCTTATCATGTATTGCTATATATAGTTGTATGGATATCTGTGGATATCCATAGTTTTTCTCTATAGAAATAGGCATTTTAGGCGATCAGAACTCAAAATTTACACCAAAAATTTCATATTTAGGTGATCATTATGATTTGGAGGCTCCAAAATGACCTTGCTTTTTGCTTGATTTGTTTGAGGACCCATATTTTTAGTCTAAAAAGCAAAAATTCACCTAAAAGAAAAACATTGGGTGGGCCCTTGCAGTATCATGTGGGGAAGAAGGGGAAGGTTTGCTAGAATCAGTGATGGAAATAGAGTGAGAAGGACCCACTATGGCAATAGGGGGAAAGAGGAAAGTGAAATGCTAGCCCCACATGATCCTTAAGGATTTCATGTTCGAAGGGCTGGTCGCCACTCACTTGAACTCCACACGTGGTCTTTTTAGAAAGACTCGTGCCCAAGCTATGGCTGGAGTGTTGGGTAGGAAGAACATAAAATAGACCCTACAAGATATGTTGAAGGACTTGGCTTGCAAGTACAATGCCTCCAAGAAAAAATTGAGTATCTCCTATTTTGATTTATGCTTGGCCATTATGTTGCCGAGCTGATACTTGTTTTTATGGTAGGCCCAAATATAACTTCCATGTATGGGCCAAGAAGTTGAGAAGAGGCCTCTGATATGCCATCCATGGGGAGGTGTAGTTGCTTTTACATGCATTGAGAGGTGAGGTCATAATAATGATGCCCAACCACTTTGATATATGAGTTGTGATGCAACTATCAAAGGATGGATTTAGCATCGGGTTGGATAGGGTTGCTCTCCCAATGTAAAGCAAGGAAGGAGTCGAGGCATAGGTGGTGCACCCAAGGCCTGAGAACCTCCTTGCACTCAGGGAGCACTGGTGTTACCCTATCGAGGCGAAGGTGGGAAGTAAACATGGCTATTAGTAGTGAGAAGCTAACAATGAAGAAGAAGAAAAACCAGACAAAGTGTGTCGAGAGCACAAGATGGCGATAATAAGAATAGAAGACACAATAAGAAAAAGGTAATAGCAAGTTGCTTTTGAGGGGCATTATTGCAAGGAGGTTCATGTGTTTGAATGTGGCTATTGCATGTGTGTCATGCCAGCCGTTGTGACCATTGAAAATCATTAAGTACTACACACTTCTCGATACATCATATCACCATCAAGATGAGAGCTATCGGGCTAAAATATGATTAAAAACATTTAAGAGGGGCCACATCACCATAGGTTGTGGAGTCGAGATTAAATTCAATCTAGACTTCGACAATCATATGAGTTTTGATATTGAACTATGAGTGATCAGAAATGAGTGTAGAAGGGGCCATTTTTGAGTCTTGAGGCCACTTCGCTATGATAAAAAAGGGGCATGGTAGTTTATCTATACAGTAGTGCCACAATCGGAATCCATGGACCCTAGAAATGAAAGGAGATTACCCTGTAAATCAGTAAGGTAAAAAATTTGCATGAAAATCCAAAACAAGCTACTCAATTGCATCTTGAGTTTGCCAAGAAGCTTTCCCACTCGATTCTTGAAGAGTAGCACTACTTTTCCTCACATGACTCAGGGAGCATCACAAGCAAGAACAAGGAGAGGAAGATTAAACAAGGAGCTAAACATTAAACAAAACTCATTGAAATGCATGGACACACTAGTCCCTTCCTCCATGCTAAGTTCCATGAGTTATTTCAGCCAATACATTTGTGAAGCAGGACCTTGCTTGTCATAAAGATTACATATATTTTCCCATAGCTTCCAAGCATTATCCTTATGTGCCACAATGATGAAATATACCTACTTTGACAATGATAATATAATGGTGGATTTGCATACCTCATCCAACTCATCCTAAGTATCCTAATTAATGCCTTCAAACTTTACACTCTTGGTTTTCAAAGGCCTTTTTCAGTTCCATCTTTAATCCCAAGTGTCTCCTCTATCAACTTTAGAGCTATAAATGTTTAGGTCCTTATTTTGAGAGATAAATACATTGTTTTGTGCTTGAACTCTTGTATAGCAATCATTAATTTAATTTGGGTTTTCTCTAATCCATAGCCTTAAAGGATGTCTATGTTGTACTAGGTTGAGCCAAAGCTCTATTGTGAAAAATACACAGTACAATTAGATTTCTTCTATTAGATGTGTTGTTGTTGCTCCATCTTCTACAAAATTTCATATCTCTCTACTATATTCTCTTCTTGTGTGAAGCCCAATGGTTTTAGGCTATTCACAACGACTAATATCTTAATATCTTTGGTGGACCCAACATGAAAGGCTGACAAAAGAGTTTTGTAGGATGGGAGATGCTATATTGGGATGATGTAAGGCATTTATTATAGTCTTTTATTACATTTGCAATAGCAACAGCAACAATAGTAGCGGTAGCTGCAATATTTTGTTAAGTATGAATCTATTGTACCCAAAACATCGTAGATTTTTGAAAGCCAAATTAAATTGTTTGATGGTAGAAATGTTTCCAACTACTTGAAGATATATGCAAAAAACCAAAGAAATCCATCCGCATAGGATGAGCCACTATTTTACACAACTTGTGGTCCATGAGTTGAAACCACCATAAATAAGATTTATGAGAAAGATTTCAGATGATGAATTTAAGGAAGCACTAAAAAATATATTTTTTCATTGAAGATATATGTTTGGTGATGAGAAGGACTTGAATGGAGTGGATTATAAAACCCAATAAAGGTCTTCCTGCTATATAGAGGTTTTGCATAAGTTTGAACATAGATTTGACTCTTCTAAAGGCTAAAAATCCCACTTTGCAATTGAGTTTGGAAGAGCTTCTTGAATTAAGAAAGGTTTAAGAATAGAGTGGTAGGATGTCAAGGATGTTGTCTCTATGCTCAAAGGAGACGAGCCAAGTTGCATGTTGGACATATGCCTTTAGCTTCTAGCAAGGTCATAGAGCATGCATGAAAGTAGCCTATTTCTATAGCTATTCTCATAAAAGAGGATATGATGGTTGAGTTGGTTAATGATATGCATGATGTGTAGTTAAAGCTTGCAAAGTTGGAGGATAAAGGTTTGTTTAATGCACCAAGAACTTTGATTTGGGAAGGCTTTGGACAACAATGTATACTAAGCATGAGTGTAGGGATTGCAAGAATTACAAGGATGCATTGGAGAAGAATTTGATTTTCTTTAAAGATGAAAAGATCCACTTGTGCTGCAAAACTGGCTTACTACTCAATCGAAATTTTGGAAAGAGTTGAATATAGAAGTTATTTGATGACATGCACTACAAGATACACGCCTTATTTCGACGTTCAAAGCGACGAAAATGTTCATAAAGAAATTTGCGCCCGTCGTTGCCAAAAATGTCGATATTAGTGACGCCATAGAACAGTTGCTATCAGCATCGCTATTTGTGACGCTGATAGCATCACAAATAACAACACTGATAGCGATGCTTTGTGATGCACATTGCGATGCTAGTAGCGACACGTGCAGTAAATTTGCGACGGTAATAGGGATTTCTTTTTGTGGTAGGGTAGCAAGCTGTCCTACCAGAAATAGTACTATATGCTTTATTTGGGCCATACAAAAGAGTTTCAGTAATTTGTACAATGCTCGTCAAAATGAAGGCAAAGTGTACTTGAATCATAAGACTGATACATAAATAAATACAAGATTGCGTAATGAAAGCGACGGCACAATCATGGCAAGATACAAAGGATGATAATAACATAGTGCATAGGAAATGCCTACATAAATCACGTGACCAAAAAAGAAGAGCATGTGCGCTCCACAGATCCAAGGGCGAGCTATAGATCCTCACCATCCAAAAGCTTGTCTCGCCACAAAGGAGCATCAAATGAACTCTGCAAAAAAAGAAACAACTACACATCAGTCCACCATACAATAATGCATTTTAATTAAAATTAGTAACTATGGACAAGAAAGATGAGTGACTTACAGGATCGCCGCATCCATATAATCGGTCGATCAATACAGTGAGACCATGTCTCTCTACATATCGAGTCTCTAGGCTGGTGGGATCACGGTTTGTAATGGAGTGCTGCAAAGAAAACAAAATACAACTGTTAGAAACACGATTGTCAGTACAAGGGATATTGTAAAAAAATAATCAAGTAGAACAAAAGAAAAACTTACAAAGTCCTCCAGATAAGTCATGTGGCCACCACTCCCAAGATGATGGACCACTCCTACCTCCAGTCGTGCCCTCGCCGCCTCGCATTGCTGTCTCCAACGTCCTGGAGAATCTGTAGCCTCCTCGCTAAGTTGGCACCAGCCATCCGTGTCTAGCCACTTGGGCTTTGAGGCCCCACTCTTAAGTGCCTTGCGTGTGTCCGATCATCTGTGTGACATGCACTCACGTATGCACTCCATCATCCGGCTTGTGGAAAACCTATCTGTTGCGGCGGGTACCGAAAACTCCTCATGCAAGGATGCTACTATGTAGTCCTTGCTCCCCTCTGGTATATTCTTCCAATGATCCAAGATGTTGTGCTGAAAAACTTGTTGGCACAACTCTCTCATACGAGCCATCACCCTCCTCCCCTCATCATTCATGATGATGGCTCATGTCCTATCATCTACAAGGTATCCATACCCCTCTGGGGTATGCCTAAGATGTGTCCTCTCCCACCTGCAACCACACTCCTGGGCATATCCAGGAGACCCTTGTACATCTGGTGTACCTACAAGGGTAGTATCTCTCGGAGTAGCACCCATAGGGGTGCCACCTGTGGACGACTGAGCAAAAGCTGGAGTGATTGGAGTAGATGTCCCTCCACAGGTGTGACAAATCCCATAGATGACACAACTCCAGCAGAATGATGAGACGGAGACATTATATCGGTACCTCCACAACAACCACCTTAGCTATCCTGTCGAACCTGCACGAGAGTGAGGAGTAGCACCTGTATCCTGAGGCGATCATGGGCTTACTACATCCATGTCTCCGCAGCATCCCTTAGAACCACTCCCTCTATTTGGCCCAAGTTTGGAGTGTCGACCTTCTCTATTAAAAATTGAAGCATCAAAGCGCACTAAAGTAGATCTAATAGAACGGCCTGATGGTGTCCAAGATAGCTCCTGGTCCATTATATCTCTGAATCGAGCTATCTGATCTGGGGACATATGTGTGAAGATCTCCTGTAGCTCCTTGTCGCTCATCTCTCGACTCATCGTGTTGATCTAAATATCCACAAAGGTCACCTACACAGACAAAAATTGATGTTAGCATAATCAATATAAATCAAGCAAAGCACGGTAATATAAATATTTAAAAATGATATTACTTAAAATGCATAGCTTATGTACCCTTATAAGCGATTCGTCAACGAATTGAGTAGGTGGATGCTCCAAGTATGAAGTACCCTATGGTCCCATATCAATCTCCTGACACAACTCCACACACACTGAAAGGTCAATAGACAGGTCACCACAAAAGGATGAGTCCACCTTGTTCTCAAAGAATTCTTGGGCTCCTGTATTTCCATCATTGTTACCCGATTTTGGCTCCTCTACATGCTCCAAGCTTTCGACGGCCTCCACCCCTTGCAATATTGACCCCTCTATTTGCATACTGTCCTCATCTACGCTGGGAACATTGCTTTGATTATATACTCTCGTACTTCGGGGAGTTGAATGTATAACATACCACCATTGAGGTTGTTAGGGGTTTGGATAGAAAATTACATGTTCAAAATCACTTACAAGAGAGATTTAACTTTTCTGACATGTACCATGTCGTAATAAAATTAAAAAAAACATGAGTTAATACACATGTTCACAATGGACCGGCAACACAAATGTGTCGCGCAAATTCGTCCATCTTTTTTCGGAATCTATTTCGAGAAATCCAGATGGACCTCGTCAAACTGTTGCTCCAACTCCTTCAAGTGCCACTTTGAACCACTGCACATCGAATAAGATCATGGAGAAGCTACGGTAATCCACCGTGATAATACTTTGCAAGTTTCCAAAATACTCCATCTCATCTATAACCGTGTTTGGATTCGTTGCTCATCGTCGGTTCTCTTGCTCGAACTTTGCCATGATACCACAATCCGTTGTGAAGTGCATTTTGTCGATACGCTCCACGTAGAAATGCCGTCCGCGCGACCACACTACACTATATATTTTGTATTATACATTAAAACACTCAATTATTTGTCGCATATAAAATGTAGATACGACAAGCCCTAAACACATCGTCACCTTTGGACTACATCCCCTTGAGAATTCCCACTCTTCGGTTGAGACCTCTGCCCCTTCACGAGATGCTGCGGTTAAAGCTCCATGCAACTATCGCGTTGACATAAACCATTGCATCTCCTCCATGCCCTTAGGATATTGAATCAATCGATGGTGCATACTATGTCGAAATTCAGATCGCGCTTCTTCCCGATCTCTCCTAGCTTACTCGTACCTAGCAAGCCATGTCTCCATAAAGACATGGTATAACATACAAAAGCAATTCACTTTCTTCTCCATTGCAGCATCTATTCTTTTTTCTACCCCGTTTCCAACCATCACATCTCCGGTGAGTCTATCATCATCCTTCAGCGATCGTAATATACTGTTGTCTGAATCCACCATTGGTAGCCACTGTGAAATATGCACTAATGCCTCAGACACTAACCAACCTTTAACCATGCTACCTTTTGGCCAAGCTCGTTGTCACACAAAGCCTTTCAAGGTTTTCATGAAGTGCTCCAAGAAGAACATCCATTGCGTATGGACATGTCCAGCAATCTCTACTTCATCTACAAGATGCACAAGAAGGTGGATTTGTATCCTGAGCATGCTAGTGGGCAGGTATTTCTCAAAGAGATAGACCGTCTCCATTGCTCCCTACCTTGTGGATTCAATAGAGGATGTCTTGATCTCCTTCTATGAGATCCATTGCACTAAATTTGACAACCTATAAATCACCCTACGTATTTCTAGAGTAAGGTATCTTGTGATCGCGATCGGTAGTACAAACTGCGACAAATGAGGAAGCATTATGAACAACGACTACACTCCAAATAGTAAAATATGTAGGCCACTTACAATCCATTCATAGTACAAAATTGACATATCTTATGCCAATCATGGGATTTTAGCCCTGATAATTGGTTGTCTTTAGAAAATGCAAACCTGAGAGAACACATCATACCCGTCGGAGTGCAGATAGACTTGATAATTTACTTCACAATTTGCTATTCTTTAGTGGACAAAATCCAATGAGTGCAAGGTAGCTACAAGCGACCATCAGCACTCGATAGCGGCCAAACCACCTCCATCTTGCCTATCTCCTTCAAATCCATTCGTGCCCCTGCAATGTCTCTTTTTCCTATGATGTGGTCCCATAGTAAGCTACCCACGTTCTTGAAAATATGCATGGGATCCAATAAGTGGTTGATCTGTAAGTGGGTCCAATATGGCAACTCGTAGAAAATCGAGAACTGTCGCATTTTGTTTGGATGTGACTCCATGTGGACCATTTTCAGCTCGTACTAGCTTTGGGCATTCATACGTGCTGGAGGTTGTCTAAGAAAACCTTCCCTAAGTTCATGACCCTCTAGTAAGAAAGTGGCATGTCCTTGATATACCATTTTCTTCATGGTTCGTGACCTTCGGGAGTCTAACTATGGCCCACACAATGGACATGCATCCTAACCTGAGGTAATCAGACTTGTCCCAACACCTCTATCCAATGAATACAAACTTGAACGTGCTATGATAGATATTACCAACGAGAATAGAAGCCTACTTACCTAAGAACTCCTCGAGTCCCACAAAGTCATGCATGGTCCACATGAGAATGGCTCGAATATTGGCAGACCGTTGACCATTGCGCTTGCTCATATCTTCCACGGTGACCCCCTCCTCCCATAAAATCTTAAGCTCGTCGACTAATAGACCAAGATACACGTCCATATTTTTGACTTTGTAGCAGCCAGGAATGAGCACCCTAAGGATGATATGTCCTTTCTTTGTAGAAAGCCATGGAGGGATGTTGTAGTTAACAAGGACTATAGGCCACACACTATAAGAAGTTGATCACAGACCGAATGGGTTCACACCATCCGATTCCTTGGCTCTTGGGCAAAGCCTAGAAAGGTAGAGTCAATGTGGCTCCATGCGTGTGAATCCATTGATATTTGTTGAATTCCATCTGTGGACCTATTCCTTGCGCATGCCACGTTGTCAAGCTTGCCATGCCGGATGTACGAAACATGTAGTTTATACGAGGGATAAGCGAAAAGTATCTAAGAGCTTTTTGAGGGATGGTTTTCCCTTGCAAGTCTTGTCGATACCTGTGAGCACTACACTTTGTGTCAAGAATTGAGTGGTGGGGGAACTTGCTCAAGATGCTACGCCAAACACACACAGAATGCACAAGGAGAAGCTCACTCAAGAGACAAGAAGAGAGATGGAGGCCAAAACGTTTTCTTGCTAGTTTCTTCTTCTTCTTCCACACACTTTACAATGTACACAAAGTATATATAAGATACAACATAAAGGAAAGTGGCCTACTAAGTCAAACAATGTATAACCGACTACACTAGTCAACTGGTGCTATAACTATGCCAGCTGTAAATAGATGTAACAACCTGAATATAATAAGTAATGAGTCAGTGGCCATGTGAGAGTCATAATGACCACCGACGTGCTAAGTGTAGATGTGTGGACACATCTAACTAGGTGGTCCATCATCAATGTCTGCATGTGTTGATCTTGTCATCTCAATACTCCCCCTCAAGCTCAACTGCATCTCTGCAACTCCAAGTAAACTTCGAAACTTTTGAAGCTTCTCTGTACCCAATGCCTTCGTGAAGATGTCAGCTATCTGATCCTGTGTGCTGACATACACCAAGTCAATCTCACCTGCTAGAACCTTCTCTCTCAAAGGTG
Organism: Lygodium microphyllum; assembly: GCF_053477565.2. Taxonomy (NCBI): domain Eukaryota; kingdom Viridiplantae; phylum Streptophyta; class Polypodiopsida; order Schizaeales; family Lygodiaceae; genus Lygodium; species Lygodium microphyllum. The sequence continues at coordinate 118,908,165 of NC_141151.1, read as the reverse complement.
GTAGTGTACCTCAATATGTTTTGTCCTGGAATGGAACACAGGGTTCCTAGCCAACTGTATACTGCTCGTGTTGTCACAATAAATAACAACTAGACCTTCCACCTGCACATCTAAATCAGCCAATAACTTTTGCAGCCATACTACCTCACATGCTGCAACAGCAACACCTCTATACTCAACCTCTGTACTCGACAAAGCAACTGTAGGTTGCTTTTTGCTGCTCCAAGTAACTGCTACACTACCAAGAGAGAACATGTATCCGCTGGTAGATCTTCTTTCAGACATACTACCAGCCCAATCTACATCTGTGTATCCAAACACCTGTACATCTGTACCTGCCTCATAGAAAAGTCCATAATGTAATGTGGACTTCACATATCTCAATATGCGTCTGACTACATCCAAATGTGGCTTTCTAGGTACTTGCATAAACTAACTCACAAGACCAACATCGTAGCTCAAGTCAGGCCTTGTAATGGTCATGTAGATCAAACTCCCCACTATCCTCCTGAACATAGTAGGGTCTTCTATCTTATCCCCAACATCAGCACTCAACTTTACATTCTGCTCCAATGGGACTAAAAGTGGTTTGCATGCTGTCATACCATACTTGGACAACATATCCAAGCCATACTGTCTTTGGAACAGCCATATACCATCATCACATCTGATCGCCTCAATGCCAAGGAAGTACCTTAGCTCACCTAAATCCTTCATCTCAAACTTCTTCTTCAAGAATCCTTGACTTTAGCAATCCCACTATCACTATCACCTATAATAATCAAGTCATCCACATAGATGACTATGATGACCAAACCTGCATCTCCCTTTCTCACATAAAGTAAGTGATCAGCATCAGAAACATAAAAGCCAATATTGACAAGATACTCTCTGATCTTGTCAGACCATGCTCTAGGTGCTTGCTTGAGCCCATAGAGTGCCTTCTTCAACCTGCACACATACGTGGGATGCTCTAAATCTTCATAACATGCTGGTTGATCCATATACACTTCTTCCTACAAATCACTATACAAGAAGGCATTCTTCACATCCATTTGCTGCAACCTCCAACTTTTGGCTGCTGCCAAAGAAATCACACATCTGACAGTTGCCATCCTAGCAGCTGGACTGAAGGTTTCTTCATAATCTATGCCATATGTCTGGGCATAGCCTTTTGCAACCAGCCTAGCTTTGTACCTACTAATAGAACCATCTGCATTGTGCTTAATCTTATAAACCCACTTACATCCAATAGCTTTCTTGCCCTTCGGCAATGATACTAGATCCCAAGTCTTATTGGCCTCTAATGCAGCCATCTCCTCATCCATTGCTGCATCCCAATGAGTATGACCAACAGGACCCTCAAAACAAGTGGGCTCAACATCCTCAACTAGTTTCACCATATAAGCATAATGGTGAGCTGCATAACCTTCAAAACCAAATCTTTTAACATGGTATCTGACCTGCTAGATCTGCGTACCATCGGATCACTCAATGGAGCCTTTACATTACTATGAGCTCTCTGTACACCTGGTGTCCTGATAGAAGGAATGCCAAGCTCATCATCCAAGCTCTCTAAGCCATTGGAGTCTCCATCAAGAACTGCATCAATGCCATCTGACACTTTATTCTTTCCTTTGTCTTTACCTGTAGTGCTACTAGATGCACCTGAAGATGTAGAGCTACTCCTTAGTCTCCCAGACAAGAACTACCAGATGATGTCTCTCGTCCACTAAGTGTCCGTGATTCTTGCTTTTCAGCCTGCACATGAGTGTCATGATCATCATCATCATCCAATGCATCACCACTAGATGCATACCAATTGCTCATTTCATCAAAGATGACATCCCTGCTCTCTCTGAACTTACATGTGATAGGGTTATAACAGTGATACCCTTTCTGCTCTAAAGAGTATCCAATAGAGACACATTTTTTTGCCTTTGGATCAAGCTTCTTCCTAGCTCATCTCGCACATGAACATATGCAACACAGCCAAATACCTTCAAGTGCGATACATCAGGCTTCTTGCCAGTAAAGCATTCTTCAGGAGTCATCCCATGAACTGCAGCTGTGGGAGTTCTGTTCATAATATAAACAGCGGTATGAATAGCCTCAGACAAAAATGCTTAGGCATATTCTGTTCAGCCATCAAGGCACGTGCAACTTCTGCAATATGCCTGTTTTTCTTTCTGCAACCCCATTTTGCTGTGGGGTATACATGCATGTGAACTGTCTCTTTATCCCATGAGACCTCAGAAGATCACTGAACTCATTTGAGAGGTACTCTCCCCCTCCATCTGACCTCAAGCACTTTACTTTTAAGCTTGTTTCTCTTTCAACTGCAGCCTTGAAAGTTCTAAAGTGCTCAAACGCTTCACTATTTTCCTTTATAAAATATACCCACAGCTTTCTAGAACAATCATCAATGAATGTGACAAAGTATGAATTGCCTCCAAGAGATACATTTTGTGTAGGCCCCCAAATGTTTGTATGCACAACATCAAGGATACTTCTGCTTACATCTCTGTCATGTGAAAAGGGTTGTCTTGCCTGCTTACCAAACTGACATGCTTCGCATATCTTATGAAATTCTGTAACTCTAAATGTAGGCAAACCTGTAACCAACCCTTTGGATTGCATTAATTTCAGCCTTTGTACATTTACATGTCCAATGCATTTGTGCCAAATTTCAATATCTGCAACAACACCTTTTCCTTTAGCATACATAGCAGCATTCATAGTAGGAATTCTAGCATCCAGAGTAAACATACGTCCAACTCTACTTCCCTTTGCTACCAACCTGCAAGTCTTCTACAAAGCAGCCCTTTGCATTAAATCTGACTTGCAGCCCTTGCTCTACCATCTGACCGACTGACACCAAGTTCTTTGTAATAGATGCCACATGTAATACATCTGAAAGACTCTTTGTCTTACCATCATGCAAGGACAAGGGAACTTTTTCAATGTGTGAAATTGGGTGGCATACATCATTACCCGTCTGCACATAACCTGCATTTTGCAAATCCTACATCTCTTCAAACCATTCTGCATGGCTGGTCATATGATTGGATGCACCTGAATCAACATACCAAACATCATCATATGTTCCCTTTCTTGTAACATCATTTAGCATATGCTGAATAACAAACAGACGTTCATTTTTGTCTTCATTTTGCCGTGAAGACGATGCATAGTTTCCTTGCTGCAACTTACCACTACAAATATCATCTTTCTTAGCATAACATTGGGCTGCAATATGACCTGTTTTGCCACAGTAGTGGCACACAATACCAGAGTTGTTAGAACCTCTGTTCTGCCATCCACCTCTTTCTCTAAAGCTCCCCCCACCTCTAAAGTTACCATGACCTCTTGAAACCTGCATATCGCCAAATTGCTGATTCAATCTGTTTTGCTGATTGTCACTACCACGTCCTGTACCACGACCTCTTGAAGAGAACCTGCCACATCCCCTTCCTGAACTAGAGTAGAAAGCTTGGACCTATTCACCACTTTTTTCAGATGTCTCACTCTGCATGTTGATCTCTTCAGTGATCATAAGGGAGACCAACTCATCGAAATCTGGAAATAGCTTTCTGACATATACGGAAGTTACAAAAGACTTCCAAGCCTTTTCATTGTTAAGTCCACCCAAGGTAGATAACACCAAATCATCATCATCGGGCATTGCATCAATCACTGCAAGGCATCTGCAATGCTCCTTACCTTCAGTGCATTCTCATTGATAGATATCTTCCCTTTCTTCAATGTATTCAACTCTTGCTTGAGTTGAATCTTTCATGCCTTTGTATTTACGAAAAATATACTTTCAAGTATGGTCCAAGCTGCATATGAATTCTTTGCATTTTTTATATGTCCCAGTATATTATTGTCAATTACTACAGACAGCCAATACATGACTTTTTTGTCTTTTGCATTCCATTCCTTCCGTGCCTTTGTCTCTTCTGCAGTTGGAGAATCACTCACCTCCGACTCCTTTTCTTCACCTGAAACAAACTCGTAGAGACCTTTTCCAATAAGGAAGTTCGTGACACGAAACTTCCATGAAGGGTAGTTGTTCTTGTCAAGCTTCTCAATGATGGGATTTCCACTGTTCTCTGCCATTATCACAAAACTAATACCAAACAACTAGCAAATCTTCTGCAATCCTCGACCTGTAGTGCACATCAATACACCAGACAGCCTTTTTCACTATCTACTCAACAATATATGCAACCTGCAACCTGTTTGCAGATATATCTTGCGTTTATTCGTTGATAAACACCTTTGAACTTACAGATCTGAAATCTGTAACTTGTGCATCTGTATACGGCAAACACAACTGAAATTGCAGGGTATCTCGAACTGCTGTCTGCAACCTTGCAGCTCTAAAACGGGGCCTGAAATGGCCTCAGATGTCCAAAATAAATGCGGATAGAACCCTAAAGGGCTTTCTTGCAGAATACATAGCGCTCTTCGCGCACACCAAATCTCACTACAATCTGAGATTTTTTCTCTGCCCTGCTTTCGGTGCCTCCACAAGCACTATCCAAGAGAGAGAGTAGAAGGATGGGAGAGCTTCTTACTCATGGCTTGCTTGCTCGAACCTTGCTTCTTCTCCTTCACTTTAGCCTTTCTTAGTGGTGCAGCTCTGATACCATGTTAAGAATCGCGTGGTGGGGGGACTTGCTCAAGATGCTACGCCGAACACACATAAAATGCACAAGGAGAAGCTCACTCAAGAGACAAGAAGAGAGATGGAGGCCAAAACGTTTTCTTGCTGGTTTCTTCTTCTTCTTCCACACACTTTACAATGTACACAAAGTATAGATAAGATACAACATAAAAGAAAGTGGCCTCCTAAGTCAAACAATGCATAACCGACTACACTAGTCAACTAGCGCTATAACTATGCCAGCTCTGTAAATAGCTGTAACAACCTGAATATAATAAGTAATGAGTCAATGGCCATGTGAGAGTCATAATAACCATCGACGTACTAAGTGTAGACGTGTGGACCCATCTAACTAGGCGGTCCATCATCAATGTCTGCATGTGTTGAGCTTGTCATCTCAACACTTTGGACATGTCTCCATAGTCTCGTATTCTCCTCGAAACAGTATGCAGTCATTGATACATGCATGGATGCTATTGTAGTCCATGCCAAGCTTTCATAAAACATATTGCGCATCATCACGAGACTCAGGCATGGTATTTGCAAGGGGTAATATATGATACTTCAGTTTTACTTTTAAAAAAATCATAAAACACCTTGAAAAAGCACAATTATTTTTTATGATAGTGCCGAAAGAAATCAATGAAGCGTACGTACAAGGTACGTAAACAACTCGATCACACTCGCATCACTCCACCCATATTTTTTTTGCACACTTAGGAGTGCAAGCAGTGTCTTTAGGCGAGATACTCGGCACCCATCATGTAATGGTATGGATGCTTCCTCTCTAAATGGATCAGATGTCTCGACATCCATGGACATCAATGGATCGATCATTGCTCACAAGTTTGTATACATAATCCACCACAAAATGGGAATATCAAGAGTAAAATAGCTTGTAATAATCCCAAGAAGAGGTAAACAATTAGTACACAATCAGTAGTGCTCTGAGAAAGTATTTTTTATTGCATTTCAAAGCTACAACAACTCTTTATAATTCTCTCTTTAGCTATTGATATCTTCTTTGTCTCTCATTCAACACTTTTTATCTTTTGCATCCATTTTCATTCGATCCCTCATATTTATCCTCTTTTTTACATCCATTTATGAATATGTCATTTTGGAAAGGCATAACCAGATGAAGTATATAATCCCTCAGCACTTTCTTCATTGCATTCATCGTGTGTGCAACGAAATTCATTGACCCTATGGTAATGTGCACATGCACACTAATCCCAATGGTATCTTAATGGTTGTAAGATCCTTGTGTCAATTGCTAATAGGAATTGGTAATAGCCAAAGGATAAGTCTCCGAATGAGTATAATGCTCTCCCAACAAAAGTTGCTACAAACTCATCAACAAAAGGACCTATTCCCACATTCTTGCTAGTCACTTTATTGATAAGATACATATCCTATATGAATCTCAAAGTCCCATTTTTCTTGGGCATATAAACTAGCTCTTCAAGTAAGGAATCCAGGAAGAAGTTCTATTTTTCTTGGGCATAGTGAACCACTTGTGTTTGAGTAAGAAATCAAGAAAGGCTTTAAATTTCCCATCTTAATCTTTTCATTCAAGAGATCAATCAGCTTTCAACCCCACAAATTCAGGAATTTGAGAATTTTCATAAAGTTTGGGAATTCCTAATGTGATTAATATTTGGACACATGGTCAAATCTTATCCCCTTAGTTGAAAGTGAAAGTTTCCCTAGATACTATATAAGCAATCCCCCCAAATCCCACTCTCGAATGTGGGGTTAAGATTTAGCCACTTGGTCAAATCTTTACTCCTTATTTGAAAGTGGAACTTGGGAGATTCCCAAATTCCCTAATATGGTAGTTTTTTGCAAATGAGATTTTGGCACTGGGATTGCCGCAAGTTCCAGGGTACATGTGAAACAATGATAATAACTATAGGAGCAACTATACTTGGATCCATGTAGCCAATCTCATGTGGCTAAAATGCAAAATCCTTACCATGCTTAGACAACATCTCCTCAAAAATTTTCTTCTCAACGTGTTAAAAAAACTCATTGCATCCAATTTTTAGCTCTTAGAGAGAATCCACATTAAACTTATCACCAATCTTTTTTGGACCCCTCAAATTTGGCTAATGAGAAGCCAACTCCATAATCTCCTCATTATCAAGAGACAATGGCAATGCAATTGGTTTTACTTTCTTAACCATAGTCTTATACTTTGTATCAACATTAGCTTTAGCCTTGTTATCTAAGCATAAACCTTCTTGCATCACAAAATAAGTTACTATTATCTATAAGTCTAAAAAACATACACATGTCATGTTATTTTCATATGTTTGCTCAGTTTTTGCATAGCTGAAACTTTATCCAACATATCTGTATAAGACAACCCATCATACATGCCATAAGTACATTCATCATCTTCTAATAATCCATACTCTTTATGTTTTTTTAGTCCTAAAAACATATTTCTTTGGAGTTTCTTTGTAGCCCTATTTATAGTCTTAATCCTCTAAGAATATACAAAACTCCGCCGAAAATCTAATGAAGAATGTAGATAAATAACTTGATACTTCTATATAAGGTGAGCTTTTTTTCCATCTAGCACCATCTTAGTCGCTCTTTACAATAGTACTCATTTGACAACATGGCTCTCTAAATTCTTATACATTTGGTGGATAATCTCTCAGTGTATTTCAATTTGTGGCATGATTAACATAGGTATTCAAAACTTAAATAGCCCTCTTACCATCTCATTTGACAACATGGCTCTCTAAATTCTTATACATTTGGTGGCAATGGATAATCTCTCAGTGTATTTCAATTTGTGGCATGATTAACATAGGCATTCAAAAATTAAATAGTCCTCTTACCATCTCAGTTTCTAATCCATGCATAGGCTGGTCCATCATCTAAAATGTCTATCTCTATATGTCTAATTGCATACTTGTTTTTTTCATCATCATCATCTTGAGATGAATAGCTCAACCAATGACAATAGGGCTCATATCCACAATGATGACAATAGGTCTTCCAACTATATTCATCAGTTTTTCTCAAAGTAGGTACAATCTTCAATAATTTCTTCAATTTCCTCATAGCCTTCCTACATGTCTTATTCCATTGGAAATTTTTCCCTTTCCTCGGTAACTAATATAGAGCTTATGAGATATGCATAAAAGGAGGTATCCAAAAAAGATAAAACATGCAGGGGGCAGCTCATCTAGAAAAGGCATAGTCACATGAGGTATATAATTCCTCAACAATTTATTCATTGCATTCATCATGTGTGCAATAGAATTAATTTCCCTATGTTTATGCATACTAATCCTAATGGTGTCTTTATGGTAGTAAGATCCCTACTTTTAGTTGTAAATATGAACTAGTCATAGCCAGAGTATGTCTTCTAATGAGTATAATGGACACGCTTCCACATTCCTAATGGCCACTATATTGACTAGTTAGATATCCTATATGAATCTCAAAGTCCCATTTTTCTTGGGTACAATGAATCATTGTTCGAATGAGCTAAAAAAGGCTCCAAAATTTCCATCTTGATATTTTCATTCAATAGATCGATCAACTTCTCCAAATGAGCTTTCGACACTAGAATTGGCCTAAGTTCCATGGTATATGTGGATTAGTAAAAATTGTTATGAATCATGTGGTGGGGGGACTTGCTTGAGCTGTTGTGCTAAACACACACTATACACAAAAAAGGAAGCTCACTCAAGAACACAAGAAGAGAGATGGAGGCCAAAACATTTTCTTATTGATTTTTCTTCTTTATTCCTCTCACAATAAAGTGTACACAAAGTATAGGTAAGATACAATATAAAGGAAAGTGAATGATATACTAAGTCAAATGGTGCATAACTGATTATATTAATCAACACATGCTATAAATATGCTAGTTGTAGGTAGGTGTAATAAACCTAATATAATAAGTGACAAGTTAATGACCATGTGAGGATCTAATGACCACTGATGTTCTAAGTGTAGATGTGTGGACCTATCTAACCACATGGTCCATCATCAATATTCACACATGTGGAGCTTGCCATCTTAACACTCCCCCTTAAGCTCAACTACATCTCTCCAACTCTAAGTAAGCTTCAAAAATTTCAAAGCTTCTCTACACCCAATGCCTTTGTGAAAATGTTAGCTATTTTATCCTTTATGTTGATATATACTAAGTTGATCTCACCTGCAAGTACCTTCTCTCTCACAAAATGGTAATGCACCTTTATCCTAGCATGGAACACTAGGTTCCAAGCTAACTTTATACTATTCATGTTGCCATAGTGAATGAAAATTGGACCATCTCCCTATATATCTAAATCACCCAATAACTTTTGTAACCATGCCACCTCACATGCTACCATACTAGCACTTCTATGCTCAGCCTTTATACTCAATAAAGCAACCATTGGTTGCTTTTTGTTGCTCCAAGTAATTATTATGTTACCAAGGGAAAACATGAATCTACTTGTAGATCTTCTATCAGACTTGCTATTAGCCCAATCTACATCTATATACCCAAATACATATACATCCTTACTTGCCTTGAGAAAAATGTCTATAATGCAAGGTAGACTTCCACATAGCTCAATATGCATCTAATTACATCCAAATGAGACTTCCCAGGTACCTATATAAATTGATTCACAAGTCTAACAACATAACTCAAGTCTGTCCTTATGATAGTCATACAAATCAAACTCCCTACTATCTTCTTGAATATAATAGGTCTTCTATCTCAACCCCAATATCAACACTAAACTTTAAATTTTGCTCCAATGGCACTGAAAGAGCCTTACATGCCATCATACCACACTTGGATAGCGTATCCATGCCATATCGCCTTTGGGACAACCATATACCATTAGCACATCTAATCACCTTAATATCAAGAAAGTACCTTAACTCACCCAAATCCTTCATCTCAAACTTTTGCTTTAAAAGACCCTTCACATTAGCAATCCCATTGTCACTATCACATGTAATAATCAAGCCATCCACATAGATGACTATAACAACTAAATCTAAATCATCATTTCAAACATAAAGCAAGTGACCTGCATCTAAAACATAAAAGCCAATGTTGACAAGATACTATCAAATCTTGTGAAATCATGCTCTAGGTACTTGTTTCAGGCCTACACATATATGTGGGATGCTATCCAATCTTGTCAAACCTTGCTCTAGGTACTTGTTTCAGCCCATAGAGTATCTTCTTTGACCTATACACATATGTGGGATGCTTTAAATCCTCATAACCTACCAAATGCTCCTTATGCACCTCTTATTGCAAATCATCATGCAAGAAGGTATTCTTCACATTCATTTTTTGTAAACTCTACCATTTGTTTGTTGCCAAAGTGATAACACAATCTGTCAATTGCCATCCTAGCAACTAAAAGGTGAGAAGGATCGAAGCTTGCACTCGAGAGCTATGGCGGGAGAGCAAGAGCAAGGAAGAGAGAGACAAGAGATGGGAACTCCAACAGTCACAATGTGCCAGGCCTTCCTTTATTCAAACTGTCACTAAAAGAATAAAGAATAAAGTGACAGTGACGGGCACCTGCCACCTGCAATGTGCAATGGTGGTGACTGTCAGTGTAGTAATACACAGGCAGCTAGGCGGAGGCGCCTTTACCCCCAACAACCTCCCACTTAAAGGTGAATCTGCCCTAGTGAGGAGTGAAAAGAAAAAAGAAAAAGACAATACAACATGTACACATGTAAAACAGGATGAGGAAAGATGTCATCTCATCCCACGCCCATCAACCTCCTGAGGAAGGCAAAGTGCTCTGTAGAGAGGCTTTTCGTGAGCAGATCTGTAGGATTCTGGTTAGTCGAGATCTTGATAAGGTCAACAGACTTGTCCTCAACGACCCCACGTATGAAGTGATACCTCATCTCAATGTGTTTCGTCTTCGCATGGAAGACCACATTCTTGGCTAACTGAATAGCACTCATAGAATCCGAATGCAGTGTATGGATTGCATCAATACCAAGGTCAGCAAAACCAAATGACCCAACCAAATGGCCTCCTTGCAAGCCTCAGTGGTTGCAACATACTCGGCCTCTGTAATAGAAAGGGCCGTGCATTTCTGCACCCTGGACATCCAAGAAACAGCACCTCCACCATAGGTGAATACATAGCCGGAAGTGGACTTCCTACTATCTGCATATCCTACATAATCAAATTCAATGTACCCCACGACTCCTGTATCCTAGTTGCCATAGCATATGCACATATCTGCAGTGCCCTTCACATACCTCATGATACCCTTCACGGCATCCCAATGCTTTTGGCCAGGTGTAGCCATATAGCATGCCACAACACCAACTGCAAAGGCAATATCTAGATGAGTGGCGATCATGGCATACATAAGACTGCCCACTGCAGATGCATAGGGAATCTTGGCCATCTCGGCCCTCTTCTCATCTATCTGCGAAAACAATCAGCCTGTGATACTTTCACATAAGAAGGCAATGGACAGCCAATAGACTTTATGTCCTGCATGCGAAAGCGCTCAAGGACTTTATGAATGTACTCCCTCTATGACAAGTAGAGGAGTCTCTGATGCCTGTCGCGTCGAATGCGTATACCAAGTATGTGAGTGGCCTATCCGAGATATTTCATCTCAAAGCTCTTCTTGAGCTGAGCCTTAAGAGCATCTAGCTCATCATGAGCTTTCCTTGCTATCAGCACATCATCCACATTGAGTACCAAAATCAATAAAGAACCATCACGGGCTTTCTTCGTGTAAAGACACAGATCCATAGCAATCCTATTGTAGCCCTGTGACTACATAAATACATCAAACTTATGACAGCACTCCCTAGGTGCATGTTTCAAGCCATAAAGAGTTTTCTTCAATTTGCACACCTCCCTGCCAGGTTCTGCAAAGCCCTTAGGCTGCTCCATATAAATCTCATCATGCAAGTCCCCATGTAAGAAACCCGTCTTAACATCCATCTGGTATAAATCCAAGTCAAGTTGAGCAACCAAAGCCAAGACTAAGCATAGAGTGGTCATCTTAACCATAGGAGAAAAGACCTCATCAAAGTCCACACCATGCTCCTGCTTAAAACCCTTTGCTACCAATCTAGCCTTGTATGCCGGCTTGGGGTGTCCAGGGGTACTTTTCAGCTTGTACACCCACTTGCATAGCAAAGCCTTCTTGCCCTTAGGCAAGGAAACCAAATCCCAAGTCTCATTCTTATGCAAGAAGTCTATCTCAGACTGCATAGCCCTCTCTCAAGAGTGACTGTCACCCCTGCGCATAGCCTCATCATAAGTGAAAGGCTCGCCAGCATCTGTAACCAAGACATAATGCATCGAGGGCTAAAATCTATTAGGTGGATGTCTGTCTCTAGCAAACCATCTCACGGTAGGCTCTGCTGCCTGCCTAGCTACCTGTCAAACACCCTGACCATGAGCATCTGTTGTAGCTGTAGGCTGTCCAACTGGCTATGCGGGAGCCCTCGGCTCCTCTTAAAATATGACCCTACGGATCTCAACAACTCTCTCGGGCTACCTATGCATCTTGTTTTCATGGAAGACTACATCATGACTGCGGATGACTTTCTGCGCCTGCGGATCCCAGAGATGGTAACCCATCTCGCTTGCATCCCCATAACTAAGGAAAATGCATTTGACACTCTTAGGATCCAGCTTACTTCTCTTGTCCCTGGGCACATGGGAAAATGCCTCACATCCAAAGACACGAAGATGCGCATAAGAGGGAGGTTTTCAAGTCCATACCTCCTCTACAACCTAGAAATCCAAACCACTAGAAGGTCATCTGTTTATGATATGCATAGCTGTGCTAACTGCCTCAGCCCAAAAGCTCTGTGTAGGCCTACATGGCTTAGCAGATTGTGTACACACTCCTGGATGGTTCTATTCATCTGCTCAGCCAAAACATTCTGGGGGGTGTAGGGGGCAGTCAACTAATGCTTAATACCCCTCTCATTACATAACTGCTCAAAAGCACATAAGACATACTCACCCCCATTATCTGTCCTTAGGCATTTTAGCCTATACCCAGACTGGTTCTCAACCAATGCAAACCATCTTTGAAACACAGCCAATATATCTTATTTCAGCTTAATGGGATAAGCCCAAACTTTCCGTGAAAAATCATCTATGAAAGTAACAAAATACTTTGCACCACCAATAGACGGACAAGGCATGGACCCACAGACATCCGAATGTACCGATGCCAAGGGCTCACTCATGCAGGGCCTACCAAACTTCTTTTGCGTAGACCTAGTCTACCTGCCATAAAGACAATGCTCACATGAATCAAAACATGCATAATCAAGGGGTGGTAAGTACTGTAAACCAAAAAGCATTTTCATTCCCTTCAAAGACATATGGCCCAAATGGGCATTTTCATTCCCTTCAAAGACATATGGCCCAAATGGGCATGCCAAAGAGATACATGTGGGATAGAATCCACAGACAAAATATGATCAAGGGAAGAAGCGGATACAATCAAGGGATAGAGGCTGCCAGCCTTGGCACCTCTCGCAATCACAAGTCTGCCATGAGTGATCTTCCATGTAGAGTCTCCAAAAGATACATGATAACCTCCAAAAGATACATGATAACATGAGACTACGTGTCAAAGCAGGTACATGACGTACATCCTGCATAACAAAACTGCTGCCAGAAGGAAACTGTAGCCTAACATCATCAATGCCCACAATATCAAGAGAACTGTCATCACCCAAGCGCACAAAACCCGAAACCGTACGGTATGAATGAAACCACTCTCAGCAAGGTGTCACATGAAAGGACGCACCTGAGTCCAAGAGCCAACACTGTGCATACATAGAGTGTATTTCCGTCATCTACGAAGCACTAGAAGAAGCTGCAAGGATATAATCATCATCAACATCCTCAGGCTGCATAACATTGATCTCTTCAGTTTTAACACTGGACTTTGCAGACACTATGCTGTGATCAGAAGACTTATCCTGCACTTTGTCTTTCCCCTTATCTTTGCACCTTTCATTGTGCAGTTCATGGCATTGTGGCCTAATATGGCCCTTTTTCCCACAATGGTGACTAGTAACATCTGCATTTCTGCCACGGGATTTGCTACGTGACTTCCCACGAGACTTGGACTGAGATTTCTAAAAATCCTGTCCACGGCCACTGCCATTGCCATGCTTTCCATACCCATCATTCCTGCCTCTAGCTATCATAGCATGCGACACACGAGAGGCATCCAAATTCTTGCGATTAACCTCTTCCTACATAAGAGCACTCTCAACATCAGATAATTTCAAGGTAGCAGTAGAGGCACATAATGCAATGCGGAATACATCCCATGACTCATTAAGAGTACCAAGCAAGAAAAGAGGAGTAACATCCTCTGCAAAAGTGATGTCCTGCGAAGTCAAGTTCTTGAGTATAGCATGGAACTGGCTCAAGTGAGCAGGCATGGTCACATTCTCCTTTATGCACAGATCCATAAGCTGTTTCAGCCAAAAAATCTGACTCGCTGGACTTTTCTTGTCATAGAGATTCTTGATTTTATCCCACAACTGCCATGCACTCTATTCTTCCTCAAATACATTGTAATGAACCTATTTTGTGAGAGATAATACAATAGTGGACTTGCATAACTCATCAAGCTCAAACCATTCCTCATCTGGCATAGTTGCAGGAGGCTGCCCGCCGCTGAACCTCAATGGTTTGATTTGTGAAGTCTGCACCAAAACCTGTCAAATCTGGCTCTTCCAATAAGAGTAATCCATACCATCAATCTTAGTGATGTTGAAAATAGCATGATCAATGGATGAACTTGCCATAATGCAGGCTGGAAAACTGTAGATAGTTCAAAAGTGCTTGCTGTTTACTATAGAAAATGACAAAAAAAGCACCAAAATCGAGAGAAAATGGTGAGAAAAGTGTAACCAAAGCTGCTGCCCACCAAGTACTAGTGAAAGTACATCATTTCAGAATATTTCAGCATGAAAAATCCATGTCAATCCGGAGTTATATGCTTGCTGTAATAAATGACAGCAGGGTACTGTGAGAGTCAATTGCTGACCAAATCACTCCACCAAGTCAATAAATGATAGCCAATACATGACCAGCCATAAACGGGCATAAATCAGCACCAAACAGTCATCAAGACCTTGAGCAAACACCCAAACATGTCACCAAAGCATCCGTCATGAGTAGGCGTACCCCCTGGACAGTAGGGCAAAGTATACATAACACTGGCAAGACATGACACCAGTAGGTGTATGCTCACTAGAGTGCAAAGCCCAAGCTCAAGTCAAAAGCAATTCCAAGATATCAATGTATGGATGAACCATGCAACATGTAAGTGTAAGAGATTCCAAAGTCTCAAGTATTTGCAAAATGCTCAAAATAGCATAAACCTCCTACTCAATGTCGGTCAAGCATACAAGATGCTCCCGCTGGCTCAAAAGGCAGATAAACGAGCTCAACAGCTCAAGCAAACCAAGTCAAAGTACCAAAGATAGGTAAGCAAGACAATGCCTCAATAGCATCCAAGGTCGCAATGGAAAAAGCCAAGTCGTAATGGAAAAATCCAAGTCAATGTCCAACTGCTCAAGGGAATACTCAAATGAATGTTAAGACGAGCTCAAACAACTACCATCCATAGCCAAAGCATAAAGCATTCACCAAGACATCATAACTCGTACTGGGTAGCCTAGGCATAAACCATGTCATAGATGAAATGCCAGCTGTAAAGAAGTGACAGTCGAACCCAAATCGAGCTCTAATCTCAGCTCAAAAGCATTCCGGAGCATAAACAAGACATGTGGCATAGTCCAAATACATCATGACATTATACCGAGTAGCCGGGAGCACCCCGCGACCAATAAGCATAACCCAACTGTAGCATAAATAGCTTCAGCCCTGAAGTTTCCAGCAACATATAACCTCTATAAATTGAGCAAATCAGTGCTCAATCCAAGCTCAAATCCATAGGCAAACCATAGGCATACATTCCCATATGTATAGGCACCAACCGGGCATAATCAAGCATCAAATGCCAAGACCTGTAAGCATAAAATTGAAGTAATAGGCGACTTCCCTATTTTGGACAGATCTGGAATTGTTCAAAATAGTCAATGGCTGAGCTAAATTATCTCCAAATGCATCTCACATAAGAGGCATAACATCCACAAGTGATCTGGTATCAATAGACATCAGTAGAAGCATCACATAAGCCATAGGCATACAAATACATGCTGTCTCAGACCTGAAATCTATTGCAGAATATTTTGCCATCAGAATTTGGCAAATCCGACATCACCATCACATCTCGAGCATGCCAAAACCCCAACTTAGACTCTTATCTTGCCTGAATCAGGTTTTGAATGCCCGAGATATGACAAAAAGAATTATTTTTGGGCCAGATTTTGAAACATACGCAAAAAAAAGTGAGCTGGCTCGGGGGTTTGCTGTCCCACCTGTCAACAATGGGGCTCAAAGGGAGCACAAATGGGGGCCAAAGAAGGCCTACACCAAGCCTCAGCAAGCCTTGATAGGCTGGAAGCAAGATCCAGGTGAAGAAAGCTCCAAGAGGTGTGAGCTATGGTTGCCCACAACCTGTGAGAACCCTGTTTACCTAGACCTGTGGACTGAGATAAATCTCTGAAATAATGAAGCAATACCTCAATGTCAATGCCTTGATGGTGCCTCAACAGGCCGAGAAGAAGCTCGGGAAGCTGGGGAGTGACGGGAGATCAAGAGAATGAGCTATGGCTGCCGGGAAGGAGACCCAATGCGAGTTGGGAGTTGGTGGGAAACTGAGAATGCCACAAGCCAAGCTCAAGAGTCGAAAAGCCATGCTCTAATACCAGTTGAAAGGTGAGAAGGATTGAAGCTTGCACTCGAGAGCTATGGCGGGAGAGCAAGAGCAAGAAAGAGAGAGACAATAAATGGGAACTCCAACAGTCACAATGTGTGATCGGGCCTTCCTTTATTCAAACTGTCACTAAAAGAATAAAGAATAAAGTGATAGTGATGGGCGCATGCCACATGCAGTGTGCAGTGGCGGTGACTGTCAGTGTAGTAATACACAGGCCACTAGGCGGAGGCGCCTTTACCCCCAACAGCAACTGGATTGAATGTCTCTTTATAATGTATGCCATATGTCTATGCATAGCCTTTTGAAACTAACCTAGCCTTATACCTACTAGCAGAACCATCTGCATTATGCTTTATTTTATAGACCCATTTACAACCAATAGCTTTCTTGCTCTTAGGTAATGCTACTAGATTCCAAGTCCTATTGGTCTCTAATGCGGCCATCTTCTCATCCATTATTATATCCCAATGAACATGACTAACTACATTTTCAATATCCTTCACTATCTTTACCATATAAGCATAATAGTGAGCTATATAACCCTCAAAGCCAAATCTTTGAACATGATATATCACCCTACTAGACTTGTATACTACTAAATCACTCAATGGATACATTACCATATGCTTTATGTACACTTGATGTCTTGACTGAATGAATATAGTTCATCATCCAAACTCTCCAAACCACTAGAGTCTCCATCAATAACCACATGACTAGTAGGTGCATTATTACCATTTGACACTTTCTTCTTCCCTTTTTCATTACCTGTGACACTAGTAGATGCACTTGAAGATATGGTATTGCTTCTTAGTCTCCTAAACCAAGGATTGACTATAGATCTACTATCAAATGATATCTCTAGTCCACTAAGAGTTCGTGATTCCTAATACATGACTATCATGATCATCAGCATCATCCAATGCATCTCTACTAGATGCATACCAATTACTTATCTTAAAAAAAAGCAGACTTACTTACCTCAAACTCACCATTAGCAGGGTTATAACAATGATACCCTTTCTACTCAGTAGAGAATCCAATGAAAATACATTTTTTAGCCTTGGGATCCAATTTCTTTCTTAACTCATCGTGTATATGAATATATACAATACAACCAAACCCTTTTAAATGTGATACATCGAGTTTCTTGCCTATAAAACATTCTTCGGGAGTCATACCATGAACTACATCTATATGAGACCTATTTATAATGTAGATATCAGTATGAATTGCCTTTTCTTAGCCATTAATGCTCATACAATATGTCTAATTTTCTTTCCATAACACCATTTTGTTGTGGGGTATACCTGCATGTAAATTTTCACTTTATCTCATGAGACCTTTGAAAGTCACTCAACTCATTAGAGAGGTATTCTCCCCCTCCATTTGATCTCAAGAAGTTAACTTTCAAGCTTGTTTCTATTTCAACAATAGCCTTGAAAATTTTAAAGTGTTCAAATACCCAGAGTTTTCTAGAGCAATTGTCAATGAATGTAATAAAATACTTATTTCCCCTAAGAGGTACATTCTGGGTAGGCTCCTACTCATATGTATGCACAACATCAAGTATATTCTTGCTTACATCTTAGTCATGCGAAAACGATTGCCTTGCCTACTTCCCAAACTAACATGCTTCACAAATTTTATGTAATTTAACAACTTTGAATGCCAACCCTTTAGACTGCATTAATCTTAACCTTTGTAAGTTTACATATTTAATACTTTTGTACCATATTTCAATATCTACAACCACAACTTTGCTTTTAGTATACATAGAAAAATTTATAGTAGGGATTCCAACATCCAAAGTAAACATGTGGCCAACTTTGCTTTCTTTTGCAATCAACTTTTACTTATTGTTAAAGTCCTCTCAATAAACTAGCATTTTGCATTAAATCTAACATGTAGCCCTTGATTTACTCTTTTTCCAATAGATACCAAATTTTTATGATGGATGGCACATGTAAAACATCTTGACAATCACTCTGTCTAACCATCATGCAAGGACAATGAAACTTTTTTAATATGTAAAATTGGATGACATGAATCATCACCTATCTCTACATTACCTAGAATTTGTAAATCTTACATCTCTCCAAACCATTTAGCATGGTTGGTCATATGATTAGATGAACCCAAATCAACATATCATAAATTATCATATATCTCTTTTCCAATAATAATATTCATCATATGCAGCATGATTAAAAAACTCTCATTTTTATCATCATTTGTTCTTAAAGATGATGCATAAATTTATTGCTACAACTTGTTATTGTAAATATCATCCTTCTTATCAAAACAATGGACTACAATATGACCTGTACTTCAAAAATGATGTCAAGCAATACCATAACTATTAGAATCTCTATTCTACCATCCACCTCTTTCTCTAGAGATCCCCCTACCTCTAGAATTGTCACGGCCTCTCAAAATTTGCATATCACCAAACTCTTGATTTAACCTATTTTTCTACTTATCACCATCATGACCTATACCATGACCTTTTGAAGAGGATCTACAATGTCCCCTCTAGACTAAATGAGTAAATAGCTTGGACCTATTCACCACTTCTTTTAGGTGATTCACCTTGCATATTCATCTCTTCAATAATCATGAGAGAGACCAACTCGTCAAAATCTAGAAACAGCTTTTATATGTACACAAAGGTAAAAAAAGATTTTCAAACCTTCTTGTTATTAAGGCAACCCAAAGTAGATCAAACCAAATCATCATCTTCATGAGGCATCTACATTTTTTCTCTCATTTAAAACATACTCTTTAGGGATGGGCCTTTAAATTTATCCACAACTACAAATTTTTCTAGATATTGAGCTCCTCTTGGAATTGTCTTCCTATCAACCTCCTCTATAATGGTCATGTATGCAAATTTTCCACTAGCTTGGTAAGAATCGATCAAGATTTTTTTAATTTTGTAAATTTATTATAACATATTTTCTTAATCCAAAAGTTTGAACTTAGTGCATGGTAGAGTTGGATTCATTAGTGTGGGGTATCATAATGTTTAATCCCAAATAATAGGCTCTTTGTTTTCTCTTTCCAAAAAGTTTGTGCTCAAGTTCTTTGCGGTGTGCCAACTCACTTTTTGTTAGGTGAGGTAAGGTGAGATTAAGATTTGGGACATGGGTAAGCCCACTTTCCCACCATTGCTAGGCACAAAACTATAAAGTTGAAAATGAAGCTTCTTCTAATAAAGAAGCTTTAATATATTAGAGAAGAAAATAGTTTTATCTATATTGAGTTGGATCTCCAAGCCATAACATATCTACTCTACTGAAGTGTAGTAGTCTAGACTATTTTACATATTAGGCTCCAAATATACACATAAAATTCTTCCATTAGAAGACATTTACGGTGGGTGGTGCTTAGTATGAATACTTTAGTGGCTCCTCAAGGAGATCCCATACTAGCTCATGATAATATCGTTCTCCCTTTAAAGTTTACCTTCCCAAGCCTTGGCTCTTTTTATGAAACGACCATAATTAGCCCCCATCACCTATGTAGCTTTAAATATAAATTTTCAACAAAACTAACTCAATTGACATTCTACTCATAGTTCTTTAGATTGAAAAAAAGCTTGAAATCAATATATAGAAATCATACGACTTCATATATTCTGAGTATGCAAAGGTATTATAGGCAAGACCACCCTAAGAATGTACCATAATTGATTACCATAGTCATAACTATGATCATCTAAATCTTATTGGATGATTGAGCATAGGGCCAAACAATTGATGCATCTTCCACCAAGACATGTCCAAGCTACATGCCCATGTGATTAAGAATGTACCATAATTGATTACCATAGTCATGAGTATGATCAATTGAATCTTATTGGATCATCTCCCTCCTCCTCCTCCTCCCACATTAGTAGTAGTACGTGCTTTCATTGCGCCACACCCATTACAACTATGAAGCTTATCAATCAAGGGATTACAATCTCATACGTTATTATTACTTTTATTATTGAAGACAGACTAAGTGTTCAGTTTCAAAAACCTACTAAGCTCCACATTGTTCATGCTCTAATACATGGATCAATACTACCATGTACTTGAGTGGCATGCCTATCATCAAGCCTTTTCATCACCATACAGGCTAGTATGCATATGTTGTTGAAACATTATATGTGGATTGGCACCTCCATTAGGACTAGTATACTCTATGACACATGGATTGGCCTCACCATTGTTTCAAACTCACCAAGCCCACCATGCCCTCAAGCATAAGTTTGCTTTGCCACCATTTTTTCAAGTCTACCATGGTTGGAGCTAGCTAGATACACCGTAGCTTGCTTTTCTAGCTCCAACAAGCAAAAGCTAAATGTGCTCTATTGTAGTCATGGTGGAAAAAACTAAGGTTGACCATAATGATGACTATGGGAAAAATTGCAACTTGTAGTCGAGACTTGATTCACATTTGTTCTCATAAATAAGTTCCTTATATGTACTTTCAAAAAATAGTATTGGATATGTGCTTTTATGTAGCTTCACCTTTGTGTTGTCACTACTTAGAATCATGATATGTTCAAGTGAGTCACATGATATTATCACTTTCAATGTTATTCACCTCTAAATTTCTAATAAAATATTCTACCTATAGGTATAGGGTGGGTTTATATTCTCTCTATTCACATGCTATTCTATAGCATCCATAGACTTTCATGATTCCAATAGTTTCTTACACATTTAAAAATTTATTGGTATGCATGGCGTTGTTGTTTCTTAAGAACTCCACAACTATGTATTTGGCCTAACAAGTAATAATGTAAGATATTCAAGAACACATTACAATTATCAAAGTGTATTTCTATGTGGAGTTCTTTTGTGTTGTAGGGAACTTATCAAGAATTGAATGGTTCAATAGGCCATCACTAATGGTATGGATGTCCCTATTGCTCTCATTCTCACCAAAATCCCTTGCTAGCCTTGATCTCCCAGAGTGGCCATTTGTGACCTCCCAAAGTGGCCATTGCCCACCTCCCATCTCTTTGTAATAGCTCACTTCATGAGCTTGTTGAAGCCTAGAGGGCTTTCCCTACTGCTTGTTGTGATTAGAAGTCTCCCACATAGAATTTATGTTGATTGAGTCTAATACCTTGAGTAAAGAAGAATATATTGAGGTCAAATACTTGCATCTTGAGTTGTACTTTTTACCTCAACCTTGATTACCTCCTTGCATCAAATAGTGAGATTCAAGTCAAGTCTCAACCATGTTGGACATATGAAAAGTTTAAACATGGGTTTGAGTAACTTTTGCACTATCTTATATGGTAGCATTATCTTGTAAGGTATATTTGAGACAAGGCCAGAGTGCAACTAATTTAACTAGAATAATTTTTCTTTAATGATAGCCTAATCCTACACTTAGTGGTGAACTTTTAGTAAATATCTCAAGCCGAGCATCTAATACCTCAAGCTATATGATTTGTTGCTTGGTGCCTAAGCTTTGAAGGATACATCTTACACATCCCCACCTTAGCTTTTGTTTAGTGTCGATAAGTGAAATTGTCTTTGTTAGAATATCAAGCTCCTATTATTCTCCTATCAGTATGTATGACCGACATTAACTATGTCCAACTGTATCAATAAGTTTGGGACATTAAATAAGTTGGTGGTCTTAGACCCAGTGTGAATGGTTCTACGGACCTTAGTACTATTGTATACACTTATGTTATGTGTGTGGTCTATTATATAATAAAAGAAGAAAGTGAGAGCACTTGGCTCTTTACTCTAGTCTCTGTCTCTGATTCTCAACATGGTATCAGAGCACCCATGACTGGGCTCTGTGGAGAATAGCATTATGGAAGAAGACATGGAGATTGAAGGAAAAAGACATGCTATGCAGAAGGACTAACTGTCATTGTTTCTATAGAGGTATATATTGAATGCATCTTCATTATACTTGAAGGAGAGTGTGTCAGGACCTATTTGGAGCTTTGAGGAGGGTTGGTTGAGCACCTAGAAGAATACCTTGGTCATCATTATGAAGAGAAGCTGCTGCTGGAGACATTCTAACAGCCTGCGTGTTTGCACCTGATTGCCTGATGGTCTACCTTGGCTGCTCATGGACATGATAAGCATCATCTATGCCATTTGTAGCTTGTACACATGCTTGAGAAGACATCTTGATAGCCTGACATGGCAATGGTTAAGTTGGAGCTGAGATAAGAGCTGAAACAGTCAGCTACAGATCTCAAATTCAGACCAAGCCTGCCACAAACAGGGAATACACAGCAAGCATACTTCTTTGACATGAGCTTGGGAGCTCTCTGACATGCCTAGAAGGACTTGATATAGCATACATATGCTCAGGAAGACATATGTATTGAATGTCATGCTTGGAAGGTGTACTTTCTTGATGAAAACACTCAGATTTGTGAGCACTTGATAGGCTGAAAACTGTCATTCATAGTTTACAGGAAGCACTTATCTATCTTGGAAGATTGCATGTTTTTTGTCGGCTTTGATGACATGTATGACATGGGATATGTCTGCTAAATTGGTTGTGGATTGGTATGAGCATTGGATGCTCTTGGAAACTGAAATTTGGATCAGAAAACAAATACTTTGACACTCTATTGGTTGGTCATGAACAATGAATGCATTGTATGACATTGCTCCTGAAGACAGGACACTCATCGGTGTTGACAGGTTCATGTATTGGTTTCCATATATAGTGGCATATGTCTGTGACATTTTGAAGAGTTTGGTGGACTAAAATACACTGTCATTGACTATCTTTACTTGGCTGAAATTTATAGCAAGTGTACCTTTGCTCTTGTACTTGCAGTACATGATATACACAGTGTCATACTGACATGTCTGGAACTCCATATACAGAGATAAAACTCTGAACTGCTGTAAGTGTTCTTGGGGCATGTATCCTCTGTGTTGAGCTCAAAGAAGAGCTGCTGATCACTGTCATTTTCAGCCTATAGACTACTTGTCTATACATGAACAAGTTTCCCAAATACATGCTGGTTTTGCATTGAATGCAGTCTGTACATGTAGGCTACAATACCTAGGTGATTTTCAAGTGTCAGGAGGTGAATATACCACTGTTTTCAGGCTGAAATACTGATTGTTTGAGCACAGGCGTTGCTGAAAACTGTCATAAACAATTACAGGCTGAAACTGAATTGTCAGGAGGATTTTGTCTTGCAGGTAGTTAGACAGAGCATATGACATGGCTAATGCAGAGAGGACTGACAACATAACCCAGATAGTGGGGGAAAAGCTTGACAGTAACAATTATGCCATATGGAAGTTCCGCATGGAGAACTTCTTAATAGGGAAAGGCTATTGGGAGTTGGTGACTGGAGCAAAAGATGAAGCTGAGCTCCCAGATCAACCTATGGCTGATTAGAGAGGATTACACCGAGCTTGGACAGAAAGAGCTCGTAGAGTCTTGCACTGGCTTTCTTTATGTATCTCAGATGCCATGGTAATGCAGATAATGAACTGCAGCTCTCCTAAGAATGCATGGGACATTTTGGTCAAGTACTATGGCACAACCACAAGTGCTAGGAAGATACAATTGAAGCAGAAGTTCAACAACATGGAGAGAAAGAGCAGATCTATACAGGATTATGTCATGGAGGCTAAGACCATTGCAGATCAGCTGGCATCTATTGTTTCACAGGTTGAAGATGAAGACATGGTTGCTGTGACTTTAAATGGCTTGGGGCCTGAGTATAAGTCTTTTGACCATTGCAGATCAGCTAGCATCTATTGTTTCACATGTTGAAGATGAAGACATGGTTGCTGTGACTTTAAATGGCTTGGGGCCTGAGTATAAGTCTTTTGACACTTCTGTGTTTGTGAGGGCTGAAATGCCTAATTTTAATGAGCTGGTTGCATTGCTTATACATAAGGAGATTAAACTTGGCTTGGCTACAGGGTCAAGCAGTTCTAAAAATAAGGATGCAGTTTTTTATTCGAATCAGTGCGGCCGTGGCAGCCGAGGTAGAGGCTATGGATCTGGCAGAGAAGGCTAGCAAAATGCATCCTATGGCAATAACAACCAGCAGGTATCGAATGCAAGAGGTGGTGGAAACTTTAGAGGCAAGGGGAGATCTAGCCCTAGAGGTAGAGGCTCCTGGCACAACAACAACATTCATCTGACAATCCGAACAAGGATAAGGATTGTCATTACTGCAAGAAGTATGGTCATATTGCCAAGGATTGCTGGAAGAAGCAGGGCAATCAGAAAGGCATACAACATAGACGCTTTGCTATGTCTAGTCAGGCAGATGATACTTCAGGAGATAGATTGTTTGCCATGCAATATGTAAAAGATAGAGTTGCTGAAAAATCCACTGATGATGCAGTTTGGTATATTGATTCAGGGGCATCGAACCACATGTTGAGAATCTGCCAATCACACCCTATGTATGCCCC
This sequence comes from Lygodium microphyllum, assembly GCF_053477565.2. Classification (NCBI taxonomy): domain Eukaryota; kingdom Viridiplantae; phylum Streptophyta; class Polypodiopsida; order Schizaeales; family Lygodiaceae; genus Lygodium; species Lygodium microphyllum. Next base: position 118,883,203 of record NC_141151.1, on the reverse strand, counting down.
TTTGTATGGAACAACTAGGCTAGGAAGGTGTAGTTCATTCTAGGAAGAGAGACAAATCCCATAGGCATAGTGATGTAGTGTGCTACCAAGCAATCCTATATAATGATGTACTTGACTATCACTTTCATATGATGATAATGCAATAGTACTTGTCTCTTTCTGTCAAGTCCCTGTGTCATTGTCAGTCCTACACAAGATTGTGTTTATGAGTTCAAGTCTCAATCTTGAAACCTAATTCACTTATGTAACAGTTGTCTTCTTTGTCAATGTCAACATGAGTACTATCTTTATCTTCCATCCTCCATAGCTTCCGCCTTTGCTATGCTCTAGATCCCATATCTTTAACATGGTATCAGAGCTCAGTCGGGCATGGCCTAGCTCATTTCACTCCTCTCTCAGCTCCTCTTCACTCAAGCCAGCTCAAGTCCCAGCTAATGAGCTCATTTCTGAACTCCATCTCCACTTGACCTGGCAGCCATAGCCAAACCTGCACCCTGCCTCCTTGGAGCTTCTGGATCTCCCTCCACAATCAATATCTTAACCCGCTTTCTTTTGGAGATACATTCCTTGGCTCAGGGCGCTACCTCCTGCCACTTCAAACACCAACATTGACCAACCATAGATCCAGCATTGCAAGATTTCGTGGTCGCTGTTCAAATCTGTGCTGTTTCCTGTCGTACTGCTGGATCTCCACGCACAAGCTGTGATACATCCTACGCCTATAGGGATTCTTTAGTCCTTGACATAGGCTATCTAACCACCAAGTTTCAGCCCCAATGATTGCGCCTATCTCCTGCTTCAGACGAAAACACAGACATCGCCTCAGAAACCCTAACAGAGACTCCATAGCTACTTTGTGTCAAACTTCTCTTCCACTTCATTTCTCTCTCCTGCCACTTAAACCAAGTCTAAGCCACTCTGATCAGAATTCTCCAGCAAGATTTCAACATCCAACAGGCAATCTTTGAAGATCTTGAAGACTTGGAAGGTTCGAAGCATTCAAGGACAAGCATTGTGAGATCCCACTACTTGTGTCCCTTAACACATTTGGTTGCTGATCAATCTCAGTCAAGTGAAGCCATTGTGAAACTCAGAAGATTTGGAGATTCTTGAAGTTTTTGAAAAGACCTCAAGATCAAGTTCTAGATTGAAGGACACGCATCAAGAACTATCATCAAGTTCAACCATAGTATCTTTTGATACTACATATTGTGTTTTCACACTGACATTGGTTGTGTCTTTTGACATATTAGATTTCAACTCTCTTGCTGGTTATTCTCAGTCATTTGCTACTGATTTCCTATCACGGGAATGACCAATATGAAGATTTCTATGTGGATACACTTCATGAAGAGTTACACGAACTGTGTTGCTCATCTACACTACATGGAAGATTTTTTTGATCTACTTGCAGAGAGACATGGAGCTGCTCACACTAAAGTGCAATCAATGATTCCATCTAAAGTTTTTGAAGACACTCCACCTACCTTGGCCATCATGAAGAATGAGATGTCTTTGCTTGAGGGGGACAAAGACATGGACATGAAGACTGAAGCTGCAAGCAAAGTCCATGGGGAACCAGACCAAGAAGACCATAAGATCAAAGAGCAAAGGAAGAAGGACAAAAAGAAGATCTGCCATGAAGACCAAATGATCACATCATTCAAAGCTGCAGAACCAAAGATGAAAGACAAGAAGATTTTCCATGCTGACAAAGAGAAAGCATATGCTGAAAAAGACCACAAGGGCCTATCGGTCCTTGTCTCTCATTTTCTGTTTTAAAAGCATTGTACCTGCCTTAATGTTCCTTTCATAAGCTTGTAAAAACTCCTCATGCAGCCTTGTACTACAGCCTTTGTACACTTTGTGAGGCCCCTGTTACAGCCTCTGGATGTCCACCATGTTTATGGTACCCACACTTAGCCTTTTCTGCGACAGCCTCTGGTGTTTTGCCATGTTTGTGGTATGCCCACACTTTGCAGGTGCTGCTCTCACTAAAGCCTCTACACACTTTGTACTTTCAGGTTGTGATTGAGGAGGGGTGTTGAGAATCTACCAATCACACCCTATGTATGCCCCTTTGTATGGAAAAACTAGGCCAGGAAGGTGCATTTCATTCTAGGAAGAGAGACAGATCCCATAGGCATAGTGATGTAGTGTGCTACCAAGCAATCCTATATAATGATGTACTTGACTATCACTTTCATATGATGATAATGCAATAGTACTTGTCTCTTTCTGTCAAGTCCCTGTGTCATTGTCAGTCCTACACAAGATTGTGTTTATGAGTTCAAGTCTCAATCTTGAAACCTAATTCACTTGTGTAACAGTTGTCTTCTTTGTCAATGTCAACATGAGTAGTATCTTTATCTTCCATCCTCCATAGCTTTCACCTTTGCCATGCTCTAGATCTCGTATCTTTAACACCACATGACTCATCATGGTGATTGGTTCACTAATATGGTGGTTGAAAAACATGGCTATGTCTGTACAGGTGATGACACGCAGCATAGCATTGAACATAAAGGCAAAGTGCCTCTTGTGGTTCATGATGGCAAAAAGAAAAATTTGCATGGTGTATTGCATGTTCCTTTGATTACGAAGAACTTACTGTCTGTCAATCAGATGATGGATCAGAACTTGCAAATTAGATTCAACAAGCATGGTTGCTTTATTGAAGAGTTTGGCAATGGATGCAAGTTGATAGCTCGCAGTCACAGGAATGGCAGAATGTTTACTCTTGATGCTACCTTGCCAGAGCTGAATTCAGCTATGTCTGCCCATGGTTCTGGCACTATCAGAGATTTGGAAATTTGGCACAAGAGAGTGGGGCATGTGAATTTGCAAAGGCTGCAAATTATGCAGAAAAAACATCTTGTTACAGGTTTACCCAAGTTCCAATATTCAGATATTGATCATGTATACAATGCTTGCCAGTTTGGTAAGTAGTCAAGGTTGCCATTTGTCAGGCATGTAAGTTAGAGTACACGTCCATTACAGTTAGTGCACTCTGATGTTTGGGGACCAGCCCATAATGTATCCATGGGAGGCTCGAAGTATTATGTGACATTCATTGATGATTACAGTCGCTATACTTGGGTTTACATTCTGAAGACAAAGGATGAGGTGTTTGCTATTTTTCAACAGTTTAAAAAGCAGGTTGAAAAGAAATTTTGACTGCTATATCTCTTGCTTGAGATCAGATAGCAGTGGGGAGTATGTGTCAAATGAGTTTGACAACTTTTTGACTGAAAATGGCATACGCAGGCAGCTTACCTGCAGCTACACTCCTTAGCAGAATGGTGTAGCTAAAAGAAAGAACAGGGTCTTGATGGAAGCTGCTCATGCCATGATGAATGAGAAGAAGATGCCGCTCTATTATTGGGCTGAGGCTGTTATGACAGCCATGTATATCTTGAATCAGACTCCCACTGCAGGCATTCATGAGATGACACGGTTTGAGAAGCTGTATGGCTATAAGCCGGATGTAAGTCACATGAAAGTCTTTGGCTGTCTTTCTTATGTGCATATTCTAGATGAAAAAAGGAAGAAGCTGGATCCAAAAGCGCATAAGTGTGTTTTCATTGGATATTCACAGGAGAAGAAGGCATACAAATGCTATGATCCCTCTACCAGGGAGACCTTGGTGAGCAGGGATGTTATTTTTGATGAGATGGGTTCTTGATATGTATCATCGGCTACAATGCCATCAGATATGCCTTCCACTCATGAATCTACAGTTGATTTGCAGCAGAGCACTACTATGACAGGCCCTAGTAGTCAGACAGTATCCCCATGGACAGGGAGATTGAGGAGCTCACCATCCACTGTGTGTCAGTGAGGGGGAGATATGATGTCGTGGACAGCAAAGGAAAAGAGAAAGTTACTGAGGATGCATCTAGTATGATGACACCTGGTAGAATGACTTCTGGATATGAGTCTGCTGACAATTTAGACAATGAACTTGGTATTCTGACTGTCTATACGCCTGGCACAAGGCAGAACAGGTACATTCTGCCTCATGAGAGAGGGGAATCGAGCAGTGCACCACGGCCTAGACACTCACAGAGGGTCGGATACCCTGTTGATAGGTTGACATATAGTGGCTACATTGCAAAGCATTATGCTTACATGACAAAAGTGATGGAGATCAAAGAACCAGGTACATATGCTGAAGCAGTGAAAGATGAGAACTTGTGTGCAGCTACGGATGAAGAAATGAATGCCTTGGCTGAAAATAAGACATAGGATCTTGTGCCACTGCCTGAAGGAAAAAAGACCATTGGTTGCAAATGGGTCTACAAAATCAAATGCAAGTCGGATGGCAGTGTGGAAAGGTACAAAGCCAGGCTGGTTGCTAAGGGGTATGCCCAACAGTATGGACTTGATTATGAGGAAACATTCAGCCCTATTGCCAAGATGGCAACCATACGCACTGTGATTGTTTTGGCTACTACTAGAGGCTGGAAATTACAGCAGATGGACGTGAAGAATGCCTTTCTTAATGGTGACTTAGCAGAGGATGTCTATATGGTTTAGCCAGAAGGGTATATTCACCTTGATTTTCAGCATTATGTATGCAAGCTGAAAAAGACACAGTACGGGGTTGAAGCAGGCTTCGAGAGCTTGGCATGCTAAGATCGAAAACTACTTGCAGAGGTGGGATTTACTATTGGTAGGGCTGATCACAGCCTATTTACAAAGAAGACTGACAGTGGCTTGGTAGTGCTGGTCATATATGTTGATGATTTGATAATCACTGGTGATGATGACTTGGGCATACAGCATTGTAATGAAGATGCTGAAATCTGAATTGACATGAAAGATCTCGGTGAATTGAAGTACTTTTTGGGTATTGAGGTAATCAAGGCTAAAAATGGTTTATGGCTGATGCAAAAACAATATGCCATTGAAATACTAAAAAAGTATAGCATGGCTGAATGCAAACCATTGGATACACCCCTTGATCAGAATGTCAAGCTGGACATTAGCACTGGAGCTGAAATTCAGGATGTGACTATGTACAAGCAGATGGTGGTTGGAAGTCTGACCATCACTAGGCCAGATTTGACTTATGCAGTTGGGCTCATAAGTTAGTTTACGCAGAAGCCCAGGAAGCCACATTTGGATGCTGTTAGACGGATTATGAGATATGTTAAGTCCACTGTAGATTATGGGCTGTTCTATATGAGAGATAAGACTTTGAAACTGGTTGGATACAGAGATGCGGATTGGGCAGGATGCTCATATGATCGCAGATCTACGAGTGGTTATGCTTTTGGCTTTGGAAGTGGCATGATCAGCTGGAGCAGCAAGAATCAACCAACGGTTGCATTGTCTAGTACTGAGGCAGCGTACATGGGTGCTACATTGGCAGCATGCGAGATTTCATGGCTGCTCAAGCTTATGGTTGATTTGGATATTTAGGTGGATGCTCCAATGGCCTTATTATGCGACAATCTCAGTAGTGTACTCTTGGCAATGAATCCAGTATACCATGCTAGGACAAAACACATAGAGGTACACTACCATTTTATCAGAGAGATGGTTCTTGCAGGGAGAGTAGATCTTTTGCATGTGAAGACTGATGAACAGATTGCAGATATATTTACCAAGTCTTTGGGTAAATATAAGTTTAGTAGTTTTAAACAGCTACTTGGAGTTCATTAGATGATTTGAGCTTGAGGGGGAGTGTTAGAATATCAAGCTCCTATTATTCTCCTATCAGTATGTATGATTGACATTAGCTGTTGTGGGAGCTTTCACTCAACCGCCAAGACCCATGGACCGCTTATTATTTCAAGCGTTCCAAGCGAGCTCTAATGGCTATCTCTCACCTAGCCGACGCGCCATCGATCCTATGAGTGTAGTGAGCTTACCTTAGTGCCGATGTGAGTTGCCCCCTCTCTTTTACACACCGGTAGCTCCATGATCCTAGATGCTAGCTCAAGCATCCTCAAGCCTCCTCCACCTCCAAGCTCCATCCTCCATAGCCGCGTGCACAAGAAGAGAGAAGGGAGGAGAAGAAGAAGAAGAGGAGATGGTGAAGAGCTTCACCCTCTTGATCCCTTACTCTCACACACTCTCACACTCCCTCTCTCAAGAGCACACTCAAGTAAGAAGGTGAGAAGGAGAGAAGAGGAAGAAGACTCCTTTTGCCACACACCAAAGAATGATCTCTTATTCACTTTTTGAACTTTATATATATAAACCCTAAAATCCCATGGCCGCCCACCCCTTTTTTACATGACCGGCCATTGTGGCAAGGTCCTTTTTCCATTTTCCTCTTTTAGCCCCGTGCCTCTAGCCTACACCCGTCTAATATTTTACAATGGGAACAGGAGGGAGCCTGGCACTCTTTTACAAAGATTTTTCGAGTTTTTTAGGCGCCTTTTCTTTTATGGTTGCTCTTTTTGCCCCGGTCCATCTTTAGGGGCCGCTTGCATATCTTCGCTCTTTTTCTTCATCTTCCTTTGCTTTTTCTCCATTTTTTGCCATCTTGGCTTCGCCATCTTGACTTGGGGTTAATATTACCCCCTCCTAGACGGGTGCCAGTCCCATGGCACTTTTGGCGTGGGTGTAAGGTTAAGGGTAGCATGGAGACTCAGGGGTTTGTGGCAACTCATGTACGATGATCGTCGGAGCCACGCAATGGATTGCATGGGTGAACGAGGGCCTCCGAAGTTGGTGGTTGGGTGAAAGTGCTGTACTTGAAGAAGAAGGGGCAGTGCTCTACCTAGGGGGGTGGCTGTTGTCAATGTGTTGGTGCGGTGTGCTCATGTTAGTGAAATGGGGAAGTGGGTTGGGTGACGTCCCACACTTGAGGGCCCCATTTGTGCCAAGGGAGAGTGGTGCTAGTGGCTTAGGGTGACAGGTCGAACCATAAGGGAGTGTTACTTCCCTAGGTGTATCCTGTCGTTGATGTGCCCTAAGCATGACGTGGGGGAATCAAAAGGGCTAGGGGGTTAGGAGTGGAGCCAGCCGACCAAGGTCACTAGACATGCCTAACTTAAGGACCCCTAGGTAGAGTTTTTTTTTTTTGCCACATTGCGGGATAGTATTACATGAGGAGCAGGACAGCCAAGGCTAGCTTTCGTCGTCAGAATGAGGAGGGGAGGGCGGGCGGATAGATTTGCGTAAAAATTGATGGCTCTGCATGTACCCTTTTAGGTTCATGCGGACATGGAGAGAGGTGGTGGATAGGAAGGGATGGCTGCACCTAGTGAATTGGCTATCGCTCATATCCTCTAGGAGTGCTAGGCAAAATGAAGGTAGAAGGCTAGCCCGCATCATTAAGCAGGTCATAGTGCAACTATCGATAGCGTTAGGATCAAAAAAGAGAGGAGGCAAGCCGCTTTCTTGCGGTGCCGGGTCTTGTTTAAGTAAGATTTTAAGGAGCCTAAGGTAATTACAAGTGGTTATGAATGCGGGATATGGGCAGGAGGAGAACTCTGCAAGAAAACATGTCATGGAGGCAAGTAGGCTTCCTAGGTCAAAGAGTAGAGTGTTTTCAAAGAAAGTGGCATTGGCATTGTAGATAACGGGGAAGTCATGCCTCCCATGGAGGGTGGCGACAAAATCCACACCTACCCTACAGGGATACGCCATAAACGTGGGGTCGTTCCGTTCGTGGGATAGGGTGTTACAAAAAGCCATCCAGGTGAACATGTTGGTATTACATATTCGCCTCCTCCAGAGGGGTTGGCAGTCATAGCCCCTCATGGTGTGTGGTACCTCGTAGATCTTATCTTACCAGATATCGACCTCTTCCGTGCCCCACAAGGTTTGGGTTTTTGCTCTGTCCTCCAACCATCTTTGGCCTAGTCGGTTGCCAGTCGCTATCACCTCCTTCATCGCCTTGATCGGGAGGACCCTTCTCAGACTATCAGGCATAAGAAAAATGAAGGAGAAGGGGTCCTTTTCCAGTTCTTGCCATTCCCAGACCACCAGTTCGGCGTGGAATTGCATAGGTAGGTCTTCGGGGCATGGTGGGAGGGGAACAGATGGCTGCGCGACGGGCTTGGCCTTCAGCCGTTTTCTGGCCTCTTCCACCAGCTTCTTCCGCTGCTCCTTAAGGATGGCTTGTCTGTCCAAGGGTGGCCACGTTGTTGTTGATCTTGTTCGTGCGGTGAGGGGGGTTGCAGGATTACATCTTCGTTGAACCTGTTCATGTCAATTCTAAATTTGACTTCCTCCCCCTGCCGGTTTTCTAGTAGTGTTCGTTCCTCAAAGCCGAGGGCGTCTGCCTCCTGGGGGGTGAGGCCGGCCAGTAGTAGATACTTCCGTTGCTCCTCTAGGACCAACCTTACCTCCGCAGGTCGGGGTGGCATTTGCAGCCCTGCATGCAGAGCTCTGTGTGTGATGCTTAATTTCTTCTTTAGCACCTCCAACGGCTCCGCTCCCTCTGGTTGAGTCGTATCCAGCAGCGTATTGAGGAAGGCTTGTTGTTGGGCGGTGAAGGTTGTCTGGAGGGCGCCCGCTTTGATTTCTGCCAAGATTTTGTCATTCTCCACCAAGGCAAGGCACCGCGCCAAAGCCTTCACCCATGCCTCGTTCTGCGCAGCCCATTCCTCGGCCCTTTTGCTCATGCCTTCCATGCTCTCCCCCTACTTTTGAGCTAGGGTTACAAGCTTCTGCTCCTGGGCCTTGAACTCTCTGCTCATGTTGTCTTGTGCTGTCTTCCCGAGACGTAGTTGATCGGAGATAGACTCGATCATCTTTTGTTGCTGCTCCCTCTCTTGGCTCCTCTCCTCTTCCTTGGTGTTTAGCTCCCCCATCATCTGCTCAATGGTAGCGGTCTTTGACTCCAGTTCCTTATACTTCGACTCTAGTTCCTTATATTGCATCAGGAGGAGTTTGTACTCCCGCTGCATCTGTACGAGTTCCTAGTTCTCGTCCTCCAGCTACTGCTTGTAACTCTCTTCCTTATTTTCTTTGGCCTTCAGCTCTTGTTCAAAGATTTGGCGTTGTTGCATGGCGATGATGCAAGTTTTCTCCAATTGGAAAGCCGCCAATGACTCCTTTTTTGCCATCAACTCAGCCAGCCGTCCTTTTCTTCTCCTTGGCCCTCTCCAGTTGGGAGAGCAGCTCAGCGACGTATTCATCGTAACCGGCTAGCGGCATCATTGTTGTGTGGGTGGGGGTGGTTGAGGCCTCCATGCGTGGGCGCTTTTGATCCTGCCTTGATTCAACATCTGCAGCTGGCCTTTTTGGTCCCGTGGTCATTGTCTCCGTGCTTTTCCCCTGGGCCATTTCCTTGCTGATGAAGTATTGCATCCAGGCCACCAGGTTGGGCACTTCCAAGCTGGTGGGGATGCTAGGGGTGGGCGTAGCGGTTTCAACAGGAGGCGCCATGAGGGTGGGGATGGGATGAAGGGGTGCTTTGCCTTTGCCTTCTGGAGCTGTGGGGGACGGGGGTTCTGGGGCCTGCATGCTGGAGCTAGGCCTCTCTTCCCTGGGCTGATTCCAGGCTTCGGGGTAATCTGCCCTACACTACTGCTCGATTGACCAGCGGGTAGCTTCTGCCAAGTCCTCCTCCTCCTTTCTTCGTAACTCCTCGTCCTCCTCCGCAACTCTTCTTTTTCTTTCCTCCTCGGCCTTTTTGCATTCTTCCTCTAGTTTGTCTTTTTCCTCCTGCTCTTCTTTTCTTTTCCTTTCGGCTTCCCGCTTAGACGCCTTTTTAGCATGCCTTACTTGTTCCGTTGTCTCTTCTTCTTCCTACTTCTTCTTCCTTTCTCTCTCCTCAGCCTCCTTGAGGGATTGTCGTTTCGCTTTCTCCAGGTCCTCCCTCTCCTTTCTACGGCCTCCATCCTATTTCTTGTTCTTCTGCGCTGATCTCTTCTTAGTCTCCCTACCCTGCTTTTTGCTTATTTGTTCTTCCCCTTCTTCCTCTATCTCCGTCCTATCGCTAGACCTGTCCTGGTGTTGATGAGGCAGTGATCGGTTGGATGTTTCTCCCTCCCCCTCTTCTGCTTCCTTTACGGCCTCCTCGATAAGGGTCGTTAAAATGCCCCCATATGCAATGAATGATGCTTTGGAGGAAGCCCTTTTTCTTTCTGCAGCCTTCGACATTGGTGATTCTCCTCCTGCTGGCAGGCTTCCTAATGCCAGAGCTCGGGCTGCCTGATTGATAGTCTTGCACACGTAGCCTTTCCAGTCGACTTCGTGCAGGGTCTGGGACGCTATGTTTTCTAGGATTGGTATGCTGATCCTATGCATAAATGCATTATAGCGCTGGCTGGAGAAGAGCACGTGTACGAGCTTCGCTTGTAGTCTGGTCTCTACGCTGGGGATGTCCTAGATGCTGATGCCATTGTTCGTCAACACCTCCTCCTTCCTCATCCCCAGCATGGCATACATGTCCCTCTTTTGCTTCTTCTCCACCTTTGGTTCCAGCCCTTCCACAACTTCCTCATCCTCGTCGTCAATTTCAGTGATTGCAACCACTTAGACCTTGACAGGTGGTTCTAACATCAGTGGTTCATGCAAAGGATACGTAGGAGGGTAGTACTTCTTGACATGGCTGCCATTGAAGAAGCCTATTCCTTCACCGCTTAAGGTCTCAAGTTCGACATTGCCTATTCTACTGATTGCACGAACCTTGAATGGTCCAAGACCTCTAAATTTCATCTTCTGCTTATGCCCTTTAACTGAGTAGAGGAGCACTAAGTCACCGTGTTCAAACTCGTGATGCTTGACGTGCTTGTCAAACCAGCTCTTGCATCGGGCTTTTTCGCAGATCAGTGCATAGGTGGTAAGAAGACGAGTCTTCGAGAGACATTCGAGCTCAACTAGTCACTGCGTCCACGCCCCCTTTCCTTCCCATTGCTCCTAAAGTGCTATTCTCAGGCTAGAGACGAAGAACTCTACCGGTAGAATCGCTTCTGTCCCATATGTTAGCCTAAAGGGGGTTTGACTGGGGGGTTTGACCGACAACCATTTTATAGGCGGTTCGGTAAGCCCACAGAGCTGCCATCAACTTGTTGTCCCAGTCGCTGCGTGAAGCAAAAACGACCTTGGTTAGGACATTGATGAGAACCTTATTTGTTGATTCGGCCTGGTCATTTGCCTGAGGGTAGTATGGTGAGGATTTGCGATGGATGATGAGGAAGGTGGATAGGAGGTTTGCGATCACTTTGTTAATGAAGTGCATGCCTTGGTACTGACCAATTCGATGGGGCAACCAAATCGTGAGATTACTTGCTCCCATAAGAAGTTAGCCGTCGTTCTAGCGTCATTTTTTCGTGTGGCTCGTGCTTCTGCCCACTTAGTGAGATAGTCCGTGGCCACAATGATGTACTTGACCTGCGAATACTGCGCTGCAGGACTGATGGGCCCAATGAAATCAATTTCCCATTTTTTGAAGGGTTGTCGAGTAATAACCGGGGTTAATTCCATTCGATCCTCACGAATTGGGACCTTCGTCCGCCGCTGGCACTCGTCACAGTGCTTGACGAATCATGCTGCATCGCAAAAAAGTGTGGGCTACCACAATTAAGACTGCAATACTTTTCATGCTATTGTGTCTCCGCTAAAATGCCCTCCACCAATGCCGCCGTGCGCTTCTGAGAGCACATCGTGCACCTCATATTCGCATACGCACCTGTGCAACAATCCGTCTTGCCCCAGCCTATAGAGTCAGCCTGCAATCAGCTGGTAAGGCTAGATCTTGAGGATTAATCTCCTAAGCTAGGCTTTTTCTATTGGTCGATCAGGCACTCCGTGCTCAAGCACTTGGACTATGTCATCTTCCCAATATGGTGTCAGATCAGCCTTAAACAGGTCTCTCTCACTGGAGAGGTTAAATAGATGGTCATCGGGGAGTTTATCAATAATACCTTGCCCAGTGGCTTCCCCGGTGGGAATGCGCGACATGTGATAAGCCATGTAATGCTGCTTTCCCTTCCGTACCACTACGGAGAAGTCGAACTCCAAAAGCAAAAGGAGCCATCGAGCTATGCATCTTGTAGCACAAGGTTTGTTTACTAGATATAGCAAGGCTCGATGGTCCACAAAAAAGGTGAAGGGCGTGACCAAGAGGTAATGCCGGAATTTCTTCACTGCGAATACCATGGCTAGTCCTTCTCTTTCCGTCATTGAGTAATTCATTTCTGTCTCAGTGAGTTGTCTGCTAGCAAAGCTGACTGGATAGTCTAAATTGTGTTTGCCAGGCTGGCACAACACTGCCCCCACGGCAAACTTAGAAGCGTTGATATGCACGTGGAAGGTGATGGTCCAATCTGGGGCTCGTAGGATTGGTGCTGTGGTTAGAGCCTTCTTCAACTCTTTGTACACCCTTTGGCATGCTTCAGTCCATTCGAAGACTATAAGCAGTTTGTACAATGGTCTGGCGATCAGAGCATAATTGAGTACAAACCGCCGACAGTACCCAGTATGGCCTAGAAAGCATTGAACTCCTTTGTAGTTGCTTGGGGGTGGAAGGTCAACAATGACCCTGACCTTCGAGAAGTCAGTGGCAATGCCGTTCTTTGACACCACGTGCCCTAGAATGCATCCATGTTTCACCCAAAACTAGCACTTTAAGGGGTTCAAGGAGAGGCGGTATAAACGACACTGCTTAAAGATTGCTCGGAGTTTGTCTAAGTGTTCAACACATGTCGAGTGGACACAGAGGTCGTCGACAAAGACTTCTAACTCCTTGCGTAGCATGTCCTTAAAGATGGTGCACATGAGGCATTGGAAAGTGGCAGGGGCATTAGTTAGCCCGAAGGGCATGACTATGTATGCAAAGACACCCCAAAGGCAGTCTTATGCCTGTCAGCAGGATGCACTCGCACCTGGTTGTATCCTGAGAAGCTATCTAGGAAACTGTAGGCTTCCTTGCCTGCCACTCTCTCCAGCATGTGCTCGGTGTACGGCAACGGATAATTGTCTCTCTTGGTGGTAGCGTTCACCTTCTTGTAATTGACGCACACTCAAAATTTTCCATTTTTCTTCATCACGATGACTATGGGTGATACCCAGTCCGTGTGCTCAATTTTGTAAATGAATCCTCCTCTCATTAGCTTATCAATCTCCTCCTTGATGGCATGAGCATGTTTAGGATTCATAGGGTACGGTCATTGCTTGACCGGTGTTGCATCCAGCGTCATGGGTATGTTGTGGGTCTCGACACTTGGGTCCACCCCCTTAAGCTCTCCTAAGGACCAGGCGAAGACATCTATGTACTCTCGCAAGAGAGCGACAAGACTCGTTTCTTCTTCACTAGTCAAATCATCAACAATGAAGACGGGTCTGGGTGGTTCCCCTTCTTGGGCTAGGTCCACCTCCTTGACCCTGGCTCGTCCCTCGATTGGTTTACTTGTTTGTGCTTGACGTTTGGCACCTAACATCACTACTACCCTATCCCTCTTTTTGAATTCTGTGAATCGTTTAGGGAGGTCTTGCGGCTTCCACTGTTCTTCCATTCGATCCTCCCTGGGTTGTTTTTCCTTCTCCTTTCTCAATCGCCTGCGCCTTAGGTGGATCGGTAGGTCCCCCTTAGTGCATTTGGTTGTGGGCGGCCTAGGGATCTCTCGATCACTCTCCGAGATAACCTCTAATTCAGAGTTGAATCCCCCCTCTTCGCTAGAAGAGGTGGTTTCTCCTAGTGGGCGCAGTTCAAATGGTGATTCAGTTCTCAATACCGACGCCATTCCTAGCTGAGCTAGTCCCGCTTGTTCGAGGTTTATGGCTCTACGTGTTCCAACCAGGCACGGTCACATTCCTCACTCATGACTCCTCGTTCCCTCCGAAATACACTCCTTCTATGCAGCTTGGAGTCTGCCCGTATTTGCTCTATTTCTTGTCCTTCCGTGTCGTATTCCACGGTATCTACCTCTCCATCACTTTCATCGCTGAAGGACTGGCAGTCTTCGTATTCGTCGCTCGAATTTCCTTCATCAGACTACTTGTCATCTCCTAGGACTCGGTCTTTCCTCGGTCGTTGATTAGGCACCAGGGCCCAGTTATACATAAGGTTTAAGTCGTGCACTCTGGTCCATTGCCACTTGGATTCATTTAGGAGATCCTGGAGTGGTTTGACATTTTCGGCTCGATTGTTAGCTAGCTTGTCCAATAGATACCCCAGTACCTCCTGGAGTTCCCTTTTGTTGGTTGGAACATGGGAGTTGACGGGCTTCGGCTCCCCTTGAAGGCTTCCTAACAGCACGGAAGGTGTGTCGTTAGCCTTACCAATTGTTTTGATGGCCTGCTAATATGCTTCATGATCAGAGAACGGCAAGTCGATTGTAGCAAGGACATGCATCCAATCCCACTCGTCCTCTGGGCATGGGACATACCTGGTCAAGGGCCCGTAGGGCTTCTTGGCTTGAGTATTGCCCTTAAGCATAGTAGAGATTGCATCTAAGTCGACAAATGAGGTCTTCCAGGTGTCCATCTCTACTTTCACGGCGTCCGTCCTATTGCCAAGGAAGATTAAGCCGTTTCCCCAATCTTCGATGACCCTAGCGTTGTGCATCCAGGGGCGGCCTAATAGGATGTCATAGTCCACTCCCTTCATGACTATAAAGTCAACGAAGAACTGAACACCTACGATCTTCACTGGCCAATTCTTAAGCACCCCAGATGGCTTAACTCTCATACCGTTTGCTAGTGTGACATTAAACCTAGCAGTCTCAACAGGTGGGTTTCCCTAAGTCTGAAGCACTGCGTAGCTAAGCATGCTAACCCCGGCCCCCGTATCTATGATTCCCTTCCTCGTTGTGTCACCTAGGGCTAAAACTGGCAAGACTGCATGCATCTCGGAGCCTTCCCAAAAGTCATTGATATGCAAGGACTTAGGCGCAATGTGCAGTGTCAAACTTGGTATTTGCGTTTCTGCCTCATGGTCCTGAGGATCTGTTGTAACCTCCTCTTATGTCCCTTCAACCCACAGCTTAAGGTCCTGCCATAGGGTGGGGTGCTGCCTAAGCAGCTCTCCTAGACTGAGTGTTACAGGGGTAGTCACTAGTGTGGTTAGGAGATCATTGGATGTTCATCTCTCTCTTAACCTGGTTTGTCCTGACCAGTGGCCGTGACTAAACCGTGGCCCTGTAGCAGTGTTGAGGCTTGGCCTTAACGGCACCTCTTGTGGTGCAGTTGCTCCCCTTGACTTTGTTAGAATATCAAGCTCATTTATGTGTGTTGACCGACATGAACTGGACACAGCTAGTCTAGCCATAGTAGTTAGGTACATTAAATAAGTCAGTGCCACTAACTGGTATGAATGGTCTTATGACCTTAGGTTGTACTTTCACTATACAGTGTTGAATGAATAATGAAGTGTGTGAGAGGAAGCATGCTGCTTCAGTCTATCTGACATCTATCTGCCTCTATGAATTTGAACATGGTATCGGAGCCATGAATCGGCAAAGACTGAGTGCCTGGGAGTGTGGCATTGGACTTGCAGGAGCTGAAGTCAGAGGAAAGGTCATTCTTCTTCAAACAGGTTGAAGCCATTGAACAATGGAAGGTATGCAGTGTATGGTTGTATGCTCAATGATCAAAGGCATTATCAAAGGCTTGTTTGTAGCCTTGAGAGGGATGTGTTGAGCACCTTGGAGTGCTTCATTGTCATGATTAACAAGATCGTGAGTTGTGCTGCCCCCCCTGCCAGTCTGCGCTATTGCGCCAGGTCCAGATTCAGGTCCTCCAGCTTCAAAACGAGGCATTAAGCATCTTATACATGCTCTATGAAGTGTATGCTGACCCTGGGGTGTGACCTTGAAGGTCTGACATGTCAATGGAAGCTTGGGTGATGAGGCATAGACTGTTATGCAGGTATACAAGTTTGAAACTGAATGTACACTGCTGAATACAGTGATTTACATCACTGTTTTGATCCTGAAGAGCATTTGAAGCTCCCTAATATGTTGGGAAGATTGCACTGCAGACAACACAAGTCAAGAAGTCATATGTACTTGATGTGAAGTACTTGAGCTGAATTTTCTCATTAAAATATTCAGATCTAAGAACTGTTTCACTGCTGAAAACTGTCATATACTGTCAGTGACAAGCATTGGATACTACTGATGCAATACAGGTCATTTTTAGAGCTCTATCACCTATGAGAGCTGTCATATACATGCTGGATGTATGGAGGCTTGAAACATGCAATGAGCATCATTGAAAACTGAAGTCTGGTGCTGAAGTAAATGTAGACATATTGTCTTGGTCAAGTACAAATGGTTCATGAAGTTTTATGCTTTGGTCAGTGAAAACAGGTTGCCTATGTATACCCAGATGCTTATGTATTGACCTTGTCATTACGAAGTAGATGTATGACATGATTGGAAGACAGTTTGGGGCTGATTGGAACTTGATATGCTGAACTTTGGTTGACTGCAACCTGGAACTGAATTTGTTGACACTTGTATGTGCTGGTTATGCACTGCTCTGTGACTCTATGCTCATGTCATGACTGCCAAGTGTACTAGCAGCTATCTGGGAGGTTTTGGGACATGTGTGACATGATTACCACTCAGTTTTGGACTTGAAAGTGCTGCTAATTATTTACAGTTTACAGTTTTCAGACTACATGTATTTACCCTGGCAGTGAGTTTACCAAAGCTCAAGCTGAAGCAAACACATAGCTTATGTATTGACAGTGATATCTACAGTTGAGACCACTTGTTTGTGGGTTGTTTTGGGGTGCCAGTAGGCTGAAATACTCTGGTTTTTTTCTGCAATTTAGTGCAGAAAACTGTCATAAACAGTTCCGAGCTGAAGTCGGACAAGTTTTCTTATTGGCTTGCAGGTAGTCATGCAGTGTCTATAAAATGGCAAATGCTGATAGAACGGACAACATAACCCAGATTGTGGGGGAGAGCTTGATAGCAATAATTATGCCATCTGGAAGTTTCGAATGGAGAACTTCCTAATTGGGAAAGGATACTGGGACTTAGTGATAGGTGTTGAGGCTGAACCTGAACTTCCAGAAAGGAATCCTACAGCTGATCAAAGACGAGCGCATCGAGCTTGGACGGAAAGAGCTCGCAGAGTTTTACATTGGCTATCATTATGTATCTCGGATGCTATGGTGATGCAGATCATGAACTGTAAGAGCCCAGCAGATGCATGGAACATATTGGTCAAATACTATGGCACAACCACAAGTGCCAGGAAGATACAGTTGAAGCAGAAATTCAACAACATGGACCGGAAGAGCAGATCCATATAGGATTATGTCACGGAAGTTAAGACCATAGCAGATCAGTTGGCATCTGTTGGTTCACAGGTTGAAGATGAAGATATGGTTGCAGTGACCTTAAATGGATTGGGTCCTGAATACAAGTCTTTTGACACTTCAATGTTTGTGAGGGCTGAAATGCCTGACTTTAATGAGTTGGTTGCATTATTGATTCATGAAGAAGTGAAGCTTGGCTTAGCTACAGGGTCAAGCGGTTCAAAGAATAAGGATGCAGTTTTTTACTCGAATCAATGCGGCCGTGGCAGCCATGGCAGGGGTTATGGATCTGGCAGAGGAGGCCAGCAGAATGCATCCTATGGCACTCAAAATCAGCAGTCATCAAATGCAAGAGGTCATGGAAATTTTCGAGGCAGGGGGAGATCTAACTCCCATGGTAGAGGCTCATGGCAGCAGCAGTGTCAGTCAGACAATCCAAACAAAGACAAGGATTGTCATTACTGTGGCAAGTATGGGCATATTGCAAAGGAGTGCTAGAAGAAGCAGGGGAATCAGAAGGGTAAACAGCATGGACACTATGCTACGTCCAGTCAGGCAGATGACTCTGGTGATAGACTGTTTGCCATGCAATATGTCAAAGATAAGGCTGCTGAAAAATCATCTGATGATGCAGTGTGGTACATTGACTCAGGGGCATCGAATCACATGACCCCTCACCGTGATTGGTTCACTGATATGGTGACTGAAAAGCATGGCTATGTATGCACAGGTGATGACACGCAACATAGCATTGAGCATAAAGGCAAAGTGCCTCTGGTGATTCATGATGGCAGGAAGAAAAATCTGCATGATGTCTTGCATGTCCCTTCAATTACGAAGAAATTATTGTCTGTTGGTCAGATGACGGAGCAGAACTTGCAGGTTAGATTCAATAAGCATGGTTGCTTTATTGAAGAGTTTGGCAATGGCTGCAAGTTGATAGCTCGTGGTCACAGGAACGGCAGAATGTTTACTCTTGATGCTTCTTTGCCAGAGCTGAATTCAGCTATGTTTGCTCATGGTTCTGGCACTGTTAGGGATTTGGAAATATGGCACAAGAGAGTGGGGCATGTCAATTTGCAAAGGCTGCAAACTATGCAGAAGAAACAGCTGGTTACAGGTTTACCCAAATTCCGATATTCAGATATTGGTCATGTATATGAGGCTTGCCAGTTTGGTAAGCAGTCTCGATTGCCCTTTGTCAGGCATGTAAGGCAGAGTACACGTCCTTTGCAGTTAGTGCACTCTGATGTTTGGGGACCAGCTCATAATGCCTCTATGGGAGGTTCTAGATATTATGTATCTTTCATTGACGACTACAGTCACTATACCTGGCTTTCCATATTGAAAACAAAAGATGAGGTCTTTGCTGTTTTTCAGCAGTTCAAAGCACAGGTTGAGAAGGAATTTGAATGCTACATCTCTTGCTTGAGATCCGACAGTGGTGGGGAGTATGTATCAAATGAATTTGCTGATTTCTTGGCTGAAAATGGCATTCGTAGGCAGCTAACCTGCAGCTACACTCCGCAGCAGAACGGAGTAGCTGAAAGAAAGAACGGGGTTCTGATGGAGGTTGCTAGGGCCATGATGAATGAAAAACATATGCCACTTTATTATTGGGCAGAGGCTATTACGACAGCTGTATACATTCTGAACAGGACTCCCACTGCAGGTATTCATGATATGACGCTTTTTGAGAGGCTGTATGGCTACAAGCCTGATATAGGTCATATGAAAGTCTTTGGCTGTCTTGCTTATGTGCATATTCCAGATGAGAAAAGGAAAAAGCTGGATCCAAAAGTGCATAAGTGTGTTTTCATTGGGTATTCGCAGGAGAAGAAGGCATATAAATGCTATGACCCCTCTACCAGGGAGACTTTGGTGAGCAGGGATGTCATCTTTGATGAGATGGGCTCTTGGTATGTCTCACCAGTTGCAGTGCCATCCGATATGCCTTCCACTCATGTCTCTACAGTTGATTTGCAGCAGAGCACTGCTATGACAGGACCTAGCAGTCAGACAGTATCCCCATGGACAGGGAGATTGAGGAGCTCACCATCCACTGACACCAGTATGTCAGTGAGGGGGAGACATGATGTCTTGGACAGCAAAGGAAAAGAAAAAGCTACTGAGGATGCATCTGGTATGATGACACCTGGCAGAATGACTTCTGGCTATGAGTCTGCTGATACTCTGGACAGCGAACTTGGTATTCCGACTGTCTATATGCCTGGCACAAGGCAGAGTAGGTATATTCCGCCTCATGAAAGAGGGGAATCGAGTAGTGCACCACAGCTTAGACGATCACAGAGGGTCAGATACCCTGTTGACAGGTTGACATACAGTGGCTACTCTGCAAAGCATTATGCTTACATGACAAAAGTAATGGAGATTAAAGAACCAGGTACATATGCTGAAGCTGTGAAAGATGAGAACTGGTGCACAGCCATGGATACAGAAATGCATGCTTTGGCTGAAAATAAGACATGGGATTTGGTACCTTTGCCTGAAGGGAAAAAGACCATTGGCTGTAAATGGATCTATAAGATCAAATGCAAATCTGACGACAGTGTGGAAAGGTATAAGGCAAGGCTGGTCGCAAAGGGATATGCCCAACAGTATGGGCTTGACTATGATGAAACATTCAACCCTGTTGCCAAGATGGCAACTATCCGTACTGTGATTGCTTTGGCTGCTGCTAAAGGCTGGAAATTGTAGCAGATGGATGTGAAAAATGCCTTCCTCAATGGTGACTTAGCAGAGGATGTTTACATGGATCAGCCAGAAGGGTATGTTCACCCTGATTTTCAGCATTATGTGTGCAGGCTGAAAAAGGCACCGTATGGGCTGAAGCAGGCTCCGAGAGCCTGGCATGCTAGGATCAGCAGCTACTTGTTGCAGAGTCTTGGTTTTGCTGTTGGCAGGGCTGATCACAGCCTCTTTACAAAGAAGACTGACAGTGGCTTGGTAGTGCTGGTCATATATGTTGATGACTTGATAATTACTGGAGATGATGACATGGGAATTCAGAAGGCAATGAAGATGCTGAAATCTGAATTTGACATGAAAGATCTAGGAGATCTGAGGTATTTCTTGGGTATTGAGGTTGTACCAGCTGAAAATGGTTTATGGGGCTGATGCAGAAGCACTATGCCATGGAAATGCTTAAGAAGTATGGCATGGCTGAATGCAAACCGTTGGATACACCTCTTGATCAAAATGTCAAGCTGGACATGAACACTGGGGCTGAAGTAGAGGATGTGACTATGTACAGGCAGTTGGTTGGCAGCTTGATTTACTTGACCATCACTAGGCCTGGCTTGAGCTATGCTGTAGGGCTGATAAGCCAGTTTATGCAGAAGCCAAGGAAGCCGCACTTGGATGCAGTTAGACGCATCATGAGGTATGTTAAGTCCACTGTAGACTATGGGCTGTTCTATGTCAGAGATAAGCCCTTGACATTGATTGGATACACAGATGCGGATTGGGTAGGTTGCTCATATAACCGCAGATCTACAAGTGGATATGCATTTGGATTTGGTAGCGGCATGATTAGTTGGAGCAGTAAGAAGCAACCTACGGTTGCTTTATCGAGTACTGAGGCAGAGTACAGGGGTGCTGCATTGGCAGCATGCGAGATTTCATGGCTGCTCAAGCTTATGGCTGATTTGGACATACAGGTAGATGCTCCAGTGAAGCTACTATGTGATAATCTGAGTAGTGTACACCTGGCTATGAATCCAGTTTATCATGCCAGGGCGAAACACATAAAGGTACACTACCATTTCATCAGAGAGATGGTTCTCGCAGGACACGTTGATCTTATGCATGTAAAGACAGATGAACAGGTGGCGGATATCTTTACCAAGTCCTTGGGTAAAGATAAGTTCTGTGGTTTTAGACAGCTGCTTGGAGTTCAGATGCTGTCTTGAGCTTGAGGGGGAGTGTTAGAATATCAAGCTCATTTATATGTGTTGACCGACATGAGCTGGACACAGCTAGTCTAGCCATAGTAGTTAGGTACATTAAATAAGTCGGTGCCACTACTGGTGTGAATGGTCTTATGACCTTAGGTTGTACTTTCACTATACAGTGTTGAATGAATAATGAAGTGTGTGAGAGGAAGCATGCTGCTTCACTCTGTGTGACATCTATCTGCCTCTATGAATTTGAACAGACTTGGGCTGTGGGAGTGAGGTCGGCGTACTTATGCTAGAGAGGTCATCGATCCCATCCTCCATGATGGGCTCAGCATCCTTTAACTATTCTTGGGCTTCCTTTACCCATTCCCTCACCTTCTCTATGGCTTCTAGTTGTCGCTTTGGTTGCGGGTACTGCCCTACCTTAGCACTCCCCTTTTCGGCCGTCTTAGGGGCTGATGTCTCTGCTTCTGCTTCAAAGACCTTCTTTCCAGTGGGCAGAGTTGTAACACTCTCAATCTTTAGTGCGATTTTAGATTTTGACTTCCTCTTCCGCTATCCACGGCTCTTCTTCCCTATCGAGGCTGCATCTAGATTGCTAGGTCCTGGCAGAGAGATGCCAGCCTGCTTCATTTGGCACGGGTCATGACCCGCAGTGGGATAGGCGTGGCCTCCCCATCGTGGTTCTCGACACCAAACAGCCCCAATGGGACAGACGGCTCATTGGCTGAACCAGGTGACGGCTTCCTCCTTGGGCAATCAACGAAAAGATGAGTGATTCCGCACTCAGCGCACCTTTGGTCGGTCTTATCTCTGTTTTGTTGCTCCCTCTCAGGGCAGCGCGACGAGACATGACCTGGGTGGCCACAGGTCCAACAGGTAATTGGGTCATGTGCCTGCCCTCCTAGGCCCTTATCTCGTCCTCTTCCCAGCACCATCACCGGGACTGGTCGATAGTCCATGAGAATAACGTTGCCCTCGTCGTCCTGCGAAACATAAGGGCATGTGTAGGCTTCCTCCTCATTTGGTTCTTCCACATAGTGGACAGGAGAGTCACTTGGTGGTTGGGTTACGTACGGACCAGGCGGCCTAGGAATGCCTGTAGGATTTATTTCCATCCTGGGAACGGCCGGCTTAACGTCATTGGGTGCGGGAAGGGCCAATGGGGCTCCCCTTACGAAGAATGGCTGTGGCCTGCTCACGAGGAAAGGTTGGCCGTATGGTTGTGAGTACGGAAGTCTCCTTGGCAGTCTACAATGCGCGACATCATGTCCGAACCTACCGCAGTTAGCGCAAGGTCGTGACCTAGGGTCTTGACACTCGGCTAGTAAGGTTTCCGCCACAGTACACGCATTGGATGTCTAGACGCATTGGTCATCTCAACATTTCTTGCAACTTGGCTAGTTCCATTCTAACATCAGCCAAGTCTTGATTCGTTTTTTCCCCTTATCCTGGGCTGGTGGTGCCGATCGCTCACTCGAGGCTGACAGCCTCTCCGAGCTTTGCAAAGCGGTCTCTTCTATGTATGTGCTCCTGGAGCTCCGCTTCTTAAGCTGATCGTCCACTCGGATGGCCTCCTCAAAGACCCTGGCTAGCAAATCCCGCTGCAAGCTCGAGTTGCCTGCCAAAGCCTTGTATGGCTCCTCGTTCTAAATCCCACTGATGAATACAGTCAATACTACTCTTTCAGTTGGTCGCTCTCCAGTAGGGATTCTCTTAAAGAGACTCCGTACGTGGGTCACGTAGTCACAAATGTCCTCCTTCTCTTTCTGCTTGACGTTCATCAAGCGTACAAGTAGGTTATCAGAGTTGTGGGAGCTTTCGCTCAACTGCCAAGACCCACGGACCGCTTATTGTTTCAAGCATTCCAAGCAAGCTCTAATGGCTCTCTCACCTAGCCGACGCGCTGCTGATCCTATGAGTGTAGTGAGCTTACCTTGATGCTTGATCGAGTACCCTCCTCTCTCTTGCACTCCGATAGCTCCAGATTCTTGATGCTAGCTCAAGCATTCTCAAGCCTCCTCCATCTCCAAGCTCCATCCTCCATAGTCGCGCGCACAAGAGAAGAGAAGAGAAGAGAAGAGAAGAAGAGAAGAGGAGATGGTGAAGAGCTTCACCCTCTTGATCCCTCACTCCCACACACACTCACTCCCTCACACTCTCACACTCCCTCTCTCAAGAGCACACACAAGCAAGAAGGAGAGAAGAAGAGAGGAAGAAGAGGACTCTTTTTGCCACACACCAAAGAATGAGCTTCTCATTCACTTTTCAACTTTATATACAAAGCCCTAAATCATTTTTGGGTGGTCATCCCCTTTTCCCTCTTTTACATGGCCGGCCGTAGCCTAGGCCCTTTTTCCCATTTCCCACCATCCTAATTTATCCTATCCCCAACTAACGCGTACACTTTGCACAAGAGTGAGCCTAGCACTCTTTTACAAAGATTCGGGGGCGCTCCCACATTTTAATGGTGCGCCCTTTTACTCTTTTGTTGTCTCAGGGCGACACCGAGGCCTTCTGAGGGTCGTGCCCGAACATTTAAATTTTTCAGGGACTGGTTACCGGTCAAAGCACCTTTTTCTGCTTTTATCCTGCGCCTTTTTTGCTATTTCCCTTTTTTTTTCCCATTTTCTGCTCCTCTATGCTGCAGGAAACATGGTAACATTATCCCCCTCCTAGCCAAGTGCCGGGCACTGCGATGGGACGTAGTGGCTAGTTAGGTCGGCTGCTAGGCAGAACAGGTAGGTGGATGACACTGCTTTCAAGGTGGTTGGGAGATGATAGGTGATGGAGTTTAAGGACGATGACCAGGAGAGATTCCGGCGTGCTTTAAGTTCCATGAAGATAAGTGGTATCTTTCACACTGTTGTGGCGCCCCTTATGTAGCCGGTCGTCCTTCGAGTATCAGAAATGCTTGAAGCAATAAGCAATCCCTTAGGAGGATGGTATTGGAGGGATTTATTCTGGAGAAACCCCCCGAACATTGTTTGCCTTGAAAATCCGTGGCTTTGATTGAAGATCCTTGTCTTTGAGCCGAAGGTCTTCATCTTTGAGTTGAAGGTCTTTAGGCTTGTGGAATCAATAAGCGATCCGTAGATCTTGAGGCGTTGGGCATGGATCATCCTCCTCCTGTCTCTTTGTCCTCTCTCTCTCCTTTGCTTCTTTCAGGGATTCTTTCTTCGCCCTTTCCAAGTCTTCTCTCTCCTTCTTCCTGCCTTTGTCATTCTTCTTCTTCCTCTGCATCGTCTTCTTCTTGGTTTTCCTTATTGTCTTTTTGCTAGTCTGTCCCTCCCCTTCTTCTTCTGTTTCAGTTTTGTTGGTGGACCTGTCTTTGTCCTGGTGAGGAGGCGACCTCTCTGGCATTTCTCCTTCTCCCTCTTCCGCCTCTTGTGCTTCCTTTACTGCCTCCTGGATGAGTGCAGTCAAGACTCCTCCATACCCAATGAAGGAGGCTTTGGAGGAGGCTTTCTTCCTTTCCGTAACTTTAGAAGCCGGGGCTAGCGCTTTGGCCGCTTGATCAATCGTTTCCCGCATGTACCCATTCCAATCTAGTTCGTCTAGGGTATGGGCTGCTACATTCTCTAGCACTGGTACGCTAATTTGATGCATTAAGGAATTGTAACGCTGGCTAGAGAAGAGCACATGTACCAACTTGGCCTGCAACCTGGCTTCTGTGTCAGGGATGTCCTGGATGCTTATGCCATCATTCGTGAGCACCTCTTCCTTCTTCATTTTCAGCATGGCATAAACATCCCTTTTTTGTTTCCTTTCTGTCCTTGGTACCAATCCCAAAGCCTTCTCCACTAAGGCTGGATCCAACCGGACTTGTACTTGCTTTGCACCCTCTCCTCGGCCCACTGTTACAATACCACCTTCTTGGTCTGGGCTGTATGTTCCGAGGAATTCTACGCACTTTAGGTGATGTTTTCTCTGGTTTTACCCTAATCTAACCTCCATCTAGTACAGCCAATATGAAAAACAAAAATGCAGAACAGTAGTCCTAATCTAATGCTTCCAACAAACCCAAATACTTACATGTTCCTCAGATTAAAACCTCCTAAGTCTCCTAGTTATCTCGAGCACTGGTTCAGGCTGCAAACCCTACTTCCATGCTCAATCTGATGCGCGCGGCGCTTAAAGCTCGAATCCGTTTGTCCCGGCAATGGAACCAAAATGTGGGAACTCTTCGAGCTCTACCCCGAGACCTACGGACCACTTATTACTCAAGTGTTTCGAACTGAGCAGCCATGGCTACCTCTCACATAGCCGTCGCGCAACGCCTACCGTGTGGGTGTAGTGAGCTTACCTTGATGCTCGATCGAGTACCTTCCTCTCTCTTGCACCCCTGCAGCTCCACGATCCTTGAGGCGAGCTCAAGCAACCTCAATCCCTCTCCCATGAGCTTCATCCTCCATAGCCACGTTCAAGACCAGAGGAGAGAAGAGAGGAGGAGAAGATGAAGAGGAAGAATGGAGAGCTTCTTCTCCAAGGTCCCTTACCCTCCCACGATCACTCCCTCACACGCTCTCACGCTCTCAGTCCCTCTCACAAGCACAAGCAAGGAGGCACGAAGGTGAGAAACAGGAGGAGAAGAAGAAGACGCTGTCTGCCACACACGAGGATGCTCTTCTCATTTACTTTTTAACTTTATATACATGCCCTAATTTCCATGGACGGTCATCCCCTTTTTTTACATGGCCGGCCATTAGCCTAGGCCCCTTTTCTCATTGTCCGTCTATCCTTCTAGCTTCCTTTCCACCGTCTGTCTACATTTACAAATTGCACGGGTGAGAGCCTGGCGCTCTTTTACACAATTTCAGGGTGCGCCTTTTCCATTTTAAAATGCGTCTTTCCCCTTCGACATTTGCCTTGGACTTTTGAGGTTGCCCTTGCGCTTTTGGTCTTTTTTCCTCTTCTTTCTTAAGTCAGGCTACCTTTTTTCTGCCTTTGCCCTGCGTCTTTTTCGCTTTCTTTTGCTTTCTTCGTGTTGGGGTTAACAATGACCTAACCCCCCCAGCAAGCAACCCCCCAAGATTCCCCAGGTACCACTTTACTAGGCTAACTGTGAGCGCATACTCCGACCATCTCTATTGGAGCCTGCAGGAAATGGACCCCCGCGCACCCCTGGAGGAGGTCACAGCACAGTTGGCAGACACACTACACACCTCGGCTGTGCCGAATACTTCCCCCACACATCCCCCCACTCCACCCCTCTGAACAAGAATGTCCCACAGAATAGTTGGTACGACGCAGAGTGCAGGGAAACCTGGCTCCGTCTTCAATAGGACGAAGCACGAGGAGTACACACGCATAAATAGGCACGCTTGATCTTCCGTCGTCTAGTGCGACGGAAGAAATGAGCCTACCTCTCCAAAGTGGAACACGAATTCTACCAGCTATTCTTAGGACAGGATAGCAAAGAGGCATGGAAGGCGTTTTAGGAACCCCGAGCCCAGATGCCCATCACCTCCCCGGACACTTGGCATGCATATGCAACCTCACTATACCAAGTACCCAAGTAGCCCCAGCTACCCCGGCCCCCAGGGAGCAGACCTGGATCATCCACATTCTTCAGCACGGGGCGGGTTCGGGACGCCATTGATAGACTCCAAAATGGCCATGCCCAAGACCACGAAGGCTTGGTAGCAGAGCATTTGACCCATGCCAGAGACATACGGGCACCTCTCCTAGCACACATGTTCAATAGAGCCCTATGCGAAGGCTTCCCTACTAGCTGGTCAGCCAACACCATAATACCCATCCTGAAGGCCGGAGACCCCATGGTTCCCACGAACTACCGAACAGTCATGGTTGGCCATGTACTAGCCAAGCTCTATGGATCCATACTGGACCACGAGCTGAGCAAGTGGGCAGAGCAACACCAACATCGGGCGGCAGGACAAGCAAGGTTTGGGAGGGGGCTCTGCACCCTTGACCATATCCTCACACTGAGAGCCATCATAGAGGAGGACAGAGCACATGGAAGACAGGTGTACTACTACTTTGTGGACTTCTGCAAGGCCTTCGACACAATCCCACAAGCGAGGCTCATGTAGAGACTACAGGAACTGCAGGTACCAAACCGAAATGCCATGGGGGATACTGGCACTATACGAATCGGTAACGGGCCGAGTTCGAGCACCAGGAGGGCTGTCAAAGGAGATAACCAGCACCATCGGAGTCAAGCAAGGATGCCCACTCTCACCCACACTATTTGGCCTCTACATTGATGAGATCCCAGAGTACATAGATAGATTGGGCGAGGAGGGATCGAGCCTGGGAGGGACACTGATACCCATCTTACTATACGCGGACGACATAGTTCTCATCTCCAGCACACCCGAAGGGCTATAGCGCCAATTGGACACACTACAAGACTTCTGCCAAGACAAAGACCTAACTGTGAACCTAGGGAAAACCAAGGTCATGGTGTTCAACACGTCAACCCAATGGCTCCAACGGTCGGTACCCCCCTTCACATACAGCGGAGAGACCGTGGACGTGGTCCCAAGATATGTCTATCTAGGGATTACATTCTCTGGACCGAGATTTACCATGAGAAAAGCCGCAGAAGATAGACTAACCCGAGGCTATGTAGCCCTCGGGTCAATGGAGAACCAATGTGCCCGCATACAGTTCCAGGAACCTCGGACAAAGCTCTGGCTTTTTGACACCTTGGTCACACCAACCCTCATGTACGGGGCTCCCATATGGGGGTCCAGTCTCTACCACACGTGGAGGGCCCCACAGTATCAGCCCACTGCCTAAGGAGGAGGCCACCTATGAGGGATGGGAGCAGATGGGGAGACCCTTAATACTTATGATCTCACAGATGATCCGAAGCAAGCCCTCCGTACCACACAAGATCATCCGCGCAAAGCTGGGGGCACCGCCTCTCATGGCTAAGGCCCTCTTCCAGACCATGACCTTCTTGCGTCGAATATGGGACCTGCCCCGGCACCGATACCCCAGACTCGCCATGAAGTCATCCAAACAGCTAGCAACACAAGGGGACACTGAGTGCTGGTATGCCCGAACAGAGACCTGGCTACGGCTCCATGGCCTGCACATGGACCACCTCCCCCCACTACAATACAGCCTAGACTGCCCACACCTAGAGCTCAGCCGAGAGGAGGTGAATCGCATCATCAGAATGGATATCATCCAAACAGACACAGCTAGGACATGGGTGACCCCCACGTCGAAACTAGGAACCAAGAAGGCTTTCTACCGAGAGCACTTCCTGCACATCTCCCCGGATGGCTTCATCACCTACCCAAGCTACATGGACACATACCTGTCTCACGGGGTCAGAAGTGCCATCGGACAGATCCTACATCCTCACACCAACTACGGGTCGAAACGGGCAGATACGGGGCCAACCCCCCCCAGAAGACCGAATCTGTCAGCTCTACCATCTCGAGCCAGAGACAGAGGAACACTATATCTATAGATGCCCAGGGTACTACGAAATCCAGGGACGCTTCCACTGCCTATTCAGTGAAGGATTCGAACCACTCTCCAAGGTGATGGAATTCAAAGACCAGAGATGCCTGGGGCTCTTTCTACTGGAAATACGACACCACAGAGACCACCTCCTACGAACCACGGAGCAAAGACAAGGAGCCACCAACCAATGCACACTCAACAAATTCTACCAAATACCAGCTACCCTCCCCACCACCGAGCCCCCACCAGCCCAACCGGCCTCCCAACCCTGGGGGACTACCTTAGAAATAGCCACAGGGAGAGGCAAAGCCCAATGCCCACGCCCTGCCGGCCCCCGTCCCCGCAGAAGACACATGTCGAAGATACAAGGGATACTACGCCGCCATCAGAGGGCCCTGCCCCACCGCTTTAGTCTCTCCATGCTAGACCGACCCATGCGGGACATCCTAGGATGAACACCCCAGGAGCAATTCCACACCGCACTGGGAGTACCTCTAGATTGTACCTAGTCTAGATATCATTTTGTACCTACTCAATTTAGTTCAACATAGCATAAATGTTAGCTTCACTGGGACTTTTGAAACCTCCCAGACATTTTGTATGCAACATTTTGGTCTCATAGGCCAACTTGGCCTGTTGTAGACGTTAATATAACTTTCTTCTTTCTTTCTTCTCTCTCTCTCTCTCTCTCTCTCTCTCTCTCTCTCTCTCTCTCTCTCTCTCTCTCTCTCTCTCTCTCTCTCTCTCTCTCTCTCTCTCTCTCTCTCTCTCTCTCTCTCTCTCTCTCTCTCTCTCTCTCTCTCTCTCCCCCCTTGATCTAGTGGCCGAGTGTTGCCCCATTCATGCTCTTGCCTTATCAATGGATTCCAACTCCTTTTTTCCCTTGTGTTTGCCGTGTTATGGGCCTGTTTACAACAACAACCCTAAGTTGATTTGCCTTGATTTCTTGGTCCTATCCTACTCTAAATGCAACAAAAATCATAGCTCAAGTACTGAAATGAATTAATCTACTTGCTTACTCATCATTAAAAACTCAAAATACTTACTTGCTTAGAAGATTAAACTCCCCAAATCTCCTACCTGCATCAAGCACCAGTTCGGGATGAAACCCTACTTCAACACTCGATTTGAAGCATGCAAGTGCTCAAACTTGAATCCATTGGTCCTGGCAAAACGGAACCAAAATGAAGTGGGAGCTCACGCTTGACCACCAAGACCCATGGATAGCTTATTGCTTCAAGCATTTCGAGTGAGAAACTAATGACTATCTATCACCTAGCCATGTGCGCTCTCAATCCTACAAGTGTAGTGAGCTTACCTTGATGCCCAAATGAGTAGCCTCCTCAATCAAGCACTTCGATCACTTCATGATACGAGATGCGAGCTCAAGCCTCTACCTTTAAGCTCCATCCTCCATAGCCACACCATGAGACAAGAGAAGAGAATAGAAGAGAAGAAGAGCAGAGAAGATGGAGAGCTTGTCCAGCATGGTCCCTCACCCTCACACACTCACTCCCTCACACTCTCTCTCAAACACAAGCACAAGCACAAGTAAGGAGAAGAGAGGAAGAGAAGAAAAAAGCCACTTTAGCCACACACCAAGAATGAGTTTCTCTATTCACTTTTTGACTTTTATATATGCTCTCATCCCTTTGGGCACCCATCCCCTTTTTTATGTGACCAATCGTTTTAGCCAAGGTCTTCTTTCCTCATGTCTTTCCTCTTTCACTGTTCTTTTGCCCATACCCTTCTACGTTTACAATTTGTACAAGAGGGAGCTTGGCACTCTTTGACAAAATGAAT
Organism: Lygodium microphyllum; assembly: GCF_053477565.2. Taxonomy (NCBI): domain Eukaryota; kingdom Viridiplantae; phylum Streptophyta; class Polypodiopsida; order Schizaeales; family Lygodiaceae; genus Lygodium; species Lygodium microphyllum. The sequence goes on along the minus strand of NC_141151.1, from coordinate 118,852,846 downwards.
TACATTGTGCCCTATGCTTTCTTTGCTAGAATATTCGGTGCACTTGTTATTGTGCACTTCTCGCCTGGGGCCATCTTCCATTCCCAACTTGGGCTTCTTTTTTGGGTTGTATGGGTTGTAACACTCCATCCTTGTGTACCTCTTAGATCCTAAACAAGAACCTTCAATATCTTGAGAAAAACACTCCAAATATTTGAGTCATGATCCAACATTAACAATATCCTACTTGTCCCGAATTGCACCTCCAACACCTTATGAGACAAGCCTTATTCTCAATATCTCAAGGGAAAAATCTTTGTTCTAGATACCTTACTATCCTCGAGTCATTACCTTGAAGTGCATAAGCCTTGAAGCAATCCATCACATCATCCATGAGCCTAAAGCTTAAGGGTATTTATACCCTAGGAAGTTAGAAGAAGAAAGAGCCCTTCAATACCTTGAATCTCAACCCTTGAGATCTAATCTCTAGCTCCTTGATTCCTAATATATAGACTCTCCAACTATACAAGAGGAGGATCTGAACTCAAGGCTTAAGTGTTCCATACTATGTTCTCTAGTATGTGCCGCAATGCCCATGTGAATAGGATTTCGAACTGTTTGATGGAGGACCTAGTGATTGGAATGATTGTGCAATACAATCCGTCACAACTAGCTAAGACCATATGCAGTCCAACTTGAAGGGTGTAGGAGTCCATGATAAACACAAATAGTGCATCTCAGAAGAGAAAAGAAAGCCCATAGAATCTAAGAAGGAGGTACTAAAGAAGAAAGATCAAGATAAATCAAAAGCATCTAGATGCAATCTCCCATTTAGATGCAATTAATAGTACTTAAAGAGCAATTAATGAGTGAGACTTGGCTTATTCAAACATTGCATCCACTCATTGACACACACATAGAATTCAAAGAAAAGAAAAGAGATTTAATGCTCCAATTTTTCTTTCAATGCATGCATGATCACTACACTTAGGGGTTCTTAAGTTAGAGGTGCCAAATGGGCTTTACTATTAAACCCCTAGCCTATTCCCCTACATCACAATTCAAGGCACCTCAAGGGAAGGACACCCTTGGGCTTGCTCAACAAGTCTATCACCTTGAATTTTAATGCAACATGTGAAAAAGGCCAAAGGGCCAAAATTTTGGAACCTTAAAACATAGAAATTACTACTTTGTATTACATATATAGCTAGTCACTTGTCAAACCATCAATCTAAGTACTCTTGTTATCGTCTCACAAAAGTCAAAAGTGTGCTTTGTCACTATCATCTATCATTGACAAGAGCACCTTGCTAATTGACTAGTTTACTCTCACCAATATGAGTCTCATCATCGGCATCGTATTTTGCTTATCTTCATTGACACAATCAATTTGCCCGCATTGCATGAGCTCGTCATCATCTTCATCATCTTGTGTGATTGTTATCATCTTCAACCATATCAGTAGCATGATAAGCAAACAAATTGTCAAGACTGCACGTTTGAACCCTTGACGGTCCTACATCCATTCTTTCTGCTCACATGAAAAACATTGAGGTGCATTACCATTATGTCAGAGAGAGATGCTATGCATGAGAGATTAGCTTGATGTATGTACCCACACAAGAAAATGTTGCAAACATTTTCACCAAAGCATTACCACATGAGAAGTTTGAGGATTTTCAAATGTCCTTGAACTTATTACCCTTTGATGATTGATCATCCTTGTACTTCATCACATTGGCACTGCAGGGGGGTGTTTCATCACCCATCACTTTCATGGTTAGATTAGACAATTTTCCAAAGAAAATAGTACAAATATTTTTTATTTAAGTACACTTCAAAGACACCCCATCCATCACATCCACTCCACTTCCTTTAGTAGCTTGTTACTCACCCTTACAACACTACTTCTTTGCCATTTTCATTCTAGGTGCTATCAATTGCTACTTTAGATCGGAATGCCAAGTGATTGGTACTCATCTAGAGAGAGATGTAATGCTCATTCCAAACAAAGAAGTCTATTAAAAGGCTACAAAACTTTTAACTGAAAGGGCTATTCAAAGTAATCAAAGTTAAGGTCAAAGGAGGAGTGCCATTAAGAAGAAGTAGAATCAATGCAAAATAAAGCTAGTAGGAAGTTCAAGAGGTGTTGGAAACCGTGATAGATTTTTTTTAAAAGTATAAGAGAAAAT